>NC_080029.1:25777419-26086048 GCF_030020395.1 Manis pentadactyla
GAGGGGGTGGCCAGGGCCCCTCTGCTGCATGCACACCTCCATGAGCCTGGAGAAGCCAGGCTGCCCTGTGCGCTGGGCTCCCTGGGAACATGATGCCATGCTTCTCTTCTTCCACCCCCACTGCCAACCACTGGGCCTAGTGCAAAGAAGATGCTCAGTGAAGATTCCTGGCACAGAGGAGAGAATGGGCTATTGGGCTTTGATTACTAGGTGAAGAAAATGGGCCAAAAGTACTTGGTCAAACCCTCTCAGTCCTTCAGAGATGAGTTCGGGTTTAGCAGCCTTAGCCTATGTGTGCAAGTTAGAGACAGGCCTGCCCTGGGGTGGCAGGAGGGAGAGGGACAGTGACTTGGAGAGTTTTGTGTGGCCATGTTAGGATGGCCCTGTGTTCAAACCTCTCTGCTACGCTGTTTTGAGTAGTGGACTCAGACTGACTTTTTCCTTTGAGCATCTTCCAAAGGGACTGGAAATAGCTTCAAAAAAACAAACGTCAGAAAAATCACTATGGACACCACCAAAATACAAAGAATTATTAGAGAAAACTATGAAAAATTATATGCTAACAAACTGGATAACCTAGAAGAAATGGACAACTTTTTAAAAAAAACACAACCTTCCAAGACTGACCCAGAAAGAAACAGAAAATCTAAACAGACCAATTACCATCAATAAAATTGAATCAGTAATCAAAAAACAACCCAAGAACAAAATCCCCGGACCGGATGGCTTCACCGCTGAATTTTATCAGACATTTAGAAGACATAATACCCATTCTCCTTAAAGTTTTCAAAAAAATAGAAGAGGAAGGAATACTCCCAAACTCATTCTATGAAGCCAGCATCACTCTAATACCAAAACCAAGCAAAAACACCACAAAAAAAAGAAAATTACAGACTAATATCCCTGATGAACATCGATGCAAAAATACTCAACAAAATTAGCAAACCAAATTCAAAAATATATCAAGAGGATTATACATCATGATCAAGTGGGATTCATCCCAGGAATGCAAGGATGGTACAACATTAAAAAAATCCATCAACATCATCCACCACATCAATAAAAAGGACAAAAATCACATGATCATCTCCATAGATGCTGAAAAAGCATTTGACAAAATTCAACACCCATTCATGATAAAAACTCCCAACAAAATGGGTAGAGAGGGCAAGTACCTCAACATAATAAAGGCCATATATGACAAACCAACAGCCAACATCATACTTAGAGGAAAAGCTTTCAGCTTTTCACTGTTAAGATCGGAACAAGACAAGGATGCCCACTCTCCCCACTTTTATTCAACATAGCACTGGAGGTCCATGCCACAGCAATCAGAAAACACAAAGAAATAAAAGGCATCCAGATTGGTAAAGAAGAAGTTAAACTGTCACTGTTGGCAGATGACATGATATTGTACATAAAAATCCCTAAAGAATCCACTCCAAAACTACTGGAATTCAGCAAAGTTGCAGGATACAAAATTAATACCCAGAAGTCTGTTGCATTCCTTTACACTAATGATGAACTAGCAGAAAGAGAAATCAGGAAAACAATTCCATTCACAATTGCACCAAAAAAAATAAAATACCTACGAATAAACCTAACCAAGGAAGTGAAAGACCTAATCCCTGAAAACTACAAGATACTCTTAAGAGAAATTAAAGAGGACACTAATAAATGGAAATTCATCCCATGCTCTTGGGTAGGAAGAATTAATATTGTCAAAATGGCCATCTTGCCTAAAGCAATCTACAGATTCAATGCAATCCCTATCAAAATACCAACAGCATTCTTCAATGAACTGGAAGAAATAGTTCTAAAATTCTTATGGAACCACAAAAGACCCCAAATAGCCAAAGCAATCCTGAGAAGAATAAAGCTGGGGGGATTATGCTCCCCAACTTCAAGCTCTACTACAAAGCCACAGTAATCAAAACAATTTGGTACTGGCATAAGAATAGACCCATAGATCAATGGAACAAAATAGAGAGCCCAGATATAAACCCACACATATATGGCCAATTAATATATGATAAAGGAGCCATGGACATACAATGGGGAAATAACAGCTTCTTCAACAGCTGGTGTTGGCAAAACTGGACAGCTACATGCAAGAGAATGAAACTGGATTACTGTCTAACTCCATACACAAAAGCAAACTCAAAATGGATCAAAGACTTGAATGTAAGTCATGAAACCATAAAACTCATAGGCAAAACTCTCTTGAATATAAACATGAGCAACTTCTTCGTGAATATAACTCCTCGGGCAAGGGAAACAAAAGCAAAAATGAACAAGTGGGACTATATCAAACTAAAAAGCTTCTGTACAGCAAAGAACACCATCAGTAGAACAAAAAGGCATTTTACAGTATGGAGAATATATTCATAAATGACCCATCTGATAAGGGGTTATCATTCAAAATATATTAAGAGCTCACATACCTCAACACCCAAAAAACAAATAACTGATTAAAAAATGGGCAGAGGACCTGAATGGACATTTTTCCAAAGAAGAAATTCAGATGGCCAATAGGCACATGAAAAGATGCTCCACATCACTAATCGTCAAGGAAATGCAAATTAAAACCACAATGAGATATCTTGTCACACTAGTTAGGATGGCCACCATCCAAAAGACAACAACAAATATTGGCGAGGAAGTGCAGAAAGGGGAGCCCTACTACACTGCTGGTGGGAATGTAAATTAGATCAACCATTGTGGAAAGCAGTATGGAGGTTCCTCAAAAAACTCAAAATAGAAATACCATTTGACCCAGGAATTCTACTCCTAAGGATTTACCCTAAGAACGCAGGAGCCCAGTTTGAAAAAGACATATGCACCCCTATGTTTATCGCAGCACTATTTACAATAGCCAAGAAATGGAAGCAACCTAAGTGTCCATCAGCAGATGAATGGATAAAAAAGATGTGGTACATATACACAATGGAATATTATTCAGCCTTAAGAAAACCAATTCTACCATTTGCAACAACATGGATGGAGCTGGAGGGTACTATGCTCAGTGAAATAAGCCAGGCAGAATAAGACAACTACCAAATGATTTCACTCATCTGTGGAGCAAAAGAACAAAGAAAAAACTGATGGAATAAAACAGCAGCAGACTCACAGAACCCAAGAATGGACTAACAGTTACCAAAGGGAAAAGGGACTGGGGAGGATGGGTGGGAAGGGAGGGAGAAAGGGAATAAGGGACATTATGATTAGCACATATAATATAGGGGGGGCACAGGGAAGGAAGTAAAGCACAGAGAAGCTTACTATGCTGATGGACAGTGACTGTAATGGGGTATATGGTGGGGACTTGATAATAGGGGGAATGTAGTAACCACAATGTTGCTCATGTGAAATCTGAGCATAAGATTGTATACCAATGATATCTTAATAAAAAAATAATAACCCCCTCAAAAAATCTGCTCCAAAGTGCTTAATAGCATATATAAGCTGCTTCGTTTTGTGCAAAGTAGTGGGGGTGGGGCATGGTATTTGATATTTTCCAATATTTGCAATTATTTAAATGCTCCTAAGATTTGAAAAAAAATTAGAAGGAAAAATGAGAAATAAAAACTGTTACCTCTAGTAGGAAGTTGGGGTTGGCCACAGAGATAGAGGCGTGGATTCTGAGTGCACATTTGTATCTACTTTCGGCTTTTGAACCTGTCCCTGTTTAAGATGTCCAAAAATAAAATGAAATCAAGCATAAAATAAAAGACACACTCCCTTCAACCTAGCAATTTCACCACTGGAAACTTCTACCAAAAAAAAAAAGTGCACGTAATACACAAAAATAAATGTGGAAAGGGTGTTTGTTACATAACCTAAATGTAACTGAATAATTATTATATGAATGTAATAAATGTAATTATTAGCTAAGTGACTAGCACATTAGAAGCCACTACAAAGAATGAAAACCGACTGTGCAGTGTGGAAAGGTCCTAAAAGCTTAAAGAGAGTGGATTCTTCAGGGCACAGACCCCACAGCTAGACTGCCTGAATCCCAGCTCCACTGACCGCTGGCCATGACCCTGGGCAAGTCCACCTCCCTGTGCCTCAATTTCCTCATCTGTAAGATGGGACTAGTAACAGTACTTCCCCCATGGAGTTGTCTGGATTCAAGGAGCTAGCACTTGGAACTCCTAACAACACTGGTTAGCAGATGGCAAGGGCTACTATTGTATATAGGTGGATGAAAGAATCAGGGTGGAAAGCGGTGTTATAGAGTGATCCCCCCAGGAGGGGAGAGAGCACACACACAGAACGGCTGCGCATATACAGGAAATTCCCAAAAGGATGCTTAAGAAAGATAAGGGATTTGGAGCTCCTAATTTCCATCCCTTTGTCAAGTCTGACATTGTTGCTATAGAAGCACATACTCCTTTATTTAAAACCAAACAAAGGGGCTGAAGCACTCCTCCCTGCCCTTCAGCAAAGCGTCCTCCATTTCTGCTTCTCTGTGCTGGGTGGGGTCCCCTCCTCAGTGAAGTGATTAGCAATTCCGGGAAGGAGAGGCTGCCGGGAGGGGCTGGGTGAGGTCGCACCCCTGGGAGGATACTGCCCCCTTGGGGTTCAGCCCTGCCCAAGCTGGCTGCCCAGTGCCCCTCTCCCCAGGCCTCCCACCTTGAGCTCTGCTGCCCCACTGGAAGTTGCTTTATCTGCACCAACTGATCTAATAACATTCAGACTCTTCCCAAGCTCCCATCCCCCAGTGATTTGACAGCATGAGCTCCTAGAATTTAAAAAAAAAAAAGGAGCACATAATTTGTGGCAAGTGGAGTTCATAATCTGTTAATTTATTATCGTTTCTGTCGACCTGGAGGGCCATTAGCAGAGGTAATAAAGGGAGATGTAATTATAGGATCTGAGGCCACTCCAGACACAGCTGCTGTCACTCGGCAGCCCATATTTCATCGGTCGCTGGCATTCTCTCCCCAGTGTGAGTGCTACCTGGGAGCAGGGCCACCAAGGGACCCTCTGGGAGGAGGCCTTTTGGTGGTGGTGGTGGGGACCCTGCAGAGGCTATGCAAATGTACCGTGGGTCAGACCGGTAGTGACTCACCATGGGCTTGCATAACGCTCCCCTGGCTGGGGCAGCTTCAAGGCCTGCTAGGGTGGCAGGATAACCCGCTAATAACATCTGGAGGCTGCAATTCATCAACTGATACCCGCTGCCTATTAAAGGTGGCTGTCTCTTGCTCTATCTTCCACTCACGGGGAACAAGAGGTGGATTCTCTAAAGACCTGGGCTTGTCCTCTGGACAACCCAATACTTGGAAAATTCAACTCATGGTAAAAGCTTATGCTTGGGGTAAGGAAACTCCAGATGGACTCGAATAAAAGGATGGCTGCTGTTCTGTGTGAATCGCAATCAGCCCCAAGTTCCCCCTGGAGCTCACACTTATGAAAGTGTCCTGTGTGCTCAAAAATATGGGTAAAAGGGAGAGAGGAGCTGGGAAATGAGTTTGTACTCAAATGAGCCTTCCTCCCAGTTAAGCAGTCTCTCCGTGCCTGCATGAATATGCCAGCTTCTGTACTGTTGTGTGAAAACTTGTGTTCATAGCTCGCTAAAGCCCTTCTAGACTTTTCTTTCATGGCCACTGCCCATCAATCCTGAAAGTCTATCTCAGGTTTCTCTCTCTGCAGCCCATGGCCTCCCACCTGCCTCTGAACTGTCCTGTGGTTCTTGCTGCATCCTAAGTATTGGCTTTACCACACATGAAACAGGAGGCGGGAACTAGGGGTGGAGACCCAACAAGACTGGCCATGGGATGATAACTGCTGAAGCAGGGTAATGGAGGTTCATGATCCTATTCTGTCCATTGAAATTTTCCATGAAAAATGTTTTTTTTTAATTATCCATCTTATTCCCAAATGTGACCCTTGGGGCAGAAATTAATCTAATTCTTTGTATCAGCCACAACTTCTAGCAAAAGCCCTCACATACAGTTAATGCTTGATAAACGCACGCTAAGACAAACAAGAAACGCTCTCTGTGTGCTGGGCTCTGGACTAAAGGCCGCAGGACACTGAGCGTAAGATATGGAGTCCTATGCTTAAGGACAGCAACTTGGGTTCCTCTTCGGAGCTATAACCTGAGCTCTTAAGGAGCTAGTCCTTCTGCCTGTGCAGGAACCACGAGGGACAGGAGCTGACACAAGTCCCAGGGTGGGCCCTGGCTTGCATCCTCCCTACTCACCCTGCTTTCTCCCACCCTCTCTCTCTAAGGGCTAATGAGCAGATCTTCACATGAGTTTTCCATCTAATCTGAGATGGGATTAAGTCGATTAGTTTAAATATATCAGGCTTTCGATATGTCATCGCCCTGAATATGAAGTTTACATGCAGTGGCAGGAGACTAATTAATTTTACCTTAAACACCAGAAGGTCAGGCCCAAATAATTCAGCATGCAAATTTATGCAAAATAGGCAAATTAGCGTTTGAACCAGACAAATGAGCACCTATGTTTATTTTATTTTTTAATCAAAAAGAATTCAGCTTTGGACAAGGAAAAATGACAATGTAACAGGAGGCTTTTAATACTATTAGCAATGACAATGACCCTGGTCACAGCCTCTGCCATTTATCAGATGCTCACGATTTGTGGGGCTGGGCTAAGTGTGCCACATCCTCCCTGCAACCCAGGGAGCGGGGGCTCTACTACGATGCCCATTTCACAGGCGAGGACACTGAAGCTCAGAAAAATGAAATATCTTGCACAAGGCCCCTAAGGACAGAGCTGGGACCAGAGACCAGGTCTGCCTGAATCCAAAGTTTTTGCCCTTGGTAACCATGCCGCTCTGCCCACTGCCCTCTGGTTTGGGCACACATAGTGCTGGGAGATGAGAAGGCAGAGGAAAACGGGTGCAGGGGAGATAGTGTCTCCTGGCTCTACTCCACCCCCTCAGAGATGCTGCAGGGGTGGGACGGTAGAAGAAGGAAGCAGTGACCTGGGGGACCATCAGGAGCCACTCCTGAGCCACTGCTAGGATGCAGGGTGTGAGGGGCAGGGGGAGCTGTACCGGATTTGGCCCTGGGTTACTGGAGCAATCCAGGCTGAGGTGTCTTAAGCAATGGCCTGACCTCACATCTGTGCTGAACCAGCACAGGGCAGATTCGAAAACAACTGAGTATGTAATCCCAAGAGGCTGAGCTCCTTAATAAGGGCATTCCAGCTCAGATCCCCAGTGAGCCCACCCATGAGTCAGAATGCCAGAGGCCACCAGGGAGCCCCGAGGAAGGCATTCTAGGCTTCCTGCCAGCTAAGCACCACGTCCGAGCCCTCGTCTGCAGGAAGGTTCCTTCCTGTAAGGTGAGCACACAACATCTTGTATAAGGACTCTCTGACTCACCCCAGTCAACTGTGAGCCTTGACATTCTAAAGTCTAGGACACCTTTGCTACATAACCATGCATGCTGCATTCATCTTTCAGAGCCAGTGATGAACACAGAGAGTATCTATAGACAGGAAGATCAACTGCCCCATGTCACCTGCCTAGTAAGAATCCAAGTCCATGGTGGAGCATTGCCAGAGAGAACAGGAGGTCTCACGGCACCATGAGCCTGGCAGCTAGAACCTCGAAGGAATAAACTACACAGACTTTAGAAAGCTCCCTGACGGGTGTGTAATGCAGAATATGTGAGGGTATTGGTGTCTACAAAACTAAAAAGTCAGTTCCTACCATTTATCCAGAATGAGAAAAGCTGAAAGAGGAGTTTGGGACCACAAACAATGAAGAAAAGTTCATATTGCCCAAAACATGTTCATTATACATTCTTTCCACAGCAGAAACGATCTTAAAATTGTAGAATACAAATTAAGAGACAGGCCTCCTTTAAGCTTTGGCAAGTGGCAGGAGGGAGATGAAGCTGACGTTAGCGTGTGCTGAATGCATCACACAGGTTTGCATTCCTTCCTCCCATCAAAGCCCACGAAGGAAGAAGGTGCCCCGCCCAGCATCCCATGGGGTATAAATTGCAGACCCAGAACTCATCCCAAAGTGATTCCCCAAGCCCATGTTCTTAGCCACTCCACTGCCTCTAGGAAACAAGAAGTCAATCCCTCTTCTGTACTGCTTTCCAGTGTATATCTCCAATAAGTTCTAGAACAAAACCCTACTTTTTGGCCTTTAAGGATTCAAAGACCTCGCTTTTTTAATATTATTTATTGTAGGTGTAATTATAGCCCCTCTAGAATGATAACTGGTTTGAAGAGCCCCAGCAGTTCAAAACATGGACCTTCCAAATACCTTCTCACCTCTCATTCAACAAGGAGTGAGAAAGAGCCCAGAGAGAACTAGGCTTGCCAAGATGCTGCAAGGCCCTAGGTCCTGGGCTCCCATGTATTAGAACCATGGTCCTATAGGGTGGCTGAGAGCTCTGGCTATGTTTTCCCCCAGCCTACGTGACTTACCCGGGATGTGCTTGGCCCAGCCAATGATGACCACGAGCTCCCTGTCTGCCAGGTCACAGAGGGTGGTCAGGGCCTTGATGTCGCCCTCAGGCATGCCGGGGGGAGGCATGGCGTACAGCTTGTCCGGCTCGGCCACCAGCAGGTAGGAGACAATCTTGGTCACTGCAACAACCAGAAGGGACAATAAATGCTTGGAAAAGAGGAAAGGGGCTAAGGTGGAGCCTGAAATGGCACAGGAAGAAAAGCCTGATTCTGAAGAGCCCCAGCGAGGCCAAGTGCGGCTGCCATCTCCCTCCCTCCCTTTCTGACTCCACCAAGTTGCTAGCAGTGGAAATTTGGGGTGTTGAGAAATATTCCTCCAAGGGAAGTTGCCTGGTAAATTATTGCAAGAGGAACCTGCTTCAGGTGGGAGGTAAGGGGGCATGTCCTGGGTGCTGGGGCCCATGCCATTTTAGGATCATGCTTCATTTGCAGCCACATTTCCACATACCATAGGAAAAGGCCTTCTGAATGAAGCTGGAAGGACCTGACACCTACACCAGGCACTGGTGCCTCCCCGCCAGGCTCTGTACTGTCCCACACATTTCCACCAAGGGATTCCAGATAGACCAGGTACAGATGCTGGCAAAAGGCATGGACTATGCTGGCACTCACACGGCTTTTTAGCAGGTGGAGAAATCTGTAAGCTCAGGTACGGGCTACTCTCTGAGTCTAGCCGTCGCTTGTATTTCTGGCGGCCTCCACGCACTCGGTCAAGGCGCACACCTGTTGGGGAGGAAGGGGAGAAGGTTTCAGAATTGTTCAGTATCACCAGAGGTGTTAACACTGACTTTGGAATTTCAGCCCTGGCTAAGTCCTTCAGGGCCACACTCAGATGGTCTTTTATAGCTGCCCCACGCCTGCCTCAGGCCAGGTGGTTGGACAATCCTAAAACAACTATCCCACTAAGGGCACATCCCAGGTTTCCTGCTCCTGCCTCTCTGGATTCAGCATCCTTCTGAAACTCATCTCAAGCACCTTTCAGCTTGTCTACAAAGGGAAACCATGCCAGAAGCACTCCTCCCAGTGCTGGGGAGTGAGGCCATGTTATTTTGATCTGCTGTGAATCCAGGGAGAGTTAAGTTTGCCAAGAGAGGAGAGGAATCTCGGCCACTGGCAGGCACCTCATAAGAGCTAAAACAAGGGTTTTCCAACTTTTCACATGAGAGGCTTCTGGGGTAAACTTTTGCAAATTTGTAAATCTGGGTGTAAAAGAGTTTGTAAATTCTGTTACAAATGTCAATTTGAATCCCACCCTCAGAGTTTCCAGGATGGAGTTCTAGACTCTGTCTTCTCCACAAAGCCCCCATGGGATGGGGATGCAGGTGGCCCTGGCCACACCTGGAAAATGAGTTGTCTCCAGGTCTCTTGATAGCAGGCACAAAAGCAGTTGTGGCCACTCCACAGTGACACCCACTTCCAGGAGGGGGGTGCCCTACTGCCTGCAGGAAACCCAGCCATCCCCAGATCCTGGGGATTCCACAGAATGCTGGTACCCTCTGACACTCCCACCAGCAAGATAGTGGACAGGACCCAAAGGCACACACAACTCAGACTGGCCACCAACCTCTGTGGCCTGACCTGAAAGGATGCCCAGGACCCAACAAATCAGCTCCAGAGTAGGAACTGACACGGAAAGCAGAATGGCTCTTTTCCTTACCAGGAGATGGGCCTGAACTAAAACACAGAGAAAGTCAGACAGAGACAGAGTCCCGAGAGGGGTGGCTGCCTCTGCCTCTGAGGGGACAGGCCAAGTTCAGCTTCCTGATACTTTCCCCAAAGCTCAACAGTATTGCCCTCACGGAACCCTGATCTTCAGGGCCCTGTCTGGCACTTTCCCTGTGGCACCTGGTCCGGCCAGTCCCCAGAGCACACAGTGGGGCAAGCCAGTCCTACTGGTTCAGGCCCTTCCTGGGAAGAGGCAAGCTGATGGCAGGAATAATCGTGACAATGGAATGAGGATTTAGACCCGTTCATTCCAGGGCTGATTTCTGACCATTTCTTATGATGTACTTCTCCTAAATATAAGTCCCTGGGACAGAAGAGGAAGTATCCTGGAGCAATGAGAGCAACTGAAAGCGAAATCACTGCGTTTACTCAAGGGGCCAGGACCACCCTTCGAGTGCCAGTTGCCCAGAGGGAACTTGGGAGGAGTGCCGCTGGCACCACCCACTATACTTCCAGCTAAAGGCTCAGCCCACGACCTCCTCCCTGAGGTCAAGGAGGATGCTGAGCATGCATCACACCGGGCGCCCAAGGGGACAGTCTCTCTGGGAGCCGTCACTGCTAGCATTTTCATCAGCAATGTCCTTTTCACCCCATAAGCTGACACTTCTGCACTCTATGCTAAACATGGCTGAGGTGAACTTTTCTGGGGGGAGAGGGTTGACCCAACATCCCACCCCTGCTTCCTATTTAAAGGTCACTCCCCTATTGGGTCATCTTGCTGGGGGCCCGTGCCCACCCCCAACTATGGATATCTCAGTGGTCTGGGTCCTCCCCCTGCCCACCCTCTGGAGGTTGGAGCCTGAACTGGGGACACAGGCCCAGCCAACTGGAGGCACACAGAGGGTGAAGATTTGTTGGGCAGCAGTAATGCTCTTGCAGCTGGGGTGTGGGCAGTCCTGGGTCTTCCCTGGTCCTTGTCTGGCTTCTAAGTGTGGTCCTTGAGCCCCCAACAGGCTTCCTATGAACTCCCCTTCTGCTTCAAGGGTCAGAATGGACTGCGCCTGCTAGGTTCTCCAACAGCAGACCCTGAGAAAAGGACATGCATGCAGGCAGTTTATTTGGGAGATGATCTGAGGAAGAAAGCCAATAACAAGTGTGTTCCTGAGTAGGCTACTGCTGTGGGCAACTGAGGCTCAACCTTACTGAGGACACTGGGAGACAGGGCAGAATACGCTTCTGTCACCCCACTAAGGACGAGGGCCTTCAGGCAGTCTCTCCCAGGCAGTCACAGGACAGACACTTCACAGGTCTGCCTCTGGTGGCCAGAGAAAGCCCTGGGCAGAGTGGCAGTCACAAAGTGGCAGGTCAGCATGCACACGATGGAGTGCTGAGTAAATGTGGGTACGGCACCGACTGCCGCCTTCCTTCTCAAAGTGTGGTCCACGGCCAGCAGCGTCAGCGGCATCTGGGAGCTTGTTAGAAATGCAAAAATCTCAGGCTGGCCCCGGAGGAGTCAGAGTCAGCATTTTAACAAGGTGATTTGCAAGCACAATAGAGTTTGGGAAGTGCCACACTATAGCATCCTGGCAAGGAGGCTGTCTAACCGGAAGGCTCTCGGTACCGGGGGCCTTGAAGGGCCAGCTGCACCCCATCCAGTACAAGACCTAAGTCCACATGCTGGCAGGACTTCAGCTCACCCCTGCCCCCTCGCCCCTCCCTGCCCCTCCAGGGAGGGCAGAAGGAGCAGGCACACCAAGGCAGGAAGGATGGTTCCTCCCTTGAAGTTTCTGGGGGCAAGTTCCCTGTTTGGAAACATTTTCCTCACCCCAACCAGGGATACAGCTACAAAGTGGCTCACCCTTGCCTACTACAAGTGGGGTGAGCCAAGCCCTCCAGTAAGTTCCGCTTCCCCTGGAGAGCCAGCCAGACCGAGTGAAATCCAAGCTTCATTCATAAAGGTCGGTGCCGACCCCCATTTCCTGAGCACCTCCTGTGTGCTGCGGTCTGCTATGGAGCCAAAGATGAGCCCCTTCACACTTCTCTGACTCTCTCCAAGGAGCCAGTCTCATGAGCTCCCCTCCCACCCAGCCTGCCTGACCAAGGCAGCTCTCAACAAGAGTGGGAACAGCTTAACAAAAAATAAAGAGGAGCACATCCCTTAGCAAGGCAAGGAGATACGCGTTTGCCACCTGTCATGGCCTCCATCTGGAATGTTCTTTACAGGGCCTGATAGAGGGCCTGACCCTTAATGGGTCTTGGTACCTATAGGAATGAATGTGCCTCCTTCCTCTCGGCCGCCATGCACGCTGGGTGCTTCTTCAGGGCTCCAATAGCACACAGCTTCCCCTACAGACCAGGCACCCCTCAGCCAGGAGCTGCTCACCATCCTACTCCAGGGTCTGTCATGGCACCGCGGATGCATGGGTGCTTAGAAATCAGAGTTACTCCTATCACCATCATTATCTTACCATTTCTGTTCCCCAGCACTGTGTACATCTCTCTGGTAAATTGTATTAAAGGTGATAATGAGAACCAGGACTTTCTGTATGTGTTGCCCTATTTAATCCACTGCATATAAAGAGGGTGCTATCATCCCCCTTTTACAAATAAGAAAAACTGAGGCTCAGGGAGATTTAGAGACTTGCCTGCTAAAAAAGCCAGTACCCAAGCTCTTTGCCATTCCAAGGTATGACCTCCCAGGGAACAGCAGATGTAAATTCTCCTCTAAATTTTCTCCTCCAGATCTTTACAGCAGAATGGTCAATGGCTCCAATCAATAAGTGTATCAATTACCACGGTATTCTGTTTTTTAAAAAGTAGCCTGTTGGGTCTGATTAAGCGCAAACTGACAGCTGATGGGGGACGGGTTTGCTCGTCTCTCTTGCTCTCTGCCTGTCCAAGCCCTTCCCGAGGCACAAGCCTCAAACCTCTCCAGCTCACAGGCTCAAATGGTCAAGGTCCGGGGCCCATCTCTGCCCCTCCTGGGTGGTGTGGCCTTAGCCACGCTGGCTCTCATGGCCTTGCTTTCATCATAGGTACAGGGGAGGGGGCAACATTAATACCAAGTCAGCTGACCACTTTCACCACACACAGTTTTTTTGACAATCGAATGACACAACGGTTGGAAAATGCATGGTCAATAGGACAGTGGTTCCAATTGGCTGGAAAAGGCTGTCGCTCCCACTACTCTGTGCATTAGCATGCACCTGCCACTTCTTGGCCACCTTGGGCTTGTTTCCCTTTATTCCCATCAGCTTTTCGATTCAGTGGGTTCTGAGAGGACCAGGCCCAGGTCGGCTCTACTTTCTGAGTTCACCCCATCCCCCAGGACTATCCCACACTCAGGGTTTGCTCAGGATCATTTAAAGTAGAGGGGTCCTGTGGCACAGACCTGTGCTTCCCCAACCAGCAACCCCCTTCCCTCAGGCTGGGGTTAGAGCAGATGTGCCCCAATCTAAGTAGCATGGCCTTATCCACACTGTTCCCAAAGGCAATTAAGATCCTGGATTCATCCTTGAAGGCCCAGTTCAAGTATTATCTCTGCTCACCCTTTCCAGACCCCCCCTGGCAGTCGGCCACACCCTTCTTGGGCTCCTTTGCTCATTCTCTATTACAGCAAGTACAGTCCAAACAACTACTCTTCAAATACACCATATCCTAGTGGACTGTGGCTCCTCCTGGGCAAGGACTTCCCATTCATCTTTGGAGCTCAAGCTCGGCACTCAGCCTGTGGTAGGCAGGCAAGTGTCTGAGTAAAATAATGTGTCAGTAAAATGAAGCCCTTCAGACTTACAATACAAAAGAATCTCAGGGTCTGGACTCTTCCATTTGTCCCTCCAGCCTCCAGAAACTCACTCCCTCAAGGCAGCTCATTCCTCGTAAAAGTTTCCCCTTGTGTTAAGCTGAATTATGTCTCCCGATCACTCGGTTAACTTCCATCCCATCCAGACTACCCCTTCCCACAGAACACTTTTTGGACTTGAATATCCTTGTGCACCCTCCTTCCACGGCCAAGCATTCTTTATTTTCTATATTTGTACAGTGTTTTCAGTCCAGTCACCTCCCTGTCTTTATTGATGTGGTTTGCTCTGACTGAGAACAGTCATCTCTTCCAGGGCAGACAGTGGACAAAGGTCTGAATTCCTTTGCCCTCTGCCTAAATAGACATTGGTCAACTACATTTAGGCTTATTATCTGCCAGTGCTTCTTTGTTTTTAATAATTACTTATTATATGCCAATATTTTCTTAAGCACACTGCTCAGTTTCAGTAACCAAGAAGTTGTATCGACAGGATTCTCATCCTGAGCACTGCAGCAAGCTGTTTGTATCATGAATCCTTTAGAACTTAAAGCTTATCAACACAAGTACAAACAGAACTTCACATCTACTGACCAGTTGTTACTCGGCACTGGCCGCTGCTGTAAGCATTGCATGTATATTATTTCACTTAGGGACTGCAACAACCCTATAAGGGACCTTCTATTATTAGTCCATTTTATAGATGAGGAAATTGAGGCTAAGAGAGGTTGAGTAACTTGCCACGGCCACCTAGGTAGGAATGCAGTCTGTCTCCTGAGCTATCAACCACCTGGCATCCTGCATCTCTCAAAGTACTGAGTCTCCATGGTAGGAGAAAAGTAGCAGAGGGACCTGGGCCAGGGCCACACTGCACACTTCTGGGGACGCCATTCAGCACCCACAGAGCTGTGCATGGGAGCACACCACAGCCCCTGTTGCCTTGGCTGACAATGGCCTCCCTCACCACCGGTGGGAGAACCACATGTGTATAATCTGCAGTGACCTCCACGGTGTCAGAGCCAGTTACACCTCCGTGTAAGCAGCTCTCTTTCTGGGCAGGTGGGTGGACTGGCTGGTCTGAGTTTGCTCCTCAGCTCCACGCTCTACTCTTGTTTGCCCTGTTCTATCATCAGGGATCCTTTGTCTTCTACTTCCAACTAGGTTTGCTGCCTGGAGGCACTTGGAAGAAGATCAGAGAGCTGGGAAGCTGGGTTATTTATTCCAAACTCCTGCCCCTGCTTCTCTCCCTCCTGGCTGGGCTGCAGTGAGGCTGAGACTGACCTCTGAGTATAGCACAGATTTCCCTGGCTTCCTGGGGAACTTCCCACCCAGTCTCTTCAGGCTGGGTTGTTAAAGGCTCCCCACCAGTGCTAGTCCTGGAGTGCATCACCACTTCTGGCTGGGTCCCTTGACCCATCTACTCTGTTAATAGTTCATTCATGCAATCTCTTTGATGGCCCTGTGAGGGATCTTCTGCTCCTTCCCAGCCCTGACCAAGACAGCAGGAAAGTGGGATGTGCTTGGTCACCCTTGCAAGGAGCAGGGGGAAAGACAATGTGAACAGAAGGAATACCCAAGTCCATGCTGAGATGCTCCATCCTAAGGCCTCGCTCACAGCACACACCCAGGCACCTGCCTGGAGACAGCTTGCTATTCTTGCCTGGTGACTGTGTTTGTTTTGATAGCAGCAACTATGCTGGGGCCCAGAGAGGTATATTTCTCTAAAATCAAGAAAGAAGCATTAGCCTCAAGGTCGGACCTGCATGTAATTCTTGACTCTACCCCTTAGTACTTGAGAGACCTTGGTGAATTTGTTCACCTCTCCGTGCCTCCGTTTCTGCATCTGTACAATGGGGATAATAATAGTACATAACTTGTAGGATTGCTCATGAGGATTAAATGAGTTAGTACATGTAAAGCACTTAAAATATTATAGATGGCACAAAGCAAATGCTCAATAAATCTTAATTAATATTATTACTAAAAAAACTTCACCCTTAAAACTGTTCTGAACTTTGACTACATCAATGTCATTATTCTGGCTATGATATGCAGCTTTACAAGATGTAACCATTGGCAGAAACTGGGTAAAGGGCAGATGGGCTCTCTCTGTGTTATTTTTTACAACTGCATGTGAATCTAGTTATCTCAAAATAAAAAGGTTAATTAAAAGATTGTTTTTTACCTACTTGTAGAAATGTACAATGGCATAGCCATTGTGGAAAACAGCTTGGTAGTTTCTCAATGAAGCTGAACAGAATTATCAAATGACCCAGCAATTACACTCCTATGTATATGCCAAAAGAAATAAAATCAGAAACTCAAACAGATACTTGTATGCCAATGTTCAGGGCAGCATTATTCACAATAGTCAAGGGTAGAAGCAACCCACATATCTATTGACAGATAAATGGGTAAACAAAATCTATTGTATACATATAATGGAATATTACTTGGTCATAAAAAGGAATGACATTCTAATACATGTTACGGCATGGATGAGCCTTGACAACATTGTGCTAAGTGAAATAAGCCAGACATTCCACTTATAAGAAATATCTAGAATAGACAGAAAGTAGATCAGAGGTTGCCAGGGGTCAAGGGGAAGAGAGAATGGGGAGCTATTGTTTAATAAGTATATTTTCCATTTGTGATGATGGAAGGGTTTTGGAAATAGATGGTGGTGATGGTTACAAAACATTGTGTGACACCATTGACTCACACAGTTAAATATGGTTTTTAAAACAGCAGATTGTTTTATATATATTTTGCCACAATTTTAAAAATGAATAATGTAATATATCTAAAACCATTGAATTGTACACTTTAGGTTAGGTGAGTTGTATCTCAATAAAGCTGTTAAAATTTTTAAAACAATACTTAGGTGAGTGGAATTAAATACCTTAAAATGTTTGAAAGTAGCAAAATGCTTGGTACACAGTAGGCCCTTATTTGTGATTTCTTTCCTTTCATCTGCCTATTGAGGGTGATAGGGTCTGGCTTGAACAGACAGCTTTCTAAATGGGAAGATAGAAAAGCACATACCCTTAGTTATAACTATGATGAGTCAGATGCGTTTAACAAAACCCTTAAGAAACTAAAGTTCAGAGAAGTTCAGTTAATGCCGAGGCACGCAGCTCCAGCTGGGAATTCTCTTGGATATGCCCAGGGGGCAGAGCAGCAGCCTCTGTGAGACCCAGAACAGAGGTTCTGTCCTTGCCTGCTGCTGTACCACCACTCACCGCCATTGGCCTGGTGACCCTATATCCACAGGGTCCGATCCCACTCCCCAGGACACAGGAAATAGCAAAGAAGCTTCAGGGCCATTCTGGGACAGAAACTCCTTGGGAGGAAGGGAGCAGGGCTCCCCAAAGCTCTATAGCCCATGCCATCTGCTGACCTCACCAACCCACAGGGACGTCAGAGCAACCAGGGCTGGCGGCTGCCACGTTCTGGATCAGGTGTCCCTTGCTGACTTAACAAGATCAGGCTTCTGAATTTTTTCTTAATAGAAGTAAAATAATTCCAGCTTCCCCCCACCTCCCTCCTTTCTTCTCGGTTTCCCTCCCTAAGCTGGACGCGATCCCAGTCTTTGGAAATAAAAATAGCCGAGTGTGCAGGGGCCACAGCAGCAGGGGGCAGTTTAAGTTTCTTTCTCTTATATGCAGGCACTAAAAATAGCCAGCTGAAGCTCCTATGGAAAAGCATGGCTCTGCCGCTGGCCAGGAGCCTGTCCCAGGTGCTCCCTCTGCACCTTTCTCTTCCCACAGGAAAGGCTCCAACACAGCCGGAGAGGGTAAGGCCTCTGTGCCAGGGTCCTTCTCCTGCCTCCTCTGCAGAGCAGTTGTTCACATCTAAAGGCAGGATCTTTCCTGATGCTGTAAAGCTTTCATAGTCAAGACCCTTCTCTTCCTCTTACCCAGAAATCCCAGCTCAATCCCCACGCCGTTCAACATCCTTCATTTATTAATGATAGATGCAGGTTTGTATGTGTGCAATGCTTCAGTTTACAAAGTTATTTCCGTATCTCATTTGATCTGTATAACAATTATCAATTTATTAATGATAGATGCAGGTTTGTATGTGTGCAATGCTTCAGTTTACAAAGTTATTTCTGTATCTCATTTGATCTGTACAACAATTATCGAGGGAGAAGAACACATGGCTATTATTATTCCCATGTGAAAATTCAGGCTCTGAAAAGTCAAGTGACACGCTCAGGGTCACACAGCCAGGAAATGTCAGAGGGAGGATCAGACCTTGATGTCCAAGTCCCACCTCCTTCACCCTGAACTTGAGGCCACCAGCCTTGCATGATCACTGGAATCCCCTGGAAAGCCTTTGAACTATACAGGCGTGGGGACTTAGCCCTTTGAAGTTCTGAGCCAGTAGGTCTGCAGTTATGTCCAGGAATGGATAATATTTCAATGTTCTTCGAGTGATTCTGATTACCTGCCAGGTCTGGGGAGCACTACTGTGTTCTTCCTGGGGGACAGGGAGGTTGACTCTGCCTATAAGTTCTACCAAGCTATAGCTGACCCATCTCCAGAAAACCACCCAAAAGGGGAGGTGAGCAGCCAGGGCCCCTGAGAGCCCAGAGGCTGTGCGTCATGGGGGCGTGCTGACAGGGCCGCACCCTAGCAGAATGCCCTAATCACTTATCCGCATCCCAGGCACACGAGGGTTTCCTTCAGCCACTACCATCCTATGGGGTTTTCAGGGAGACAGGTGAGCCCACTTTGCTGCCTTGGACAGGATGGGTATTTGGACCTGCCTCCTACCCTGATGCCCTATCACAATGGTGAGGAGTGCCTCATGCCTGACTTGAAAATGCCAAGAGAGAGAGTCTTGTAGATGGAGAAACACACATGCCACCTAATATTTGGGGGCTTGTGCCAAGTGCCCCGGGGTAGGTAAAATGGTGCTGAGTGATGTGCCCCTGGCCTTCTGTCTATACCATCTCATGCTGCTCTTTCCTCTTGACCTTTCTCACCTGGAGCATCATGTCCCCAAGGGCCTGGGTTGTCCCTCCATTCCCAGCTTCCAAGAAGTCTCGAAAACTATACATTCAACAAGAAAGAGCTTGTTCAATCCAGCCTTCCCTTCCTTTTCTTCCTCTTTGTCCCTTATTTTGAGGAAGAGCTATAGGCTTTGCTACTGGCCAAGACATCCACATTGAGTTAGAACAGGCTTCTTAGAAAAATATTCTTACAAAACCAAGATTCCACCTAGCTCTACTATTTACTGATTGTGTGGCCTTGGGCAAATCAAACTCAATTGCTCCAAATCAGGCATGGCAAATAGCTGTGGCTGTGCCTAGTTGGTGGCAGACATTGCTGTTCCTAGTTGGCAGTAGACATTTCTAATCAATCACAGCCTTCTTGCCTATAGATCCCAAGTAGCACCTAAGAAACCTTTCAATCATGCACTCTAGGCAGCCACTCCCCACCCTAGAGCTGCCAGTCCAACTAAAGGCAGTTTACCATCCTGCAGCCTGGGTGGTTCCTCAGTCCCTTCCACCTCAAAAATTCTGATTCTGCAACCACAGGTCTTAACGTGACCTCAGGAACCTCTTAGGTGGGGCTTCAGGGGTCCTGTGAAACTCCTAAAATTGCCTACAAAATTTTATGCACAGGTACTTGTATATGTTTTATGGTAGAGTTTCCACTTGATTTTCAAAAGAATTTGTGAGTCCCTAAATCAAGAACAATTGTGTTAGAGACTGTCAGAGTAAACAAGTAAGCAGACATACAAATACATTAATAAGGTGATTTCAGGCTGGGAAAAGTTCAATGAGAAAGTAAACAAAGGGATACAATAGAAAGTAATCAAGTGGGAAGCGAGGCTTTCCTGAGATGCCATTTGAGTTGACACTGGAAGGATGAGGAGCCAGCCTTGGGGACAGCATTCCAGGCAGAGGAACAGCCTAAAGATCCTACAAGGGAGTCTATCATGCTTTAGGATCAAAAGGAAGCCAGTGAAGCTGGAGCAGGTGAGTAGGAGTGAGGGGGCAGGAGAGGAATGGGCAAGCTGGCATGGAAGAGGTACACCATGCAGGGTCTTAAAGACCAGGGTAAAAGCGTCTAGTTTTGTTTTGAGGTGCAATGGAACACCACTGAATGGTGTGGAGTGAAATGACAGACTCAAATTAGCATCTTAAAAAAAAAAATCGCATTGGCTCCTATGGGAATAATTAGATTAAATAGGAACAGGAGTGGAATCAGAAATCCAGTTAAGGAATTGTTGCCATGGTCTGGGAAAAAGACAGTGTTTCCCTGGACCAGGATCATGACCATGGAGGTGAAGAAAAGTAGGAGGATCTGAAATACATCTTGGATATTAATTCAGAAAGAGCCCAGGATGATTTCTAGATTTTTTGAGCACAACAGGTAAATAAGGGTGCCATTCCTGAGATGGGGAAAAGTGGGAGTGAGGTATGGAAGGGAAGACAAATCTCAAGTTCTTTCAATGTGTTCAATCTGTGATGCCTCGTGAGGGACCCAAGTGGAGATGCCAATAGGGCAATCAGATCCTGGTGTCTACAGTGCAGGGAAGGAGTTGGAACTGGAGGTCTAAGATTGAGAGTCATCTACATCAAGCCTGGTTCTAGAAGAGATCACTTGCAGGGTGCAGGTGAAGAGGAGGGCCTGGTTCCAAGTCCCAGATCACACCAAAATACAGAAATCAGGAAGAGGAGGAGTTTGCAAAGAAGACTTGAAAAGCATGATCAGAGAGGCAAGGAGAAAGTGACACAGGCAGGGTGTCAGAGAAGCCAAGAGAAAAGGGGTGCAGGGAGGGTTGGCCAGCTGGAATATTGCTGAGAGGCTGAGTAAGGGGAAGACAGGGAAGTACCAGGTTTGGCAACTCAGGGGCTGTGGAGGGCAGGCTCAGGGGAGCGGCCAGGAGCGCAGTACCGCTGGGAGCAGGCTGAGGATGGCGAGCTCTTCATTCTCAGAACCAACTCCAGCAGGACCGGACACCTGATGGATAAGGCAGATTAGGAAAACATCTTTACAACAGCAGGTTAGGAAAAGGCTTGTTTTCTAATGACATAAAAATGCAAACCACAAAATAAAAGATTGATAAATTCAATTTATTAAAGTGACTAACTTCTGATCATCAAAGGACTCAAGTGAAGAGAAAGAAGGAAGCCACAAATGGGGAGATTTTTACAACATCACCTGAAAAATGACTAATAAAATGACCAGAATATATAGGTTTCTAAATTGATGGTTAAAAAAAAAAAAGTAGAAAAGTAGGGAAAAGGTTCAGACAAGGACCTCACAGAAAAGGAATCCCAAGTGGTTAGTAAACATATGAAATATGTTTATCTCATACTGGTGAAAATACACATCAAAGTGATAATAAGACACCCTTTACACACACTAGCAAGGCTTAAAGTGTTGGTGAGCATATGGAAGGAGAACATTGGAACACAAGTGATTAATCAGTAAGACCAAATCAAAAATAGTTTAGTATCATCTCATAAAGCTGAAGATGCACATACCTAGTACATCTACTCCCAGGCCTATAAGCCCTTACCCATGTGCACCAGAAGACATATACATAGCATTATGTATAATAGCAGAAATCTAGAAGTGCGATGTCCATCCACAGTAGAAAGGATAAACTCTACAGAACTCATACAATGATACTATATCACAGGAGTTTGCAAATTAGGGTCTGTGGGTCAAACTCAGTCCTCTGCTTGCTTCATCACAACACAAGCCTATTCATTCATTTATATATTGTCTGTGGCTGCTTTCATATTACAGTGGCAGAGTTAAGTAGCTGCAACAGAGAACTTAAGGCTTGCAAAGCCTAAAATATTTACTGTCAGGCTGACTCTGGCTATACAGAAATGAAAATAAATGAATTACAGCAACATGCGACAAAAGCATTCATCTCAGAACTATGGACTAAAATAATTAAGATGCAGAGGAATGCATATAGCATAATTTTACTTAAAACTAAAAACCCCAGTGTCATTAGAGATAAAAATATATGCTAAAACTATGAAGAAAAGCAAGGGAAAAATAATGTGAAATCACGGTAATGTTTACCTCTGAGGGGAAGGACAGAGGGAACCTCAAAAGTAAGGGGGGTTTTCTTTTTCTTACACTGGATGTAAGGTATGGATATGTATATTTTTGGCAAATAACAATACTTGCCCTCTAAAATACATTATTCCCTTCATCCTTACCAACAGACTTTAGGTAGATACATGGTGTCCCAGCTAAAGACAACAATTCCCAGACTTTCTTACAGAGAGGTGTGGCCATGTGACTAGGCTCCACCAATGGGCTGTGAATGGAAGGGACATGCACAACTTCTGAGTCTCACCCTTCAAATGAACTGGCTACACTTTTCTTCCTTCCAGCTATCTGGGAGATGGAGATAGATAAATGGGTCCACAAATGGAAGCCACCTACTAAGGATGGCAAAGCTGCCAACCAGTCCTCAATCGCCTTTGACCTTTGGGTGGCTAAATGAGACATGAGAGAGAACTAAACTTCTATCCTGCTTAAGTTTCTGGTTTTTTGTTTGTTTGTTAGTTTTACTTTGTTTTGTTTGGTGCGGGAAGAGAGTCTCTTTTTAATAGAAGCTTAGCCTTAGCCTAATATAATATAGTATAAATATATTTCTGTATCTACTCAACGTTTACTTTTTAAGGAAGTTTAAAAAAATAGATGGGGTAAAGTAGTAGATATAGGAAGTGCTGTTAACTCCTTGACAAAGTTGCTGAGAAAGGGAGCAGGATAAGATAGCAGTAGCTGGATGGAGGTGAAGGGTCAAAATACAGCTGTGGCAGTTTTTTTAAAAATTTAATTTGCTTTCACAATGGGAGAACAAAAGCATGTTTGTATGCTGATGAACAGTAATGAGACAGTAATGAGGAAGGGTTTGGTGATGCTGGAAGTAGAGATGATAGTATAGAAATGAAATCCTTGATAAAGAGAGAGGAGGGAGGTTTGGAGCACAGGGTGGGGAGACCTGCTTTTGATAGGAGCAGAGATAACTAACAGGAGTGAAGACAGAAAACAGATAGGTTTGTGGACTCAACAGCAGGTGGGTAAGAGATTCCCCACTTACATGTTTCTATTTTCTCAAGAAAATGTAAAGCAAGGTCATTGGACAAGAAGTGGGGACAGAGGCTCTGGGAGATTCAAACTTGTCTCTGGATTACAGAAGAAAATCAGTTACATAACATGGTGAAGAATATCTCCGATCAGTGACCAGTATTCTACATTGTAATATAACTCTAGGGCTTTCCCTGAAGAGTCGGGAGCAAGATAAAAATGGCCACTATTATCATTCCCATTTTACAGAAGAGGAAAGGGAGGCTAGAAGAGGTCTAAGTTAATCACCCAAGAAGCTAGTAAGTGGTAACATTAGGTTTTACTGGGTCTGTATGACCATGAACCTGTTAACCAATGCTCTGACACACCAAAAGCCCTGAACAAATAGTAATAAGGATTCCACACAGCCAAGACCATCTCCTATGACTTGGTTCAGTCAACACCTCCCCAGCCAGAGGTCATCAGGTCATCATGCCAAAGTGGCCCAGAGGCTTCAGGCCAAATGGGAAGATGCTGTGAGCCATCAGACACATGTGTGCACACGTGTGTGTGTGTGCATCTGTATGCACCTATGTAGGATGGAAAGTGGTCCTGGGTGATACAAACATACATCAGAGTTCTTAGGCTCTCATTCAAAACTATTCTCTGAAGTCCTAGAGCGTTGGTTTGTTTGAGAACACTAATGCATTTTGGAAAAGAAAAAGAATTTTTAAAGGCAAGTCGTCTCTTGTCCTCTTTCTTCATTCATAGGGCCAGAAAAGTGGTATTTCTGGCATGGGTTAGAGACAGAATACTCTATAAATACAAAGCCATTAAATCCCATGCAGCGGGAACCTGATCAGGGCCTCCTTTTATTTCCTGACATGAGCTGGCCACTAACCCAATTACCCGGAATCCCCGGAGGAGCCCTCCGCCTTCCCAACAAGCACAAAGAAAGTGAGAGCGTATTGCATGGATGCCAGCTTTCACTGAAATCAAATATCTTTTAGAAAACACTTGAGGAAAGGCAGGCCAGGCTGAGGAGAAGAGGAAATGGTGTGGGACCAGGAGACTGGTGGCTTGAGGGAGGTGAAGTGAGGTGAGAAGAAGGTGAAGTTTGTAGGGACATGCTGTCTAGGGAGTTGCTGGAACCCCAGAGCGGTACTAGAGGCTTCCTGTGAAGTACAGCAAATGACTTTCTGGGTTATTCTGGCTTAGAGGCTATCAGCCAGGCTGGTCAAAGCCACCTATTAGGGGAGACCTTCCCTATCGCCTTCCCAGGGGAACCTCTCATCCTGATTTTAGACCCCAGACGGTGCCAGCCCAAGACTGGTGCCACCTCTAAGATTCCCATCAGTGAAACCAGAAGAAATCAGGGCAGCTGGACACTGGTATGCCATATGAACAAAATGGGCAGGCTGCTGAAAAGTGGAGTGCAAGCAAGACTGTCTTTGAATCAAATACTATTATAACACACCCCGTAAGCTGACGGATTAAAGCAATCCCAGAGTGGATTCACCAAGGAGAGTTCCCATTGGCTGCCCACCTTGACCTGGTGATGGACAGCAGGTTTCAATACCCCTGCTCTACAGGTGGAGATACAGAGGCCCAGGAAGATACATGAGAAATGATATACACAACAGGAAGGCATCAGAGCCAAGAGGACGACACAGGCACCAACCCTCAGCCCAGCACTAATTCTGTATTCAATTTTTTATTAAGGAGAATCTTTTTCCCCTGAAACTACATATTTTCACGCACTGGATTTGTTTATAGCAAGACAGACCCTTGGACATTGCCTACATTTCATAGCGGATGATTCTAGAACTAACAGCAGCCTTCGAGCAGAAGCTGAGCCGAGGGAAGCCATACATCTGGTCTTTCCCCCTGCAGTGGCTGGGCCCCCCACATCACAAGGCAGTCTCTCAGGTTATTTTACTTCAGAAATGAAAAACTGGAAGACAGCCAGAGCTGCTGGATAGAAGAGGAGAAACAGTCAGCAGATGCGGAGTGAGATGGGAAGGAAGGTAGCCAGCATTCTCATTCAATCCCCAGCCCCTGGTTCTCCCAAGCCTGAGGTCCACTGTGGGAACTTAAAGAGGAAGAACAGCCTGGAAGAAGGTTGGAGACTGCCTTTCAAAGTCAGGTCAGAGTCCGAGCGAAGACAGAGAGGGGCAGGGAGCCGGCTGGCTCCTGCACACGCGGAGTTGGGGACACCCAAGCAAAAGCAGGAGGCGGGCCAGCTGCCAAGAGCTGCCTGGCAGGCACCCGGGCTCCTCAACGGGGCCTGCTCCTCCTACGGGGGCTGGTCCCCAAGGAGCTTCAGATCCCAGGGTCTTGCCAAAGCTCTGTCCTGCAGGGGACAGAAACTCAATGGAGGTGCTCTGCTTTGTCCACACTCAGAGCCTTTGTGTCTTCTTTCCCCCTCTGGATTTTGAGCTGCCAGCTCTGGGGGTGGAGCAGGAGAGGGGAGTATTCTGGGGAATGCACCTCTCTCCTCCAGGCAGGGCTCCTGAAAGGGTCTGGGCCCCGGAGTGTTTACCTCACATACCTGCCCAGATGCTAGGGCCACCATCCTAGCCAGAGAATGTCCTGTGCCTAGTCCTTCGCCAGCTACAGTGTATTTATACCAGAGAGTGGTCATGGTCAAGGCCCACCCTGCAGGTACCCCACCCCCCAACCTGAGACAGTGTTTCTCCCAGGCCTGCATCCCCCAGGACCCCACACCATCATCCAGGAACACAGAGCATCCATCTCCCTTTTCTTAAGTGGCTGGCAGGGTACCTGAGCTTCTGTTGCTTATCAGATCAACTGTGCCCCTAGGCACCCACTTCCATGCCATCAGTGTGTCCCCCTTATCATTCCCTATTTCCAGGGGGCCATTAAAAAGCATCCCCACTTCTCTTTCCAACACACCAGGTAGTCCCTAAAGAGACTCTTCAGATTTCAAGCAGCAGTTCCACTTTCCCTTATCTCCCTTCTCTCCTGCTTCTCAGCTCACAGTCCTGGAGTGGGGCCAGACGGCTTGGGGTGGGAAGCCTCCCCCATCCCTGCCCTATCCATGGGGGCGGACACTGCACAGAACACAGGGAAGCTCCAGGCTCTGGGTCCTGAACACTGGTGTGCAACAGAGTGGAAGGGCCTCAACCCCTGCAGGACTCGACTTTGTCATCCCTAAAATTCGGGAGTATATTGATAGCAGTGCAGCTTCCTTCTGCTCTAAGTTGCTCAGATGCTGTGAAGTAAGCAAAGAGTGATTACACACTCCAACTGGGAAAGGCGGTTGGATAGCAGACCCCCAGCTTGACCTCACCCAGCTTCCCAGAACAAAGTGGCAGCCCCGCCCCACCCCCATGGACTGAAGAGCAAAGCGCCTCTCCAGGGCTTAGAAATCCCAGGAGGTCCCAGTAGCACTCCAAGGGAGAAGTCAAGAGACCAGCATCAAACATGCTCCTGTGTCCTCATCGGTGCCTCTGGGCCTCCTGCCCTACCTGTGAACCCCAGGATGCTCTGCAGGAGCACAAGGAGCCTGATGCAGGAGCCAGAAGACCCAGCTCAGAGTCTAGCTTAGGTCATACCCTACACAGGGGTAAGACCAAAATTGTATCAAATCAGAATGAACTAAAGCACAGTCTTTCAGCGTGTCCAACACAGATTATTTTTAACCTAGAAAATGAGCTATTTCTTCAGTTGACCCTTCATGAAGCAGTTGGCATGTGGTTAAGAACCAAGTGACCTTCTCCTTCTCAAAAGGATTAAACAAAGTGAGTAATGACAAATGTTTTAAAGGCCAGCGTGCTGTGTAGACACAGGGGTAGAACTGCTGGTTCTACAGGAGTGGGTGGGGTTTAGCTGAGATGAAGAGAGGGGAACCTGGAATGGACACCAGAGGAAGGGTCCTCTGCTTTCCACACTAGAACAAGATCTGAGTTATCCTACTGACAAAGCATCTTAAATTGGGGCCCTATGACAGCGAGGGCGCCAGAAGAGGAGGATGGGAGGACTGCCCTAAGGCTCTAAAGGTTGGGCTGGGCTTTTAGAAGCCCCTCCGGTGAGGAACTGCATTCCAGCCCTGCCCCTTCCTTTTGTCTCCCAGCCCAGCCCGTCTGTGATCGATCCTCAGTGCACACCTCTTTTCCTGCCTCCTCCCACTGGCGAAGGATTCCAGGGCCCAGAACCAGAAAAGCTGATCTGTAAGAATTCCCACTGGCTCTCCTTGAAAGCATGGGAAGGGGAGACCCACGCACACACACAATACCCATCTCCAGATAGTACCAAAGGAGCATCATCAACTTGAGCAGACTGACAGGGAAGATGAAGAGGAAACCTAGGGCACCAGATAATGACAGCCTCATGTCATTTTACATTTTCTAGTAGCCACACTCAAGAAGGTAAAAAGAAGCATCTGATATTAACATCATCATATATTTCATTTAACCCGATGTATCTAGAATACTATCTCAACATACAATCATTTTTAAAAACTTAATCACTACATGGTTTTATACTCCTTTTCATCCTAGAATGTCTTTGAAATCCGGCCTATATTTTACACTCAAAACCTGTGGCTTGTGCTGCCATGTTGGACAGCACAGCTTGAGAGGACAAAGGAAAGGGAATGGAAGGGAGAAGTTGGGTTAGCTGGCAACAGGGAAAGAGGAAAACATCTGCAAGGTGACAGTTATGTCCTGCCCACCTGCTGGAAAGCAAAGGCTGTCCTTCACAGGGGGAGAGGGCTTTATGTGTCATTCTGGGCTTAATGTCTCCACTTTCACCCCACACTCTATGGGCCACTGGGAGGTCAAAGAGCATCTCAAGGCCACCCCTCCCAGGGTGGAGAGGGAGGGCCTTCGCCAGGGTACCATGCCAGCTTCCTAGCACCCAAGTGGGGTTGGGATGTCCCAAAGGATCCCTAATGGAGGACTGCCAACTCCTGCCTTCTTAACACTCAGTGTCTCCTTTAGGAGTGGTGAGCTAGTTAGGAGCTGGAGGCTGCAAAACCTGCTTGCAGGGTGTGTGAGAGGAGAGATGGCACCCCAGGGGTAGGGTCTTATCCTGGGATGCAAGGAGGGCCTGCTGGGTAGGGTCCGCAGACCCCAAGGTACCATGTGCACATGCACAGCCCCAGGGGAAGGTCCACAGTTGCAGTTCGCACAGCGTCTGAGACTCCTGATGGGAAGCGAAGCCTCGCCTGGGGCCCAGGGCCTTGGCGCGGTGTGCAGGGCCTCTTACCTTCCTTCAGCATCCCCACTTTGAGGCACTTCATGAAGCGGCAGGCCTGGCAGGACTTGCGCCTCCGTTTGGTGATCTCACATTCGTTGGTGGCAGGGCAGCTGTACTCGATGTTCCCTGGAACCAGACACAGACAGGGTTGCCAGGTGCTGCCCAAGGCCCCTACCTGCCGGCCAAAGGCTGGGTGGGCATTAACTGGCTGGACCTGCAACTGCTCCCTACTACGTGCGTGATCTACATCCGCTCTCAGTCCTCTGAGGCAGGCCCACTAGGACCCCATCTCACAAACCAGGAAGCTGAGACTGGGGGAGCTGAAATGAGCTCCCCAAGACCACACTGAGCCCCTGTGCCACCCCCGCACCCCACAGGGAGCTTGGGGATCAGACATGCTCCTGTTGCTAACTCAACAGCAGAGGTGCTGCAGAGAAAGTAGGGAAGGGGCGGTCCTCCAGCGGCCCTGCACCTCCGCCTCCCCGTGCGGCTACGGAAACCATGTACTACAGGATTTTCTGAGAACCAGCATGAACCATGTTCCACCACTGACAACATGCTTTGAATAAAATTACTGAGCCCCAATTACAAGATGCTTCCCTGTGCTGAGGACTCAAAACAGCTCCGTGAGCATTCTTATTGCCATTTTGTACTGCTAAGGAAACTGAGGCTCACAGAGGTCAGTTTGCCTGAGATCACTCTTGGGCTCTCAATCTCTCTCTCCCTCCCTCCCTCTCCCTGAGGTCCAGACAGCTCCCCACTCCTGCAGAGAGGGGCTGAGCCATCTTCAGTGCTGGAGGGAGGGGCCAGGAAGGAAGGGGATAAAGATTTGGTGTGCCCCTCCCCCCTTTTCTTTAACCCCAGCCGTTTCTTAGGTGACTGGCTTGCATGGCTTCTTGGGAAATAATTTCTATATTCATATAAGCATGGTGAAATTAAAAAGATTAACAGAAAGGAGGAAAACACACACATAGACTAGCTCATCCAAGTCTATCTTGGCTTAGAAGGCCCTGTAGAATTTGGTCCCTGTCCCTACCCCGCCCACCCACTCCCAACAGCCGCAACATCCCCAGGCTCTGCATAGTTACCAGTTCCTGGAACTCAGTGGTCTAGGCTGGCAGGCCCTCTGCTCCCCCTAGGCCCATTCTGCACTCTGCCACTTTGCCTGGCCTGCCTACATCTCCAGGTCCCGCTGACTGGGTGCCACATCTCATCCCCATCTTCTGTGACCAGCAACGCTGTAGATCAAGTGCCTGGCACACAATAGGTGCCCCATATACACTGAGCATTAACACTGATGAATAATTATTATATGGCAACTCGGTTCTGCTTTTCATGTATGGAATCTTCAATTTCCCTGACAAGCCTGGAGATCACATCTTTTTTCCCATCTTACAGATGAGAAAGGATGAGGCAGAACAAGGATTTGAACCCAGGTGGTCTGGCTCGAGTCCCTGTTCTGAGACACTGTGCAGTGACCTCATGGGGCCCACTGTGACCCTGCATCCCCGGGGGGACTCGTGCTGCCTTGGGATGCCACTTGCAGGTCACTGACGCTTCACATTCACTGGGCTCGGCTGCATAGCTAGCCAGTGGTCCCTTGCAGGAGGGCTGACCCCTGGTTCTGTGGGGCTGTTGCTCCAGAAGAGTCTGTGAGGGCCAGCTGACATGGCGCTGGTGTTCTCTCAGGACAAGAGGACTGAGTGTGAACGACAAACACTCAAGCCATGTTCTTGACCGTGTGTGTGTGTGTGTGTGTGTAGGAGAGAGAGAGAGAGAATTCTTATTTTATTTATTTTTTTGCTCCTTTCAATTTGTTTTATGGCCCCAGAGGCTGGCTGCCAGCAAGGCCAGGCTGGTGATCTTGCCTTCTAATTTCTGTAAGTGCCTCCTTGATAAAGTGATGAGATTAATTCACCAGAATTCCTGTGGTCTCCTGAGGGCAGTCTAGGAGAGCTCAGGAGCAGAGAGGGGCATCTGTGGCACACGGGCACATACACATGTGCATGTACACACATGCGCCATCACCACCAGCTGAGCTGTGACAGGTGTGGGCGTGGCTCTCACAGGACAGGTACAGAGCCCATGGCTTGCCTAAATTCAGAGTTCTAACCTGGAGTTTGCCCAGGACAGACACATGCAGCTCCACTTCAGGCAAGTCACTCAACCTCTCTGGACCCCAGTTTCCTCACCTGTAAAGCAGGCACAATACATTCCCATCCCGTGAAGTGCTGTGGACACAGTGACAGGAGGCTGGTAAAGGGCTTAGTGAAGTAAATGAAATGACAAGCAAGTAATCAAGGTTACTACGCTTATTTTTATACCCAGGCAGGCCTGCCGGGGTAGATACAGCCGAAAGACTCCATGGTAAGTCTTTTCTAGGTGTCAGACCTGAGGCTGCCACCCATTCCAACATTTAAGAATGCAAAATCAGCCTCCCATATAGCTAGACCACAGAGCTAGAGCTCTGTGTGCCCATGGGAGGGAGGCAAGACTGCCCAGAAGCTGACCCGGATGTCTCCATGACCTCCAGGAGGAGGGGAAATCCCACCATTAACTCTGTTTGACCCTGTGCCTCCAGGGAAGGAAACCCCACCCTGAGGAGGTGCCAGAGCCACAGTCCTCTCCCTGGGCTCAGGGATGAGAGCCACAGGGCTTTGGTAAATAGCGCTGTAGCGACCATGTTCTCTGTAGCTGAGGGCTAACATCAGAGCCTGAATGGCTGCCGTTGTAAGCCGCTGGTGTGAAAGGGCTGGACTGGTAGTCACTTGGTTCCACCCCCTTATCATCTCACTTCTGAGGACACAGTCAATCCCTTTCATCTCTGCATAGCCCACTGTCCTCAGCTCTCCAGCTTCCCTCCTCCTTACCTGCTGGCGGGATGAGCTCATTCATGCCACTGGCCACAGGTACCCCATATCCAAAGACCATGGCAAAACAGCCCGCCTGTGCTTCACACCTTTCTTTCATCTGCCTACTGGGTGGTCCCACCCGGAAGTCAGTTGGATTTCTCAAACTGAACCCATCCTCACCAACCTGCTCCTCTGATAGGGTTCCTTGTCCATCCCCCCACACCCTACCCACCACCCCTGGAGGGACATTACTAACTTCCCTTGATCACAGCACACTGAACACATATGTCCACATGCCTCCCCGAAGCCCATTAAGTGGCAGCACGGAAATGAGAACTGTCCAGAAGAATGGAGGCAGTAGAAACCAAAGCAGTCCAAGAAGGGGCTCCAGATAATGAACCACTTGCACTGTAATGTGTACCTCAGAAAGCCTCAGGCGTAGAGGACTCAAGACACAGCAGAAGAGGCAACAAGGCGTGGGGCTGAAAATGGGAATTTGCTGGAAGTCTGTATTTAAGGAGGGCTTAGCTGCCACTCCATGTGACCACCAAATATGCCTCCTCAACCCACACAAGAGATGCCAACTTAATCTCTGGAGAATATAAGCAAGTTAAGTTCAGGACTCGGGGACTCCAGGCTCAGCTGAGGGCTGAGGGAAAGCTGTGGCTGAGAACAGGATGAATGAATATTGCAGACTGATCAGGGACTAGCCTCTCTCCTAACAAGGGAGCTGACTCTGCCGTGCTTTTTAAAAATGTCCACTGTTGTCTCAGGGGTTTCCTTCCAGGTCACTGGCCCCTTTCTGCCAGTTCTGATGTGTGTGTAAGAGCAGTGACAACTGCACAGAGCCCTCACCTGGCTGACAGCAACTGGCACACAGCCTGGTTCAGAGATGTTACTTGGGGAAAAGTGCATCTTTGAACTGGTGAAATATAGTGCTTCTCAGTCTCCCTTCCTTTCTCCAGGGTCCCTCCTGCTGTCCCTCACTTCTTGCCGGAGAAGAGCCTTCCCTAGAGCTAGATCAGATGGCTGGGCCCTCCAGTCTCAGATTAGTAGGTCTGGGGTGGGACCAGAAATGTGCATTTCTAATTTCAAGCTCCCAGGTGCAGCTTCTGGTTCTGACGTGGGGCCCACATAATGAGAACCACTATTCTAGAAGATCTCATCAGACCCCAAACCCCACTCACATTCCACTCTTGTTTTCTAGGACCCAATTTCCACCTCTCCAGGTAAATCCTGTGAACTGATTAGACTCAGCATACCCCAAGCTTTATCCATCATCCAACCCCTTCCTCCCCTCCTTCCCCTCTTCTACCAGCCAAACTCTTTTTCCTGGCTTTCCTTCCCTCTAATGTCCTGGTCATCCACCTAGCAGCTTAAATTAGAAATCTAAGAGGCAGCCTCACAATGCAGCCGCTCTTCTTGTTTATACTGAATCCCTTTCAAATGTTTGTCAAGCCTGAGCTCTTCTTCAAAGCCTTCCACCTCTGCCTCTAGATGTCTGGATGTCTGATAACTAGATCTCTGAACTGGACTTTAAATCACCTCCTACCTGTTCTGCCTGCCCCTAGAATCTCCCATTTCCACACCATCTTTCCTATCATTGCCAGTTATCTTGCTAAAAGGTCTGATTAATCCCCTGCTCTGTAACCTTTTGTGGCTTTCTGTTGCCAAGCATCAATAACAGAAACAACTACTGGGTATTTCATGGCTTTCATATGCCAGGCACTCGGCTAGATACTTTATACCCGGATTCATTTAACTTCTGCAATAACATTCTAGGAGCAGAAACTATTTATTCGCCCATTAGTCCCATCTTATAGACAAGGAAATTAAGGCCCAGAAAAAGTAACTTTCCCAAGTTGACACAAATAAGAGTTATAAAGCTGATATTCTAAGCCCAGTGAAATAGCCTTCAAACCTTAAAAAATACTCTTCCTTAACGCAGCCTACAAAGGCCTGTGGCATCCAGCCCCACACTGCTTTTCCAGTCCACCGTCTACCTGGAGTGGAGCCCCCATTTTCCTGAGCAGAGCACATTCAACTCTTCTAGGCTCCACACTTGCACTTCTTTCTGCTGAGTGAGTTCACCTTTGACTCCTGCTGAGGCAGTGCTTCCTCTGGGAGGCCTTCCCTGCCGCCCAGTCTGGGCCCTGGCGGTTGTTGCCTGACTTGTACTCAGGCTGAGTCTCTGAAAAGGGGAATTGTGATTTGCTCTTCCTCTTACTCCCCCAGTGCCCTGCAGGCAGCAAACGGTTTGTGGTTAATTGACTCTTTTTGTACAGATGAGGAAACTGAGGCCGGAGGACCCAGCTTCCTACCCAAGGTCAGCCAGCTGGCAAGTGGCAGGGCTGGGACAGCAACCTGCTCCAACTCCCACACACTCCCAGTTTTGTCTCTGTACCTCCCTCCCCACCCCCCACTGTCCCCTGGGGTCTCCCAGCCTCATTGTCCAGGACAAAAGGCCTGGAGGCAATCCAAGGCAGGATAGCCCATCCATCATCCCCCTGCCCCCTCTCCTTGGGGACCTTCCTTCCAAGCCTGCTCCGGGGGGCCTCTGGTGAACAAGCAACAGCACGTGCCAGGGCCCCTTCTCACTTCCTCCTCCTCATCTAAAGTCACAGGCCCAGGGCAGGGTGCTGCTGCTCAAGGGGCCTCCCAGGGACCTGCAAAGTGGCTACACCCCCTGAGAACTGAGGGAGGGGCACAGGGGAGCTTTACCCTGCCACAGCCCCTCATGGCCATGCAGCGTGGGCTCATTTACTCCTCTGCAGCGTCCATTCCACCTGGAAGCATTACTCACCAAGGCCCCAAGACTCCAGCGACCTCTGCAAGCCACCTCCTCCCACTCTGCCCTCATTCACGCCAGCCACTGGCTCTTCTTTGGGTCCTGAAAACATGTCCGCTCCTTCCTCTGCCTGGGATGCTGGGCCAGACTCATCCCTGTGCTTCACCTTCCCTTGAAAGTCCCCTACTTAGCACAGCCTTCCCTAATCCTCTGCCCAAATGAGACCCCCTCTCTGTCACCTTTGATCTCATCATTGGTTTTTCTCTTTCACAGCACTTGTCTGTCTCCTTTACTTGTCACCACATTGACTGTCTGCTTCCCCACCAGAAGACCATCCCACAGGGTAGGGACAGGCGCTCCATCCTCAGCCCCTAGAGCAATGGCTGGGACTCAATAAATATTCATCCACCAAAGAACTGAACCACCTTGTAACCTCAAATACAAGACAGAAGTTTTCCCCAAACCTTGTCCTTTGGTGAAAAGTTTCTTAATATTTGACTTTTTGTGAGGTCTCATATTAGAGATGCTATGCCAATCACTTTATATTGAACAACTACCATTTGGGAAGACCTACTGCCACCAGAAGACCTCAACCAATGCTAGTCAACCTACTGAATCGATAACAAAGTGGGTAGAGAAACTTAACACAAATTTAGTTATTTCCTGGAATATGACTTCACAATTACAAATATTGAATGTCAAAGGCAGTATAGTACCTAATACATGGTAGAAATCATGATTATAAATTGACACAAATCAAGAACTGTCCTCATGGTCTAGGAATTGTACTTATGCTCAAAACAAAATTTTTAGGGACAGAAGCACAAACTCATAAAACCTCAAGAACCTAAGCTGTAGTGACAACATGTTCTGAAACACTGTGTTAAATGCCTCAATCAGTGGCCCTAGAGAAGGCAAAGACATTTGAACCAAAGATTCATGTGAAAAGTAAGTAGAAAAAGTGTTCCAAAAAAATATTGTTTTATATAATGTGACTTGAAATATGCAACTATAAGTAAAATTAACATATTGTTACAAGTGAACACTGGACTATTTTATCTAGATCCCTGGAAGTTTATATATGCAAACTGGTATAGCTTCTTTGGTTTGTCCTCATTGGAAAAACGGGGGATCACTTTGGGGATTGCCTTCTATGAAGACACATTGAGAGATTCCTATGTGCCAGGCACTGTGGGAGGGCAAGGGGTTCAGTGAACATCTAGATAAATGTAACCCTGTTCCTTAGGAGCTTACAGTCCTCTTGGGAACCAGACAAGTGATGCAAAAGCCACAGAGTGAGCTAAGTGTTGTTAGTGTGCGGGCAGAAGATTTACAGGAGCACTCAGCAGGGGTGCTACCTCTGTCAAATGAAAGGAAATCAGAGGCGGTTTCTGGGAGGAAATCCAGCTAACTTGAGACCTAGTGGACAAGAGAAGGAACTGGAGGTTGGGAGAGGGGAAGTAAAGAGAAGAATCTGTACAAAGTCTAGAAATTGAAAGCATGCAACAAGTTCTGGGAACTGGAAAACAGAGCAGGCAAGCTGCCCTAGAAATTTCAACAGACAGATGCTTCAAGGTCAACCAGAGGACATCCTCTGTCACATTCTGGACCTTCAATTTTACCCACAAGCAAGGCAGAAGAGTGACATGTGCAGATGCATGTACAGAAAAGTCTGTCTGGCAACACTGAAGAAAACAGACAGGAAGCAGGGGGAGCCTGGCAACTGGGAAGCCAGTCTGGAAGCTAGTCAGTCAGTGGTCAGTGGTGGCCTGGAACGAAGTAGGGGGAATGGAGAGAAGCGGTAGGTCAAGAGCCATGAAGGAGGGGAATGAACAGGACGTGGCTGCTGGGATGGTTTGGAATGGGGGGCAGGAAGCAGAGGTGAACACTGGAGAAGGTGACGCAGACACTGAATTGGGAATACGAGAAATGTTGATGGCAGAGACATAACTTCCACTTAGGACTTGTTGTATTTGGGGTGGTTCTGGGACATCCAAGTGGAAATGTTCATTAGGAGTTAAAGACACTGGAGCTCATGGAAGAGGACCAGGGCCAGAGCTACAGAATTGGGATTCATCCTGATTTCAGAAGCAATTAAAGCTCTGGGCAGGACTTCAGTGAAGACATTGGGCACCTAAGGTGGGTCAAGAACTGAGAAGAGGAAGAGAAGGGGGTACTCTGGAATCTGAAGGTTGAGGGCATATGGGTGGTATGGTTTTTAAGACTGGAGATACTAGAGCTATTTAAATGCTGATAGAAGGAAGAAGACTATAGAGAGTGAGAAGATGAAAGGGAAAAGGTAATAGGTTGGAGGGCCTCTGGGAAGTAGAGAGGAGATGGAACTCAAAGCCTGAGAAGAGCTGGGCCTGGAGTAGGAGACATCTCTTCCATTAGAGAGTGGGTAGCGATAAATAGTTGTGAATTCAATAAAGGAAAGAGACCACAGATAAGGGAGAATAGGTAGGTTTTGTGGCAACCACTGAGGGAGGGAGTTCCCATCCAGGGGCTTCAAGTTTCTCAATGGAACAGGATGCAGGGTCATTGCTAAGAATGAGAGACTGGATGATAGGGTCAAGGTTTAGGGTACAGCTTGTTAAAGTCCCCCTGGTGGCTGCTCACAAGGCCACCTCATTAATTTTGGTATTCATTACAAAGGTTTTCATTGCTGTGGGGAGGTGATTCACAGTCTAGAATCTGGCACTTAGCCCTATGATCCAGAAGCCTGACTTTGCCAGTCACAGAGCAGGGCTCCGTCTCTCAGGGGCAGACTCACATTGCCCAAATTCAGGAACCTGATGTATAAGCCCAGGGAAGCCAGCAGAGTCAAGTACAAGGAGAAACTGATCTGCCTAACCAGCAAATTCACTCCAAGAAGACCTACAGAGGAACTAGATCATCATCAGGAAGATATTAATCAGATCAATTCAATGTTTAATCACACCAGGCTGTCCCCAGGCTGACCCCTTTTTCTTAGGAGTGGCACGTTTGCCAAAGTCTTCCTTCTTTTTCTGTGCCTCCAAAGCTGATCAGTCCTCTTCAGTGGGCACATTTTTTTCTTTACATTTACTAGTAAATTCAAACAGGTTGAGGGTTATCTCCTTTGCCATGGAGCCATTCTGCCCTTTCAGGAAGGTGCCATTTTTGTCTATCTCTGAGCCCATCTACTCTAGGTAAATGTCACCACATCCTCCAGCACTGACAACAGACCCCTTTTCACAGCACAGAATCAGGCAGGCGACGAAGCTGTGATCAACAGTTAACATGAACTACCAGGGTCTGATTAAAAGGCCCACGAGGCCAGGAGAGCAGCATCTACCTTGTTCAGTGCTGTAGCTCAAGGAAGTGCACACTTTTTCTGTAAAGGGCCAGCTAGTGAAAGTTTCAGGCATTGTGACCAGAAAGTCTCAGGCATAAACTACTCATCGCCACAGCTGCAGAACCGAAACAGCCCTACGGAGACTCTGAACAGGTGTGACTGTCCCACACAGGATCTTTTGCAAAAGCAGGCAGTCTTGCAGGCTGGCCTCGCCCACCTCTCCCATCCCCTAGCCCCATTCTATCGTGCTACACCTAAGTACGACCAAGCACACAGAGAAGGAAGGGCTGCCTGAGGGCTTTCTCCCTAAGCCTATCATGACCTCCTTATTTCTATAAAGTTCCATCTATTGTAACCACTGAACTGAGCAGACTGAAGTGATCTAAGGAGGGAGGCGGGTTGCAAGCAAGCATGATTTTCAGAGCTTTCCAAGCATTTATATATATTTGTGACTGGATTATTCTGAGATTAACAGCTCTCCATCCAAGTCACTGGATTTTTAAAAAATAGCCTGAATGTCCTTTTTAACTGGGTAGATGCTTAGGAAATTGTGCCCTGGATTGGAGCCCGAGGCTCTCTATGCCTGCAGTCTTGTGTACTCTTAAGTATTAGATTCCAGCTTCTTGAGAGCAGGTACCACGTCTCTTTTTCTTGTGCTTCCCCTTCAGTACCTTACTCAGAGAGGGGCTCAATAAAATGCTCACTCAGTTCTTAGCTTGCAATACCTTTTTTACCTTTATACTTCTCCTACTTTTCTGAATTTTCTACAACGATTACATTCAGAAACAACAAATCACAGTATTTGTTAGAACGAAACCACAGAGTTAATAAAATAAACAGAGCAACCCATCAGCCTTACAGTTAACTTTTCTCTGACCTAAACTGAAACTTCCTTCTTGTTCTACATGAAAAACTCTTCTTGGGACAAAGAAAAGAAACAAGCCGCAGTTTGGTTCTGGTTGCACTAAAGGCTGCTGTTTGTCTTTTGACTTCTAGGAAGAGATCATTATCCTATTCGTGGCAGCAAATAATTAAGACTATTTACAAACCTTTCATGCGGACTCTGACTTGCTGAGGAGATTCTCAGCACCTGAGCCCCTGTTTCTGAGTCTACACCAGCTTCCGCTTTCACAAAATCTGATCCAGAACCTTCCAGCTCATTTAGAACAATACAGAGAGAAGAAAATGTAATTGTATCCTAATAAGCAATTTTTCAAAAACTGACTTCAGAGGGTTTTAAATAAAGGTAATCTAACCAAGACCACTTTTGGGAAGAAAAACACTACTATTTCAGTAACTTAAATTGGTTTGAACATCTCATGTTTATTTGTCAAATATCAACATATCAGACTAGAGGTCTCCTGGCTGAGGCAAGAGACTTAGAACTGCCATGCAATGTTTTTCAAAACAGAGATTCCAGGGGCTTCCTCCCAGACTCAAGGGTATGAAGCTGGCAGGAACTAGGATGTGTTCATTCACTGTGCAGCAGAGTGCCTACTGCAAAAGGGCTCAGTCAATACTTGATGAAAGAGGTTGGTATCATGGCTCCTTCCGGAGAAGGTACAGACAACAGGGGCCTGGGGTTTTAGGAAAACTTACATTTTACTGTTTTTACTCTTTTGCATTGTTTGAATTTTTACCATGTTTAGTTTTAAAAGAAGGGTTCATTTAAAAAATAAATATTATCTATAACCAAAATAGCTAAAATAATTTAAATCCTGTTAAGTCAAAATAATTAGAGTGTTTTATTTAAATACACATAATCACAAAACCCTGCTGCATAAAGCAAATTACATGTCTACTGTCTGGGAATATAAAATAGTTCAACCATTGTGGAAAGCAGTATGGAGGTTCCTCAAAAAACTCAAAATAGAAATACCATTTGACCCAGGAATTCCACTCCTAGGAATTTACCCTAAGAATGCAGGAGCCTAGTTTCAAAAAGACAGATGCACCCCTATGTTTATCGCAGCACTATGTACAATAGCCAAGAAATGGAAGCAACCTAAGTGTCCATCAGTAGATGAATGGATAAAGAAGAGGTGGTACATATACACAATGGAATATTATTCAGCCATAAGAAGAAAACAAATCCTACCATTTGCAACAACATGGATGGAGCTAGAGGGTATTATGCTCAGTGAAATAAGCCAGGCAGAGAAAGACAAGGACCAAATGATTTCACTCATCTGTGGAGTATAAAAACAAAGCAAAAACTGAAGGAACAAAACAGCAGCAGACTCACAGAACCCAAGAATGGATAACAGTTGCTAAAGGGAAAGGGACTGGGGAGGATGGGTGGGGAGGGAGAAGAGGAATAAGGGGCATTACGATTAGCACACATAACATGGAGGGGAGGGGCACAGGGAAGGCAGTGTAGCACAGAGAAAACAAGTAGTGACTCTATAGCATCTTACTACGCTGTAATGGGGTATGTGGTGGGGACTTGAAAATGGGGTAATCTAGTAACCACAATGTTGCTCATGTGATTATATATTAATAATACCAAAGTAAAAAATAAAATAAAATAAATTATATGTCTACTGTCTTAGTAATATGTCTTAAGTGATATTGTGAAAGTAAAAATAGTCATTGCCAATTTCATTCAGCAATTACTAAGTGCCAGGCATTATTATTTACGTGCTTTATATATATTAACTCACTTAATCCTCTTTTAAAAACAGCTGTGAGGCAGGAATGATATGATCTCACCTTACTGATGGGGAAACTGAGGCAGGGTGCCCAAGGGCCATCAGTTGTAAGGTAATGGATGGAAATGACCAAGAGCCCAGGTGTTTACCCACTGAATCACACTGTCTCAGCTATTATATGGAACTCAAAATATGGCCAATCCTAACACCCTCAATTGATTTCATAAATAAATAGCCCCAAGAAATTTAAACAAATATTTGTTGAATGAATAAACTGAGAATCATCCCAGGGAAGCTCTGTCTGCTTCTTTGGAAAGTGAAATGGGGATAGGGGTGGGGGTGGGGGGAGGGAGGGCCACCCTTGGGACAGCCAGGCAGGGCCAGGGCAGGACAGGTGGCCCTGGGCTTTCTCCAGGCTAGTTTACAGTTTGTGTCCCCATGGGGTGGCACCTCAGTTACCTGAGGAGCGGGGCTGCTTGCCCATCCCATCACCAGCACCTAGAACAAGGGCTTGCACTTACTAGTGCTCAAATGGATACTTGATTGAATCAGCAGAGCAAGTATCTAGCCAGTGGCCTGCTGCAGGAAGAATCTCAGCTACCATGTGCTGAGCCAGTCTTCTGTGTTGGACCCTGTGAGGGTGGACCCCTCATTTTCCCCAGTTTACCTAGGGGTGACTTTACAGAGAGCACCCATCAGCACTCTTGCACACCTTCATCGGGGTGATTCACTTAAGTCCCCATTGAAAGAGGCAGCCATCCCCTTGACCCTGTGGACATGACTCAACCCCTGTGTAGACACGTTATAAAAGGTCCGTGAAGCCAGGCCACGCTGGGATTCCACAGGGCACGTGGTCAGGGGGAGCCTCCCCTTGTTCTACTGGCCTGCTTCTTTCACAATGAAGAAAATATTCATTCCACTTGTGCAATTAAAAATGATCAAAGCAAATTGAAGGGACCCTTTATATTGTAAGAGGGTCTGGAAGTACAGGGCAAATAATACTATTTCCCCCCCCCCAAGGCAACGTTTTAGAAGCACACATTTGACAGCGTTCTTATACAAGAGAGAGGGGTGCCTGCAGTAAAGCATTTGCATGGATTTGCTTTGGGTGTTCTGGGGAGCATATGGTGGGGTGGGGGTGGAGGACGTATGCCATTTTAACAATACCTTTAACTCCTGGAGTTGAGTCCTTCTCCAGAATCCCAGAATAAGAAACCCTGAGACAGAAATGGGACCCGGCAGAACCTCTGCCGCAAGGCTCCCAGACCTGACATAGTAGCCACTCTGGGGAATCGCCTGGTTTCCTGCTGGCCCTGCAACCCAGGGCAGCCCCACCCGCACCCCCGGCCCTGCTGCCACGCACCTTGGATGGTCCTCTTGAAGAAGGCCTTGCAGGCCTCACAGGAGGCCACACCGTAGTGGTAGCCAGAGGCAATGTCCCCACACACTAGGCACAGGCGTTTGGGGATGGCGTTGAGCATGTACTCGCACTTGATGGCCGAGTCCTCCATGATGCCGTTGGCACAGTCCTCGTAGCCCTTGCGGCAAGGGGTACCTCCCAGACCCGTGCCCGCGAACATGGGCGGCGAGTCCAGACCACTCGCGTGGGCGCCCAGGGCCAATCCGAAGCCGCCGCTGGCGTCGGACGAGCCACTGGGGCTGTGGTGGCTGAGGGCGTCGATGCCAGAGGACGGGCTGGATGGCTCTGTCTTGATAAAGGAGCCGCAGCTGGAGCCCAGGTGCCGGTCGTCTGCAGACATTCTGTTCAGTAGCCTGTGGACACAGAGCATGGGGAAGTCAGCTCTGAGGAGGGTGCGGTGGGTGTGGCACGTCCCCAGGAATTAGCTTTAGGCTTCGGGCACCAAGTGGGCGGGGCGAATGGGAGGGGCTCTATGCTAAGGTCTTGATGAGATAAAATGCTGGCTGAGAAGGTCAATTGGTCAGGACACTGCACAGCCCAAAGCAAGTTTCTGCCATTACCCCCCAGAACCTTCTGAGTCCTCAAAGAAAAAAATTGTGATCAATAAACTTACGGTTAGGCACCCCAGCCCTTTGCAAATTGCTGGCTTGAGGGTGACAAAAAATTCAGCCAAAATAGTTGGCCAACTTTTCCCACACACAGTAATGCATGGTGGCTGCAACTGAGAGTCGGGTGTGCCCGGCCCTGACCAGACACTGTCAGTACAACGACCTGATAGCCCATTTCACTTGCTCCTCAGACATAGGCCTTGGCCTCCTCTTTACCTCCCTCCACACAGCCAGGCCAGGAGTGGGACCGATGGACCCCACCCAGCCTCCTGCCTCCAGATCCTGGCTGGCCCCGGAGGCCCTGAGTATAGGCGGCAGCTGGGTTTCCCTGAGCGTCATCACCTTGCCCTCAGCTTCTCTTGCCGCGCGAGGAGAGAGGCTCCTCCCCCCGCCCTGGGAGCGGGGATGTGGGAGGGTCCCGCCTTGTCTGCCTAATCTACCCAGCCTGGTTCTGCGGGGAGGGGCTTTCGGCCATGTTGGCAGGCTCCTCTATGGTGAGGCGGGGGCGCCTAGAGGTTCTACCTCCAGTGATGCTCAGAGGTAACCCCTGTTTTCTGTGCAGCCCATTGAGTAAAGGACTGGCCAGCACCTGGGAAGAGGCTGCATCATCACACCCACAAGGCCCACCCGCAATACCACCAAACACAATTTCTGATGGGAGGGCCCTTCACTGCTTCACTGTCCCTGGTCCCACTAATGATTTCATAGTCAGCCCACCTCCTAAGGGGTTGTTCCCCTCCATTTACACTTGAACATGTCCTAAGACAGGGAAGTCATTGTCCCCATAGACACTTCTAATCAGAAACTGAACTGCAGATTTAAAGATAAAAGATACATATAAGGCTACTATGCTCAAGAAGTTTATTATCTACTGGAATGTAGTGTTTGAAGATAGAGGTCCAAACTGAATGTTCCTGAGTCCTCTGAGACACCTCTCCCATAAGCCTCATGTTCAGGGTTTCCTCTGGGTCCTTTGCATCTCTGGCTGGTGCCCTGTCATCTCCCTGGGCTCTGCATGGCCACCTGCCTCCAGCCATCCACCCACAGCGGGTCCCTGCTGTGTCCTCAGTAAACAACATCGGCCTGGCAGGGCATAATACAGACAGAAGAGTAGCCTGACCAGGTGTAAGTGTGCCTGTGGGTCACCTCCCCAGAATGAGGGCAGGCAGAGAGAGCTGAGCAAGACCTCTTTCATCTGTAATCTCCTCTTGTCACTGCTTCAGACTCTGCAGTCTGCAGGAGCATCCCATGCCCTCTGTGACAAACACTGCTGGGCCAGACAGCTCCCAGACCCTCGCCCTCCAGCCCTCGCCTCCCCCAGGCTCATGAGCGCTCGCTCGAGATCTCGGGAGATACACTTGACATAAACAGTGATTCTACCAACTACAGTAGATCTCCCTTATCTTCAGTTTTCCTTTCTAAGGTCTCAGTGGTCAGTCTCAGCCTGGAAGCAGATGGTCCTCTTGACATACCCTCAGAAGGTCAGTAGTAGCCTTCTGCTGCATCACAATGCCTTTATCACTCACCTCATTCGTCTCATCTTGTAGGCATGTTATCATCTCACATCATTACAATAAGAAGGGGAGTACAGTACCATAAGATGTTTTGAGAGAGAGGGACCACATTTCACGTAACTTTTATTATAGCATATTGTTATAATTATTCCATTTTATTATCACTTACTGTTGTTAATCTCTTACTGTGTCCAGTTTATATATTAAGGTTTATCATAGGTATGTATGTATATATAGGAAAAATCAGTATATGTAATGTGAGGTGCTATCCGCAGTTTCAGGCATCCACTGGGGTCTTGGAACATATCTCCCATGCATAAGTAGGACTACTATTAATCCTATTGTGCTATTTAGTGAACATGTATCATATGCTGCCCACTTCCAATCTGTCCCTTGGATGTACAAGAAGCATGTGCCCTGAAGGACGTAGATAAAGAGACTGCAGCCACTCCCAATGGACAGGAGGCCACAATTTTCCCAACTGTCTTCCGCCAGCCTCATGGCTCAGCCAACCCTGAAGGACACCCAGGGCAGGCAGCGGTTTTGTCCCCTAAATGGTCACCTCCCTTCCTTCCCTTCTTCTTGATTCAGAAGGGCATAAAGCATTCTTCAGTGGGCTGGGCAGCCAAGTGTACTGTCCAGACCCCTCACCCCAGGCCCTGGTCAGAGACTCCGGAACTAAGAAAGAAGCAAACATGATCCTAGCCTCTGAGTTGGCATGGACTTCCAGCTACTAATTTAGTGCCTGAGCCCCGGCTGGAGCCACTTTAATGATTTCATTCCTGTAGTATTCTCATTTCTGTGGCCATTACTTTGGCTCCACTGGATTATCTTTTCCAGGTTGTCTTTTTAACACATATTTCAGGGGCCTACCATGCGCCAAGCACTGGCCAGATAAGACATGGCCAGTACGGCTCATGATCTCAAGACGCTCATCCTCTTGCAGGAGGGGAAGACGTGGAGCAACCAGTGTGTGGAGCGCCAGGTGGCCAGAGGTCCTACGTGGACAGGGGCTCCCTGCCGGGCGCAGCACCTGACAAGTACTGAGGAGAGGGTGGCAGCAGGTCACATGTGGCTACAAGGTCAGGGGAAGCCAGAAGGGGCAAGTGTCCACTGCAGGGAACACTCAGGAGGTGGCTGGGGTCCTGTGGTCCTCATCCACCTTTGCAGACTGAATGAAGGATGCCCTCCTCCCCCAAGCACAGCTTCTTTTCTGCACTGAACGGTCCTTCCAGACTCTTCTGCCTCTTCCCACTCTCAGGGGCTGCCTGGCCACCCCTCTGCTCTGAAGGCTGGGCCAGACCAGTGGCCATTAATCATGCGCAGTCACGTGTTTTCTCTTCTCTGTACTATCTTACTCAATCCTAACAATCAGTCTGCCAGACGTTTTTATCCCCACTTTACAGAAGAAAAAGGCTGGAGGTTGGAGCTGGAGCTAGTCACCTGAGTATTAGGAGAAACTAGGATCCCAACCAACACAGTCTGACTGCAGACCCAACACCTTTGCTCTGCAACCCTGCCTCCCCACTACCAGGCCTCGGGGAGGTGCTGCCCTGGGCAGACCCTCCTGTCTACAACCCTCACAAAAATGCAGAGAAGAGCTCCAAAGCCCTGGACCCTCCTTGCTGTTTTTCCTTGACTTGCAGTATGAGAGTTGAGAACTCTCTGGGGGCACAGAGCCCCTCTGGGATGCCTGGTTCTTGATGCACCAGGCAGGGGAAAGAAAGTTGCTGGAGAGGTCAGACCCCTCCCTCCACTTGTCCTTGACCTCCAGCACATCATTCATGCATTCACACACAAAATTTAAAGGGAGGACAGAGGAAAGAAGCCTAAGAAGGAGGTAGAGAAGTGGCCAGAGGAGTTGGAGGAGAATAAAAAGGGAACATGTCCCGGACAAGTACTGAGGAGAGGGTGGCAGCAGGTCACATGTGGCTACAAGGTCAGGGGAAGCCAGAAGGGGCAAGTGTCCACTGCAGGGAACACTCGGGAGGTGGCTGGTGACCTCACTAGAGCAGTGTCATGACATGGTGGGATGGAAGCCCCAGTGCAGTGGCTGGAGGAGGTAGTCAACGCAGACAATTCTTTCTGGAAGTTTGGCTGTGAAGGGTAAGAGGAGGGGGTGAGGGTGGGGTACTTCCTTGTAGTCCTTCAGGCAGCACCATCCACTTGAACTTGGGTATTTCAGGGGCAGAGAAGAAATGTTTTTATTGGTACTGTTGGCGATCATTGGTTTCTTTGATGAGGAGGGGGTGTGTTAAGAATGGAAGGAATTTAAAGTATTTAAAAATTACAGATTCCATACTTTGCAGTTAGCCCTGGGCAATCCCCATCTCACCTACCCACCCAGTAGAATTACCCCTCCACCCACTTTCTCTCCCCAAAGTGCACAGTGAATTATATGGCAACTCTATGCTGAACGCTAGTGGTAAAGAGCAAATCAGGATGGACAGAGTGAAGACACAAAAAGTAAATGTCAGCTTTTCTCAAATTCTAGCTCAGCCTTCATCAGTCAGCTGAGGTGCTTCTTCAACAAGTAGCTTCCTGGCCCAGAACACACCCCAGTCATAATCTGAACATGCATCTTTGCCCAGAAATCTGTATTTTGGGGTTTGTCTGTGTTCAGCACCCCAGTTATGATTCTCAGGGGTGTCCAGTTTGAGTATCGTGGAAACGATGTAGTCAGAGGACCTGACGGGGTTTGAGGGACCCTGGAAGGCAGGAAATCAGGTGAAGCACAAGAGAGGGAGGGAAGGTTGGCCTTGCAGAGGGAAATCTGGAGGTGGCAGGGGCAGAGATGAGTAAAACCCCTCCCCTGCCCTCCACCTCTGCTCAGCTTCTACTCCACGGTGAAGTGGGAGGCAAAGAGAATGAAGGCTGAGGGCAGCAAGTCTGGGAAAGGGAGAGAAGCTTGCCGTAGCTCCTGTGGGGGGAGGAGAGCTCAGAAATCAGGGGCTGAACAGTTTGCCAGGCCCCTCAGCCCGCTCTGCAGGGACACCACCGTAGCAGGGAGCCTGGCCCCCTCCAACAGCTTAGACTGGCTTTCTCAGCCATGTGTTACTGACATTTGGGACTGGGCTATTCTCTGTTGTGGGCTGTCCTGTGCATTGCAGGAAGTTAAGGAGCATCCCTGGCCTCTACCCATTGGATGCCAGGGGCACCCCCCAAGACAGAAACACATACGACAAAGAAAACCTTCTCTGAAGTTGAGCTAAGGTTGGGATAGAGGGGAGTGCGGTCAGAAAGGGCAGAACTGGGAGGCAACGGAGGGGCCAAGAGTGTGGTGGGCCCCAGGGGTGGAGCCTGGGGTATAGCTCAGGAGGAAGGATGGGAGGTTGGGTCAGGGAAGATTCAGGGGTAGGGCCTTGACACCAGAGTCTAGGAGGATGTGGCCATGGGGTGGGTGGCCGGGATGGTGTGCAGGGAGAGTACAGCCTGGGATGAGAGGTGAAGTGGCCGCCGCTTGCACTCTGGGGAGGAGGGAGTCCTGTCGGGTCCGTCATTGGGTTGGCTGGGACCCAGTTCCCGGCTGGGTCGATAACTATTGACTTCACAGGAGGGGACAGATGCCCCATCTGAGCAGCCTTTGAAAGAGCAGCAGTCAGTGGTTGAAGTCCCTCGAGGCATCATTTCCCTTTGATCCATCTCATAACAAGAGCCTAGCCAGCTGCCCTGGCCTCAATTTCTCCACCATCTGATTAGACCTCCTGCCCCACCCAGCTCTTGCCCCTGGCCCTTAGCGTCTTACCCCAGAGTGGCCTGAGGTCAGAGTGACCTCCAAGATGCCTGTGCTCACTGGGGGGCCCTCTCCCTCTGCTGGACAGTGAAATGGGTTGAAGGTTCTTCTAATACAGGGACCAACAGAATTTTGGAAGCTCTGAATGAAACCCAAACCTTTGGACCATCTGCCACGACCTCTAAAGGAAGAGAACTTCCAGGGTACCAGCAGGAGACAATCATACATTTTAAAGCTGGAGTTCCATATATCTATTCCCCTCATGGTGGCCTGCAGGCCTGGCCTGTTTCCTCTACGGGGTAAAGTCCACCTGACAGCACGCGAGAATCCAAGTCACCTGTGGAGAGGCTGCCCGCACAGCCCCCTTCTGGCTCTGTGCTAAGGTCATACCTGTAAGAGCAGAAACAAGCAGTGGAGCCACTTCAGGGTTAGAAGCCCACACACTGGCATCAGCTGAGCCAGTTCTCAACACAGGAGCTGCTGACTTTGAGTTCACAGGTTACCCCCCCGACCCTCACTGTTTTCATCTCTAAAATGGGCTCAATCATAGCACCTCCTTCACAGAGTTGTCTGGGGTGAGCATGACCTACCTACCTCAGGTAAAACATTTAGACTATGCTGGTGCCCAGCAAGCGCTCAGTGGACATTGGCTGCTATTGTGATTATCTCAGAAAACCCCCTCCAGAAAATCCAACAGCTGGCAGCCTGCAGTTAAACCACTGTTCTAAAAGCAAAATTCTTCCCTCAACCAAGTCCCCAGATGAGAATGGAGGATTAATTCCACAAGGAACTTGTCATTTACCAAGAGGGAAAGTGGTTGGTTAGGCAAATTAAGAGGACAAATAAGCCTGAAAGAGAATCCACTTTACAGAAGAAAAATGGTTTCTGAACACTTGAGAGACTCTTATGTACATTTCCATAATTAATTTACTAATGAAGGGCCACTGCGCTTTTCATTAAAGCACACCCTCAGACCCTCCAGCAAGGCTTTATTTACTATGAATCAGCCCCTTAGGCACCTGAATGTAACCCTGCTAAACTTTTTTTAAGGTTATTATTAGAGAATGCAGAATGAGCCTTTAATAGGGGGACGTCATGGGGAGGACCACGTGGCTAAATGCAAATAACAGTCAGTATCCCAGCGCTCCTGGACAGGGATTCACAGGCATTACTGCATGGGAGGGAGGGAAGGAAGGAAGGACAAATGGATGGAAGGAAGGAAGAGCAGGGGCTGTTGGGGCACTGATGAACCAAGGATTATCATTAATTCAATTACGTGCATCTGAAGTCCATTAATTCTGTATTTTTTCTTTAAGTCAGGTATTTCTTTAATTCACATTGACCTTCCCCCTGAGTAGTCTGAATCGCCTATTTTAATAAATGGTATTTGTATCACTCCTGTGTGACAGAAATCTTGCATATGTGTGTCTTTCAAAGTAGTTCATTTTTCTGGAAAGACACATCAGAGCAGCTGGCATCAGTGAATCCTAAGTTGTCGGAGACCCTCCCTCCTACTCTGGTGACCTGCAGATGAGGAACTGAAGCCCCGAGTTGTAACTAATTCAAAGTGACTAACTAGATAGCCAGGCAGGTTGGGGGCTGGTTGGGGGTTTAGAGGCACGGTGAGCGTGAGCCGGTGACATGCCCAGGAGAAGGAGCTGACCCAGGCAGTGGCCCATCTGCCACCCTCCATCACCATGTGGCTACCTCAGCACCGTTCTTGTGGTGGTTCGATTTTATCTGGTCTTCTCAGGAATCCTAACACTCTCTTTCTCTTTCTCCCCTTGGGGGACCCTCTGGAGCCCAGGACTGCAAAATGACCCAAGAGCAAACTGGCTCCAGTGAGAGCCTGCCTTCCCCCAGCCTGCTGGAGCTAGGGCAAAAATCTGTAATTAAGCATCTTGTCGCTAGAAAGATTAGTCAAAACCAGGCTGATCCCGGACAACTGATTGAAATCTCATTCCACACAAATTACGGCATGGAAAATAATGATGGGTAATTAGTGCCTTTCAATCGAGGCTTTTTATCCATGATTTTCCAGGCAGCATCCATCATAATGAGAAGAGAGAGGCTCTGCTATACCCCGCTGGACACGGAAGGGCCACCCTGGGACAACTGGAGGGTTCCCCCACCCTCCGGCACCACTGGCCTCAGTGGACAGCCACTGTGGGATCATATTGTGGCTCTGTGCAAATTAGAAAAGGGGCCCCTCCAGGGGGACCAATTCAAAACTTCAGCCCCACCTCAGTCCTCTTAGCTGAGTACCCTCATGCAGGACCCAAAGGTACCTGGTGGCTCTTACTTTAGCCCACCGGCCAGCTTTGACCACCACAAAGGGGTGTGTTTGGAAGAAGCATAGCATCACAGATTTAGAATTTTACCCTAAACATACTTCTAGCCTTCTTCCTTTCAAAAGCTACAGGAGATGTGACATCTGTCAATTTTTCTTAACTCTTCTTGAATCTGTTTTTATTTTCACCCTTTATCAAGCAATGATATGACATAAATCTCCCCCTATTGTCATTGAACAGATTTGGCAGTTTCCAGATGGCATTTAATCTTCACAGTAACTATGGTGCTGGGCTGTCAAGCTCAGTGGTTGGAGCTGGGCTTCTAATACAAATGCTTGAGTTTGAACTCCAGTTCTGGCCCTAACACGTTATTTAAGGGTCTGTGCATCAGTTCCCTCATCTGTAAAATGGGGGTGATAATTGTCATATTGATCTTCAGAAGGTAGTCTTGAAGATTAGGGAGTTAATAAAGAAAAGAGCTTAGAACAGTGCCTGGCATACAGTAAGGTAGCAGTTGATCGTGCACTACTTTCTGGTAATGAGGAGATGGTTTCCATTTGCAGTCTCTAAAAATGTTCAATCCCACAGCAAACAAGATGGTCTTACTCCCTTTCTTCTTCCATCATTCGTCCACCCATGCATCTATTTACCAACCCATTTAATCACTCATTTTTGAGCCTGTCTGGGTGCTGAAACTTCCACTGAGAAGGTACATTTTCAGGCAAAGGGGATCTTATTCTGGTATTAGAACTATTGGAACAAACTAGCCTCTCTCCTGGGAGCTGCCATCCAACTCCAACATTCATATTTTCTCTCTCTCTCTCACAGGCAAGTGCACACCTGGAGCTCCCACAGGAATTGCCACATTCCTAAAGACCTCCACCCTGCTGGCCCAACTGACTGACCCAGGCACATGCACCCAACCCAAGCAGGGCCAATGAATTTCTCCCATGAGATCTTGGTAGCAGGACTACATCTCCAGGGACAGAAGCAGTAGGCAGACAGCTGGAGCATGAGTAAGCTCATCCTTCACACCAATGTGCGGGGAGGGAGAAGGCTATCCAAGCTGGTGGCAGAGAAGAGTGCTGGCCAGGGGCAGTCCTGGGGGCCTGGAGCGCTGTTGGCGGCTGTTTGCAAGCCCAGAAGCACCTCTGCTCCGGTGAGTGAACACAGCCTGATTCCCTGACACCACAGCTCACACAAGGCAGGGTTCTGATACCTAAACAAAAGAGCAACGCACTCACCATTTCATTTATTCATCCATTCCCTCCTTTCCTTCCTCCCTCCCTCCCTCCCTCCCTCCCTCCTTCATTCCATTACTATTCTTCATTCCATTACTATTCCTTGAATATCTACTGTGTGCCGGAAACTATTCTAGCTCAGGAGATGGATCAGTGTACAAGGTGGGCAGGTTCCTGCCATCAAGAATGACAATACCATGTTTAATTGACTCTGAGCTGGACCATTTTTTCATATTTTAACACCCTGGCAATCAGAATGCATCGATGACATGCCATAGTTTAACTTAATTAGTGGTTCCAAAAATAATGGTATCTTTAACGTTATATGATGTAGATTCAATAAAATATGGTAAATAAATATAGCTGAGACTGCTTTGAGTTCACCAAAAGCAATTTGATTTTATTCCTAGATACCAGGAGGATGACATTTCTCAGTCTCCCTTTAGGTTAGCTGTGGCCATTGACCGGGTCCTGGCCAGTGGGATGTGGGTGAAGTCATTTAAGCCACTTCCCTATCTGGCCCTAAAAATCCCCATGGCACTCCTCACCCCCTCACTCCATCCCTCTGTCTTCCTCCAGGATCCAGGCAAAGAATCCAAGGGGTTGCTCCCAGGCCCAAGGGGATGGCAGAGCCACAAATTGGAAGGAGCCTGGACCTATGAATAATGTCAGGAAAGGCTATCTGCCAAACAGCCTCACCAAAATGCTATGTGGGAAACATGTGGATTTCTGTTGTGTTATGCCAGATAAACACTGGGATTCTATGTACTAATAGCTAGCGCCACCCACCCTCATACAGTAAGTAAACATCCAAATTGTATACATCCGGTTAATGGTAAGGGCCATGAAACAGGTAGTAGCATGGGGCAGTGGCAGACATGGCAGCCAAAGAAGGCTGAGGAGGTGACATTTAAGGAGAAGCCTGAAGACAGAAAGTGAGGGAGGCACGCAGGGAAAGCTCTGTGTTGGAGGAACAGCAAGGAGGCAGGGAGAGGCAGGCAGGGCCCTCTTCCGGCCAGAGGCACTCAGACCAGGCCAGGACCTCAAGGGACTCTAACCTGTCCCTGGCTGCCTGCCTTTATTAAGGACCCCAGTGATAGGAGATCACTAGTTCAGGAGGCAGCTGTTTCCATCTTTAAAAAAAAATTTCTTTGCCAAGAGCCAAACAAACTGTTTCTTCTTCTCTCTGGAACTTCCCATTAGAGTTTACACAACTCCCTCCCTCAGGACCTACAATATAAGGCTAACCCCCTTCCATATGACAGCCCTCTAGATTGCTGAAGGTAGCTCCCCACTCCCTGAGGAGCCCTCTCCTCGCCAGGATCAACATTCCCTGGATCTAGAATAGCTCCTCCTCAAACTCTGCCCTCCTTCGAGAATAATCCATCTGCTCTGTTTACTCCTCATAAAGAGGAGCATCAGAACTAAGCACAGCCTTCCAGGTGAGTTCTGACCAGTGCAGAGCAGAGCAGTGCTCACACCTCCCTCATCCTAGACACTATACTTATGTTGATGCAGCCCGAGATGGCATCAGCTTTTAAGGGGCTTGGTTCATGCTGCCGACTTCCACTGTGCACCTTGTGCCAACATACATCTGACTCGCTTTTGGGTGTGCTGTTGCTGAGCCTAACTGCTTCTTCCTCATGAATGTCCCTACAGGGCAGTATGCAGACCCAGTGAGGGGAACAATGCTTCCATCCACCACCTGGTCACAGTAGTGGCGTTTCCTAAGCAGCCTCCTGCAGAGCAGGGATGACACAGGAAGCTTGGAGGCACTGTCCCTCCCATTCTCTTCCTGACTCAGTTTTTCGGTCTTTGTGCTAACAGGCATCCCAGACAGATGAAAAGAGACATCTTAACTCAGGTGGACAGGTCGGGGTTGTGGCACTGAAGCCAACTGGGGACCTGCTTCTGAGCTCTGTAATGACAGTGATAATGCCCATGTACCATGGGCTTTCTCTGTGCTGGGCACGGGACTGCACGTATCAAGTCAGTGATTCCTTGCAACAACCTGTTGAATGTAGGTACTACAATTTTCCCCATTTTACAGATGAGGAAACTGAGGCCAGAGGAGCTAAATATCTTGGAAGGAGTCACACCACCAGAAAGTACTGGAGTGAGTTACAAAGAAAAGGGGGAAAAGTCACAATACTCTTCTGCTCAAAACAGCTAGGGGCTTCCATCACAATCCCAGTAGAGCAGACAGCCTTCCCGCAGCTCAGCCGTAAGACCCTCCGATTCTGGCCCCACCACCCCTGTGATGCTGTTTCCTGCCCGCTCTCCCCGGGGATCCCTCCTAGCCACATGGCTGCTCCTTGGCCACACCATCATGCCCCCTGCTTGAAGCCTTGGCACCTGTACGTGAGGGTAGGGCTGCATCTACTTTCTCTCTGCTCTTCTCCACTGTCTAGAGCACTACAGGCACATAATAGGTGCTCAATAAATACTTGTTGCGTCAACAAATGAATGAGATATGAGAGTTAGGTGGGATATGAGTCCTTAATGCCTGCACCCTCTCAGGAGGTGACAGTCACAGGCCTGAGCCCCAGCCCAGGACTGGAATCAGAGTGAGGGAGTTGGCCAGTCTGCAGGAGCAGAGCCCAGAGACCTGGTCCCCACTGAAAGGAACTAAAGGATCAGCCTCACCACCAGTTCCCATGAAATCCCACTAATCCTGATTTAAAGACTTTCCAAATGATATATAGGTTTTTCTTATTTTCTCTCCTGTTGGTTTTTTGAAGCAACCAAAACCATGTAATGTGTTCGGAAGTCACTTAGAGAGCCTAGTGTCTGAGACCCTGTTCAAACTATTAAACAGGATATTTTAACATGAAAAGCAATATAATTTATGAAAACCTGTGGGAAGTATGGTTGGGAAAAGTTTGCCTTGACTTCGGTGCCAGATCCGTGACTCTGTATAAATGCAAAAGGTTCAGGTCCCTCCCTGCCCTCTGGAGAGGGGACAGAACAGGACCCAGGCTTCAGGTTCTGGGTCCAGATCACCTGGGTTTGAATCTTGGCTTTGTCACTTACCGGTTGTGCCACCCGTTGCTTAACCTCTCCTTGCCTCAGTTTCCTCATCTGCAGAATGGGTAATGTAAAGACGCCTACCTCACAAAACTTCTCTGAGGATTAAATGACACAGTGTGAAGCCCTGACAGCTGCGCCTGCACACAGGAGGTGCTCAGTAAACGCGAGCTGCTTCTATTACTCCTCAGCTCTCTGGGCGCAGGTCCTCCCAGCGACAGCAAGGAGCGCCTGGCAGTTTGGGTGTCCGTGGGCTCCTCTGTAAACTGAATATAAGAAGAGAATGCAGAAACGGAGGAGCCGGGGAAGAGATCACTCCCAGGCTCCTTGGTCCTCCACTAATCTGGGGGCTGGATTTGCCAGGCTTGCCCTTGGAAATGCTGTCACTTATCACCCTGACTTCTCCAGACGGGCATTTTGGCTATTGATCTGATAAATAAACAGCCTGCTAGCTCGATCAAAATGTTATTTTGCATTTCAATTACTGCTCACTAATGCAACCTTCATCCCACCCAGATGCTGTCGGCAATGACACCAGCCTGCGACTGCTTTGAGAGGTGGAGCCACCCCCTGCCTGCACCCAACAGGATTAGGCCTCCCTCCCGGGGAAGTCGGAGCAGGAGCTGGGAAGCTGCCCTCAGGGGGGTGGGGGTAAGGTGGAAGGCGAGAGGAAATGTCCTCCGTGGAGTGGAGAACTGGAGGGGTGGGGCAGGGGCTGCCGTCAGGCTGGCCAGAGAGGCCCTGGTGGCTGCAGTGTGCCAGACTGGGACATCCAAGACGAGCCAGTGGCTCCCTGGGACCTCAGCGTCAGGCCCCCATATCCCCACTGCTCTGTTGAATGGCCTTGGTCAAATCCTGACACATCCCTGCATCTCAGCTGCTACACTGCTAAACTGCATCCAAGAAAACTACCTCCTACTTTGCTGGGTTGTAAAGACTCAGTAAGAAAACAGAAGTGGAAACCATTGGAGGAAAGAAAAATACCACTGTATTATTTAATGGAATAATCATTCTAAATTTCTTTTCTTGTGAAGCACTTACTAGGTGCAATGGTGATCTACACATATACGCGTATTTAATCCTAGTCTACAGGCGGGAAGATCCACACAGGCATTTGAACACTGAGCCTCAAGGGCTGCACCACTTCTGCGGTCGGTCCGCTGGCTGGATGTCTGATCCATGCCGACAGCCGTGACTGGGGCTCACCACCCTGCACCCCCACCCACCGCCCCACAAAGATCAAGGACTATCTCTAGAGAAGTCGGGTGACTCCAGATGGTTAATTTTTCCCTTTCCTGACCAGACTGGCCTGTAAAGGCGGTAGAGGAGAATTCTGCTCTCCTCCTGGGAGGTCTGGGCTGGGAGGAGGGGCAGAAGCTGCTGACAGCCAGGAAAAGAAAAGCAAGCGTCACAGACCAAACGTGTGTGTGTCCCACGAAATTCTTATGCTGAACTCATACCCCACAGTGTGATAGTATTAGGAGGTGGGGGGACCTTGGGAGGTGACCAGGTCATGAGGGTGGAGCTCATGGATCCCTCCTGAATGGGGCCACTGCCCTTATAAAAGAAAGCCCGGAGAGCCCCCCCCCTTCCACCTCAAGGGGGCGCAGCAGAAAGACAGCTGTCTGTGAACCAGGAAGGGGGCCTCACCAGACACCAAATCTGCCAGCTTCTTGATCTGGAACTTCTGGCCTCCAGAACTGTGAGAGATAAATGTCTGTTGTTTCTAAGCCACCCAGTCTATGGTATTTTGTTATGGCAGCTGGAATGGACTAAGATAGGCCGAGCAGAAACTCTTCTCTGGACCACCTGATACAGGGACCAGTGTCCCAAAGCCAGCCACCAGGACTGAAAGGACAAGGGGCAGGTGAACACAGCCTGCTCAGCGAGACACTGGACTGTTCACAGATCTGAAATCCTGGGCACACTTTGGTGACACAAGAAAGGTAGAAGAGATGTCACTTGGAACCAGAAGAATTGCCAGGCTCAGGTCATCCCTGTCCAGGGCTATGAGGGATAAGCAAGGCCTATGAGCCCTGACTGTAGAAAGTTCAAAGTGGATGGAATGGGAGCCCCCAGCATCAAGGGAATGGCAGCCACAGGCCCCGGGGGCCCCTTTTGGAAAGGACTGCACACTGCTCCAACCTCTGTGTGCCCTGAAGGAATGGACGGTAAATTTTGGCTGACTGGCCTAAGTGCCAAAATTGCTTTGTCCTTTGTCCTCTTAGTGCACATATACACACATACACACACATGCCCTTCCTACTCCCCACCAAGGGTGGAATTGCAATTTTGCAGTTTACGTTTCAGGTTAAAAAATAATAATAAAGGGTCTTCTGAACTCTTATTATGCTTGGTAGAAAAAGCCTAGCAACTAAATGATATGGCTTCTGCCCCAGCTCTGAGGCTGTGTGTTCTTGAGGCTGTCACTTGCCCTCTGTGGTCTCAGTCATTCTAATTCCCTTTCTGGAAAATGAGACCACCCTAGCCATCTGCCAGAGAGGCCTGAAGACATCTCATATAGGAAGTAACACAGTGGCCCCTCTGGAAGGAGGCTGGACCACTGATCACAAGATTCACTTGGGAAGCTGGACACCAGTCACAAGCTTTGTGCTCATGCTGGTTTCACAGGTAGCTCAAGGGTTAGAAAGGAAATCATCTACAGAAAAAAAAAAATCCACATTATAAAATGAAACACTCCCTGTAATACAATGGCCTGAGATCAATATGACATGTAAAAACTGGGAATCCATAACTCTCCGGTCTCCTGCCTTGATATGTCCACCTAGCCTAATGCCAGTCCTCCTGCCCCCACAGACTCCTCTGGCCCAGGAGCGAGGGAGCAGGACTTCTCCATCCACATACACCCCAGAGCTGCCGGCCCATCTGCCGGCCAGCTCAGGCCAGGCCACCCTGGGAGGAGTGCGGGCCCTCCCAGTCCAGGTTCAAGCCTTGGCTCTGTCCCTCCCTTCCTCCATGACCTTCAGCAGGTTCTTGACCTTCTCAGAGCCTTAGTTTCTTTATCTCTAAAACAGGGATAACCTATCTTGCTACGTCATAGAGTTACTGTGGGTATCAAGGTAGGATATTATTTTCAAAAGCTTTGCAAAATGACAGCCCCCCACAAAGCTGTCACACCTTCCCCACCATCCTCACTCCGGCATTCACAACCCTGGCTCCCAGACAGGAAGTGAACAGGTCTTCAGAGGAATCACTCCCACCAGGTGCAACTGAAAAGGTCTCACAAAGGTGACCGAAAATGAAACTGAAAACCCAAGTTTTATGAGCACTGACACATCTATCCCGATAACCCTCACCAGGTCCCTGAGTAATTATTCTTCCCTCCCCACCCCCATTATAAGGGTGGAAGGTTTCCTTGTTCAATGTCACTTTGTTGGTTGGGGGCAGAGCCAGGATTTGAACCCAGGCCCCTCAAACTCCTGAGTTGTGAGCCTGACTTCAACATTTCACAGCCTCTCATTATAATTCCAAATGGAAATAGAAAGTTTAAAAAGTGCAGAAGCAAAACACCTCACTTCAAACATGCTTCAAAACTGCAAGGAAGGTCTGGGGAAATGTCACAGACCAGAGGAGACGAAAGAAATCAGGTGACTAAATGCAGTGTGGGATTGTGGATTGGACCCTGGAAAGGAAAAAGGACATTAGTGGAAAAACGAGTAGGTTCTGAATAAAGTAGGGAACTTAGTTAATAGTAACGTACCAATATCAGTTTCCCCATTTTGACAACTGTTTTGTGGTGATGTAAGAAGTTAGTGAGATGGAACACTGGACAGGGGCAGACAGGAACTCTGCACTAGCTTTATAATTTTTCTGTAAATGCCAAACTATTCTAGTAAAAAGTTTTTTTAACAACTGGAAAAAACGTGAGAGCTCCGACTTTGCCTCTTGAGATGAACAGCCGCATTTGCTGACCTGTCCTTAGGAAGCATCTGCATTCAGACCATGGGCTCCTCCTTCTGGGCCAGAGGCCTCTAGTCAAGGCTTGCTCTTCCTTAGCTCTACCCCTTTGCACACACAGTTCCACGACCTGGGATGCCTTCTCTTCTCTCCATCAGAGGTCACAGTATGGCCTTACTGGTCTAGAGTCATATAGATGATCAAATCCTGAACTAGTTATTTCATTCCTGCTGATTTAGACTAAGACAGTTCATCAGAAGCAAAAGCTACATGCTTGAAATATGACCTGTAGGATTCACTTCAAATGCACACATATACACCACTTGAAAGAACCTCAGTATTGGTAAATAATGCCCCTTCCCCTGGGTTGAATTGTGTGAATTGTTGTGGGATACAATAGGAATTGGAAGACAATGGTGAAACATGCTGGGAATAAAATCTAGTCCCAACCGTGGTCTGCAAAGCTCTTGTGACCAGCCTGGCTACCTTTCCAACGTTACCCTCTGCCCTTCTCCCTGTTTGCTATATTGGCCTCCTTTCTTAAACACACCAAGGGCATTACTACCTCAGGGCCTTTGCACTGCCTACACATATACAAAATTTAAAAAGTATATGTATGGAAGATAACTTCAAGAAAAGAGAAATAATATTTGGGAAAATTAGCTGAACTTTAAAATTTTTTCTCAAATTATTTAGTATTTAACATGGTGTGAAACAGTATAAAGAAGCATGCTTTGATATCATTCAGACCTCATTTCAATGTCTACCTGTCCCACTCATTTGCTGTGTGGCTTTAGGCAAGCCACTTAACCTCTCTGAGCTTCAGATGTTTCATGTGTAGAAATGCTCCTGCATTCCTTTATTCAGAGGGTTGCTGTGAGGACTAAAGAGAAAATGAGAATAAAGTGCTTAGCACAGCACTTGGCACGTAGGTGTGGCCTCCAAAAGGTCATTTTCCCCCACTGGTCTATGCAGTTTTGTTTTGTGTTTATTTTTGTTTTGGACTGATTTCAAGCATCACTGCCTCAAGAACATTCCAGAGTTAGAGACCCCCTCTGGAACCCGAACAGTGATAAGCACCAGACCAACTGCTCATCAGGCTTCCCACAGTAGTTCCTTAAAGGCAGGGCTCTTATCTTGCTCACATCTGGATCTCACAACACCTGGCTAAGTGCAGGGCACAGGGATGGCTCTCAGTGATACTGAATGAATGAATGATTCACAGACCAAGGCAGGGGTGGGAGTGGAGCAAGTTTAGATGTAGTTTTTGTAGAATTTTAGGGGTAGTAAGTGATCAGAAGGCTCATTTATTTCAATTTCCTCTTTATAAATGAAGAACTTCAGGCTCTGAGAGAGTGAGGAACTGGCCCTGGTCACTCAGCCAGTGAAGTCAGGCACTTGGCTCCCAGCCCACCAAGCCATGCCACTGTACCTCTAGGGTAGGAGCCCTGGACCCCAGGAGTCGGATCTGGTCCTCTCTGGCAGAAGGTATGGGCCAGGGGAAGAGAGGGTTACAGAGTATCTACTTCCAATCAGTGACTGTGCTAATCAATCAACTCAATTAAATCTAGTGTGCTTAAAAAAAGTAATAACAAAAACAGCAGAAAGTAATGACTAATAATCAAGTAAAATTGGATTATTTCTATGCTGACTGGTTGAGGTGGGTAGGGAAGCAAGAAAGTTCACTGGAGTGAGGGAAGAGAGAAATAGCAAGCTCATCAACCCAGGGACGCTGGGAGCCTGGGAGACCTGCTGGGGCAGAATTCCAGGACCCTCGATAATAAAATCCACCACCAAACACAGCATTAGGCTTAGCCACTGTTTGACGTGTGGCACACATATTAACTCACTTCGTCTTCCCAGCAACCCTATGAGGTCAGAATTATCATGATCCCATTTTACAGATTAGGAAACTGAGGTGCAAAGTAATTTGGTCACAAATTACTAGGTAGAGCCGGAATTTGTGGGGACTCCTGTGATCTAACACCAGGGTTTTGTCCTCAAGGACATGCTGTCTGCTTGGTAGTTTTTGGGGATAGGGGGATGTTACTTGTTTGTTTATCAAATTTCATTTGCCACATATTTATTGAGTCAAACACAACAGGGACTCTGCCTAAACCCAGGAGCTCATGGCAGGTACAAACAAGTGAACAATGACAATAAAGCATTCAAAAGTATGGTAATAGAGTCCACACATACACAAATTCATGGGACTCCTAGGGCAGAGAGAGGGGGTATTTAACCCACCTTAGGGAACAAGGTCAGGGAAGGCGTCCTGGAGGAGGAGCCTTCTAGGCTGTCTTGAAGGCCAAGTAAGGCCAATAATGGGAGCTGGTGTGGAATGGCCAGCAGCAGGACCACCATGTGCACATCGCAGAGGTGGGGAACAGCGGTACATATCCAGGAAAGTGGAGGTAACTTGGACCATCAGGGACAGGGGCGTGCGGCAGAAAGACCGCAGGGAAGGGCACAACCGGAGATCCGAATGGAAAGGTGGGCAGGAGTCAGTTCCCGAAAATCCCCACGTGCTAAATTAAGAGGCTTGGACCCTGGAGCCTTTGCAGGTGGCGCCGGCTGCAGCGATCCTGAGAGTCTGCTGGGCTGGCGGTCACAGCCACACCCTGGGATGCAGCGAGATGCGGGGGCAGCTCCCCTGCTGCACAGCTGGAGCCAGTTACACAGTACACTCAGGCAGGGCGAGGCTGGGCAGTCCACCGTTTCTCACGTCCATCAGCAAGGAAATGGAGGCTCCCAAAACTAAAATGACTACCACATAGCCTGTTTAGAACTCAGGCCTTCTGCCTGGAAGTCCTGTCCCCTTTTTTCTCCCATGCACCCATTCTTTGCAATACCAATGCATTAGCAAAGCTAGCTATTTAAAGGAACCCCGCAGCTAATCCTTGTGTAAATGGAAACCCTTTAACCAAAGCTAATAATCGCCTGGTAATCCAGCTGTCACCTAATTCTGGATTTTACAGTACAGCATCAGGGCTGAGTTCTTCTTGTCCCTACAAAACCGTCCTTGTGGGGAGAGGGTGGGGCTGGGATAAGAAGCTGGTAGAAGGATGTAGCTTGTGGGCAGAGGGGTGGTGGGTTGCCAGGCACACGTGGGACATGCTGCAGTTGTGGGTAGGAAGCAGTCCTGTCACTGAGCCAAAGCCTCGGGCTTCCAGCAGCAATGGCAGGCGGGACCTGGGGGTACTTGGTGATGGGGAGAGGCAGGGGGAAAGAGGGGGCTCAGCCCTTCAGGCCTCCATGAGACTTGGAACATCAGCCAGGTTGCTCTACAGTCTTCCAGACGCCAAGAAACAAGAAAGGGAGGTGCCCCATTCCTCAGAAGGGAAAACCAAGGTAGTGGTGGATAGCATGAAGTCAGTAAGTCTATCCTTTTACCCCATCAGCACTCCCCAGTCGTCCCCCATAGCTTGGACTGCAGGTGATTCCCCTGCTCTGGGTCAGTCTCCAGTATTTGATTATTAGCTCCATGATGGCAGGGGCCACGCCCTATATTCACCTTTGTGCCCTAGCACATAGCAGAGTGCCCAGTAAACAGCAGGTTCTTAATAAATGGGTTAAGTGGGAATTAAAATTGGTTCACTTTACAGAAATTAAATTCAGAAGGGGGATAAAAAAGAAGCAAGATTCGATTTAAAGCTGATAAAGGGAAGGGGACAAAAATGAGAAATCATATGTATTAAGCATCTCTTGTATGCCAGGCATTACACTAATTCTATTTAAAACAATACTACTTTATTATGTAAGTAGAATTACATATTAAATAATAATAGATATTAAATAGTAGTATAATAAGAACAATACTATCCTTATATTCTGGCTGATGTAACTTGCACAGAATGGATGAGTAATGTATTAAAGATTATCTAGCTAATAATACTAATAATTGCCAATATTTATTGAGAGCTTACCATGTGTTAGGTGCCATGCCAGCATACCATTCAGATGTCCCAGGAACCTTACAAGGTTGGAAAGATTATTGCCTGTAATGAAGTTGGGTGCTGTCCCAGGTTCTGACGCCACACTTACTCTGCCACATGCACTGCCCCTGGCACCCTCCCCTGTCCCTGCTCCCACCCCCACCAAGTGCCCAGTAGGGATGCAGGCAGATGGAGGCTGCCCAAAAGATCCTGGGAAAGCTGGAAAGGATTCATTCAACTCATTCCTATGAAGAGCTGTTGAACTGAAGGAGGCTCTAACCAAGGTGCCCTCAGAAATTTCTCTCCTGTTTTAAGGATGCTTGGGTACAAGTGGACAAAAGTGGGTACAAGTGACAGCACACAAACGGACCCAAGAAAAGAACTAGAGAAGTAAAATCCAAGTGCCTCCTGTTTAGCTCTGAAGCAGCAGCGCCTCCCCCCCCCACCTTTCCAGGAAGGCACATGATTCCATGGAAAGACCCCAAAGTTTAGAGCCAGACCATTGGGAACCTGGATCTTGGCACTGCCACTCACCAAGTGGCACTTAACCAGTGTGAGCCTCCATTTCTCCATCAGTGAAATGGGACACCCAGTTCTCTTCCAGGTCTCTTGGGGGGATTAAGAAATCTGTGCATTCAGAGGGGAAATCTGCAAAAAGAAACAAGATTCACAGAAAACTTCGTTGCAATGGATACTTCTGGGGAGACCGTCTCAGGGACCAGGGATTAAGGGAGAAAGAATAAGTACCAGTCATTGCCTATATCTCATACTGTTCTGACTTTTTTATTTTACAGTAAATATTACTTTTAAAGAAAAACTGAAAAATGAAAAAATATATATACATATATGAGCTCGCTAAATGGCAAGCAATACAATAACACATCCCCTTAAAAGTTTGCTTCATTCTCCTGGACTGGGTAAAACCAGCAGAAATGCACACCCCTGGTAATCTGAGCATCTGTGCAGAAAGCACCCCATCTTCATTTTCTCAACCTTCCCACCATCTCCCTGCCCCATCCCCCAAAAACCCTCTTCCCAAAGGAGCCCCCTCAGGTTGTTTGGCTAATGTATTCGTAAACCAAATTAGGGCGCCCCCCCCCGCTCACCAGGAGGTCCCCCAAGCCAGTTGCTAGATGCAGAGAATTAGATACCATCTAGTACTCAAATCCAATTAGTTCCTATCTCCACCCCCCACCCCACATGCAAAAGCCCACTTTCTAATCAATTTTACAAAGGGCCCTCTGCAGATATACACTAATGGTATTGAGCTGAGATCTTTAAACCAAGTCTGCAAGAAGTCTGCAGAGATAAAATGTACATGCTGTAGGAGTAGGAGGGAGAAGCGTGTCGCCATGGTGTCCTTCTCCTCAGAGAGAGAGAGAGGGGTGAGGGCACAGGGACAGGTCCACTACAGACAAATGTCCTCCCAACTCCAGGAACACCAAACTCAACTTCTCTTTATTTTTTCCAACTGAAGCCCAGACCATCTCCTTCCCCTTAAGCTTCTTTGTCCTGTAGCATTTCTGCATTAGAGGCCCAGTAAGGCACCAGGGGACTGGTACCTTATTCTTTCTCCTCTAATCCTTAGCCCCTTAGACAGCCTCCCCAAAGGCAACCACTGTTACCAAGGTTTCTGTGAGTCCTGTAATCTTTTCACAAATGTGAATTCATGCACAGCTTTCTTAATCCCTCCACGATTAAGGGGCCTGGGTGTCCCATTTTACAGATGGAGAAATTGGGGCTTAGGGAGTTAAGAGCCAAGTGGTGAGTGGTTTAACACCTGGCTCTGCCACTTACCACCTGCAGGGCCCAGAACATTAGCTGAACTTCTCTGGGCCTCGGCTATGCAGCTGTGAAATGGGAGTGAGCAGTAGGCCCCATCTTGAAGGGTTAAAGACACAATGTGTATAAAAAGCTTAGCACATAGCCTGGTTGGAACCAACTTGCTCAACAGAAGCTCTTAAGTCTCTTCTCTACACTTCCACTCACACCAAAATTCTCATCACTCCCCAAACATTTTGTGACTTCCACACTTTTCATTTGAAATGCCTCTTAACCCTCTTCCCCCTTCTCTCATGACGAAGCCCTCCTTGCCAAGTTCCTCACACCCTCCTAGCTGCTCCCCCAGCACCTGCTCATTACCCAGAGATTTCCTGAGGGCCTACTACCTGCCAGCACTGTGCATTAGGAGGCTGCTTGTTGCTTCACATACTTCTTGAGCTTTGGGACATCAATTATCAGTTAATTTCCTTGAGAACAGGGACTGTCTTATTCATCTTTTTGTCTTCATAGAAGGTACCTAATAAATTTTTGTGGAATGAACAAAAAGATCAATCAGTGAGTGGAGCCAGATGGCCCGAGGCAATTGCGAGCCTGGTTTTTTTTTGCAATCTACTTGGGCCGAGGCCTGAGGGTTCCTCAGACCCAGACCTGCCTGGTGACTTAAGGGTTTGCTCTGTAGATGCAAACAAGTGCAGCCTGCTTCCCTATGCTTGCAGATTGCTGGTGCATATGTGACCTGTATGCCATGTGCTGCTTGGTGTCTGTTAGAAGCCTGGACAGCCAGGATCCACAGTCCAGCATCAACAGAGCTGTGCCAAAGGAATTCCCAGGCCTCTTGGTACAAGCTGGTCAGGCTGGAGGACCCGTTTCGCTTTGGGGAAGCAAGCAAACTTCTCTGCACTGGGCTCACTGGATTCGGGTTGCTTATCTTCCTATGCCAGCAACTCTGTGCCCTGTTCCAAGGGCATCAGGCAGTAATTTGTTACCCTGCCCACCTGGAGGCATCCTGCAAGATGGCACAGCCCCCATTGAGACAGGGACCGTGGGTGTAGTCAGAGTAGGGTGAGGGCCTCCAGAAAAAGCAAGGCAGCATATTTGCAGTTATAACAATGTAACTACATGCAAGGAAACCCCCTACTAAAACTCTGTTAAACATTCAGCTCTAAAATCATTCTTCAGTGAGACCAGTTAATATACCCCAGATAAAGAAGACTAGCACATGTTTTTATTATGCTAACATTTATAATCATTATAAGATTCACTTTAACATGCTAAAGGCCCAGGCCTATGTGCTGTCTTTCCTCCTTCAGACCTGATGAAGTGATTTTGCAAACTGGGCAAACTAATTTAGCAAGTAAGCCCAGGCATAAACAACACAGGAAAAGGCAAGAAGGATTCCACCTTAAAGATAAGATTGCATTTTAATACCCAAGAAGTTAAGAAGTTAGAAATTCTTAACTGACTCTTTAGCAAACAATACCTCAGTGCACCTTGGGGGCTGAGCAGGTGGCCTTGTTTCATATGCCCCCAGACCAAGATGCTGGTATTTCAGGGAGAAACCATCAGAGCAGGAAGTGGCTTGTGTTAAGTTAATTCTAAATATTTAGGGACTACCTAACAAGTCCACACCCCTAAGCTTTTTTTCATATTCTCAAAAATCCTCAACTGCCTATAAAACCCCTAGACAACGCACCACCCCAGACTCTCTTGTTCCCTCCTGGCGTGAGCCAGGAGCTCTGTCCTTTCACTTTATCTCTAAATAAAAGCCTATACCTTGTTCTCCTACCTTGAGTGTTTGTGGAGCTCATTCTTCGGCTTCATGAACAAGAACCCCGGCATCACCATCAATGCTTAGCAACAAGGGCTTCAGGCTGAGTATGAACCAGGCCATGTGGCCCTGCTAGCCCTGCAGGACCTGATGTGTGCCCTGAGCAGCGTGTGTGGCCTGAACGAAGCTCCCAAATCCTCTGGTCTAAAAGGAAGATATGGGAAAACTAGAACTCCAGTGCCATGGAGTACCAAAATCAGAGTCAAGGTGCTCACTCTGCTTGATGCAGGTGCTTGGGCCCTCTAACACAGAGCAGGGATAGCCCCTGATCCCCCACCCACCCACCCCTTTGCCAGCTTTGGAACCATGGGCTCCAGGGTCACTGTGTATTATAGCTTGAGAGCCCTGGGTTCGAGGTTTGCATCTTGATCTGCAAAAATGAAGCAGAAGTTACAGCTACGTCTCACTGAGGGCTTCTCCCAGTGCAGTCTGGTGAGCAGATTCACCCAGAGGGTGTGTTAAATTCACATGCCTAGGCTCTGCCCCAGACCAGGGAAATCAGAATCTCTGGGCATGTGGCTTCAACCTGCACTTTAATAAGCTCTCCACGTGACTGTTACCAAGACTGAAGCTGAGAACTAGAGCCATATAGTGACCACCTGGAAAGCCCTTTGCAAACAGAAAATGTGTTTTCTGGTACATTACAGTTCATCATTTAAAGAACACATGTCTTCTTGCCTGATTCTCTCAATAGCCACTGGAGGCAGGCGGGGCAAAGATTCATTCATTCGCTTATTCATGGAGTCAGCAATTATTCACCTCGTTGAGTTAGTAGGTGCCCAACCCTGTTCTAGATGCTGGAGACGCTGCATGAACAAAACAATCCCAGTCCTCAGGAGTGGGTCCGGACAGAGCACATGCAAGTAAACCAACTTACACATAACAGAAGATTCTCCCCACTCCCTTGACCTCCTTTATTTGCCTTCAGAGCCTTAGTGGCTTAACACTACATCATATATTAAAGAAGGATGGGGCACCATTTTAACTAAGATGACATTTGTGGAAAGTCTTGAATGAAGAGAGGGAGGGAGCCAAACGGGTATCTGGAAAGTTAGGGGCGAGGCCCCCAGGCAACAGAACAAGGTTCCACAGCCCCTCTACAGATTTAACTAAACACCAGAGAAGAGTCTAGAACACAGCCCTGAGTCCTAGCCCCAGCCCAACGCACCACCTCAGCTGGCTCTCCAAGAGCCTGGACTTCTCCAGCCAGCACTTCCTTCTTCTGTACCTCTCCCTCCTGCTTGTTCCCAGGACTGCAACAGGATTAATCTGTTCACTCAGCTCTATGGGCACAGAGCCTCTGGCCTGCAAAGTTTTTCAAAGACCTTCACACATTTGAAATTTGTGAAAAAAAATTATTAATCCCTAAATATGAAAAGGAAAATATGCAAAATCAAAAAGACTTTAATGTTTAATTAAGTGTCCACAAAGCATAATATGAGGTCACTTTCTTTGTTAATGGTGGATTCATAAATATTTCATCACATCTTAAATTAATCGGTAGGTTAGATTTTCTTAGTAAGAATTTCTGAGTTGGCTTATTCAGAGCAATCAGAGAAGTCCAAGGAATCAGAGCCTATTTTAAATTCAATGAGTAATTTGCAACCGAAACACTCCAAATACATTTTATAATAAAATTACATTAATGAGGCATTTAATATATATACTATGACATGGGTTTGCATAGCTCTGTGCTAAGCTCTGGGGGTGGCATCAGGGCAGAGGCTCCAAACCCTGCTCGCGGCCCCGGGGCCCCGGGGTCAGGGCTGCTGGAGTTTGGGCAGGAAGTGGCAGTGCAGCCCAAGGGGCAGTCTGTACACAGAACGAGACGCCTGCCCAGCATGGCGCAGTCTGCGAGGCAAGGCACGGCCGTCTGTCCCATTCCACCTCCACGCCCAGGGACCAGGGCCAGCCCCCGCAGCCACCAACCCATCCATCCCAGGGAAAGGGCCCTGCCCACGCAGGAGGTGGGTAAGGAGCCCAGGACAGAATAAGATGCCCATCAAAGGGCAGGCTGCGCTTGAGCATAGGAGAGAGGGAATGAGAGTGGGGGCTCCCTGCTGAGGTCCCACAGTACCGCGGTGAAGCCAGGTGGAACATTTGGAGGAGGAGCCAAGCTACAGCCTAGGGGAAGTTCCCTGACCCCACCATGGCGATTGGTGATTCTAGGCTTTGTCCATTTCCCACTCAGATCATTCTGCTGACGTTCACTGATGCCTCACCCCAGGTTCACTAGGAAAAACCACCAGGCACATTCTACCCTCTTCTGATCATGCCCACAACCTCAGTGTCAAGGCTAAGCTCCCAAACCACCTCACACAGCAACTGAGAAGGCAGCTCATCCCACCCCCTGGGTACTGGGCGGTCTTCAAAAAATACTCATATTAAAAAAAATAGTCTGATTTACACCTCATTTCTTATCTCAGGGTTAGTGACCAACTTGGCCAACAAACCTGCTCATATGCTTGGTTCCAAATGACTTTTGCCTTTTAGGAAAAAAAGTCAAAGCCACCACTAAGGACATTCAAGAGGCTGGGCAGGAGCCAGAGAGGAACCTGAACAGCAGGGGTGTGGAGGGGGTACTGAGTGAGCAGGAGGGAGAGGAGGGAAGGGGCAGGGGAAGAGGAGGAAAGGGAGAGAGGGAAGGGGTAGGAGAGGCAGGGGAGGGGGAGAAGAGAGAGGGGGTAAAGGAATAGGGGAAGGAGGGGAAGGGGGAAGGGGGCAAGGGGAAGGGAGGAGGGGCAGGGGAGAGGGAGAAAGAGGAAAGGCAAGGGAAAGAAGGGAGAACAGGAAGAATGGGGGGGCTGGGGAGGGGAGGTAGTGGGGTGAAGGAGAAAGAAGAGGAGGAGGGGAAGGAGGCTGGGACAGCCAAGACAGTTTCCTGAGAGGTTCTGCTAAAGGGTGCAGTTCACAGGAGGGTGTAAATTTCAGGGCCTTGACTAAAAGATCATTCCTAGTAGTGTGTCCATTCATTCATTCATTCTTAATATTTATTGGGTACTGCAATGTTTTGGACATTGTCTGGCAGTGGAAATAAGATAGTTGGCCTTGGGTAGCTTTTATTCTAGTGGGAGAGACAGATGATTAACAAGGATATAACAAATATAATACAATATAACATAATATAATATATAATTATAACATAATATATAAACAGTTATAAATACTGTGTACTACAGAAGTACATTTACATGTGGCATGTATATACACACACAGAGGCAGACATGTTGCTCATGCACACCTGGCTGGGGCAGGCCCCTGATGAGCAGTGGCTGCTGAAGACAGACAGACAGACGTGAGTGTACACACATAGTATTCTTCCTCTATGGAACACCCTCGTGCAATAGGATGCAGTAGCCTTGCTCACTTAGCAAACAGGCAGACAGCACACCAGATACCTGAGAGCACCCAGACTTGTTCAAGTCATGCCAATTATTGATAGAAGTGCCACTCCTGATTAGCAGGGCCTGGCTGCCTGTTAGCAGCTCTGCCCTTCTGGCACTCTCAGGGATCACCTCCAAGGGCACTGGGCCATTTCAGCACCAAGTGAAACACAGGGCTGAGCAGGCTCTGTCCCCAGCAAGGGGGGGCGATGGTCCAGAACATTTTAAGCTGACATTCTGCTTTTCTCTCTGGAACAAGAGTACATCTTACAAACACACAAAGTCTCTTTTTCCTAACTGGCATTATGCTTCCTTCCATTCCCTAATCTCTCCAATTTTTTTCCCTTTTGCCATTAAAAGGCATCATGTCAGGTAAGGGCTTTCAGGTAAACTATGATTTCAAACTACATGCCTGGTGAGGCCTCTGCCTCCTTCACTCCTAAAGGCTCCCCAGCCACACCATGGGAATCAGGGTAGTATTGTCATAAAGGGCATGGTTCTGAGCACACAGGCCTGGGTTCAAATCCTGACTTGCCACCTGCTAGAAAGTCAGGTGCCTATTTCTTATCTGTAGAATGAGGTACCAGTTCCTGACTCAAAGGGTGGTTGGAAAGGTTAAATGAGATCATGCATAGAAAACACTTAACACCAAGCCAGCATAGACTAAGCCGCCTGATTAAGAAGTCTCAGGAAGTTCTTTCTTGAGTCCTTTCACTTTTGGATGCAGTTTGATCACGCGTGTATGGAAGCTTCAACATGCAAAAGAGTCCCAATCGTGGGCAGGCCAGCTTCCTGCAGCCAACACACCACAGCAGAGAGCAGGGAGGAGAGAGGCCCAAGAAGCCAAAATCAAGTATTTGTAGGGATAGAGATTAAAACAGAGGACATTCTGAGGACCAGTGATGTCTCACTTGATGTCTCTAGGGCAGTGTTTCCCAGTGTATGGTCTAGAGAATCCAGTTCCATGGGATTTTAACAAGTTACTGACCCCTTTCCCACCAACCCCACCACCACCAAAAAAAAAAAAAAAAAAGAGGATAAAAGGAAAAAAAAGTACAATGTCAAATAAATAAGGAAAACACTTGGGTGAACAAGTCAAATAGGTTTCTTTGCTGCAGAACATCTCAGAATCATTACTACAATAAAGTGATGAGATTAACACTTAAATTGGCAGACTGAATAAAGCACATTGCTCTGCCTAATGTGGATAGGCCTCATCCCATCAGTTGAAGGCTCGCATAGTACAAAGAGGCCAAGCTTCTCCCAAGAAAGAGAGAATTCCTCCCACCTGATTACCTTCAAGTTGGCACATTGGCTTTTTCCTGCCTCTGAACTCAAACTGAAATATCAGGTCTTCCTGAGTGTCAAGCCTGCTTGCCTGGGACATTGGTCCTGCTGGTTCTCAGGCCTTTGAACTTGCTGACTCACTTTGCAGACCCTGGGGCCTTGTCAACATCTATAATTGCATGAACGAATTCCTTAAAATCATGTGTGTGTGTGTGTGTGTGTGTGTGTGTGTGTGTGTGATCGTTCTGTTTCTCTGCCCTGATCCAACCACAGAAATCTTTCTCCTGTGGAGATCACCTTGCAGTCCTTAGGCTCTGCTCCCACCCACTGCTCAGAAAATAGAGCTGCCCCCAGTCTAGACCCCAGGGTGCTCTCTGAAGTAATGTGCCACTGTGGTCCTCTTTCATCATGTCTCCTGAATCTGAAGTTTTCCAAACTGAAAAGACCAGAAGGGGGATTAAGAAGGCATGTTCTTTCATGAATGACAATTCCCTGTCTGTTTCAGATTTTTCTTTTTTGTTCCCTTCTGCTTTGACACAAGGAATTTAGCACTTTTCTCCTTTCAGTCCTTCCCCGGTGAATATCTGGGGCTGTGCGGGCCTCACAGTGGCCCGAACCTGGACCTCAATCACAACAAAGGCTGACAGGAACCTTTCTTCTCAGACAGCAGCTGGCAACTTCCTGCGGAGAGTCAGACCTCAGAGCAGGATCTAGGGAGGGTGAGGACCCCGCTCTCCATGGCGCTTGGCCGAAGCAGAGAAGAAATCTCCCGTCTCCGCAACTTAGAATCAGCTGCCCTCTGAACAGCAAAGAGCAGAGCTCCGTGCAGGCAGAGAATTTCTGGGTGGATGGTGTCCCATCTCATAGGAGACTCTCCCTTGAAGGACAGCAGGAGGGGACACTTGTTTCCCAAGTCAGTGTTTTCTGTCCTCAGTGTCCCTACAGACGCTGTGGTCCAACTTGTAGACACCTGGTTTCTGCATTCTGAGTTCTAGACCAGTGGTTCCCCATCTTTCAGTCTGTCAGGATAGACCCCACTCCCACCAAATTCGGGAGCCGAAACAAGGTCGACTTCCTTTGTCAAGTCAGAACGTGAAGGAGAAAGAAAAGAACCTCGGACAGCTGTCACTTCATTAAGGAAAAGCCCTTTATGTATGAAAGGCCATGACACCAGAATAGAGGACACTCTTTGCCTGAAGTGTGTGCCTCTGCGCGGCTCGTGCCGACGCTCTGACTTTGCTCATTTTGTCCTAAGGTCTAACAGTCTTCACACTGGCATTTGAAGTCTGTGTGCCACTACTCAGAGTTCTCCAGCCCCGTGTTCTGACTTCCCCCCAAATCACGTTCTGGACTTGCTATTTTCTTACTTAAAACTTGTACATCTCTACCTTTCTCCAGTTTTCCAGAAGGAAAAAGCTGCGGAGTGGCAGTGTAAGAGAAAGGGAACTAAGTGCCCACTTTCAGGGCTCCCAGGGCCAGGCTAATTCTCTAGAGCAAACGATGTACTGGGGACCAGGAAGGGGTGTGCGTCCTTCTTCCCTTTTGCCTCCAGCTAGATCCCCAACAGCTTGGGCTCATCTGACCCTCCTGGCCGAAGCAGCATGCGTTCTGTGGGGCAATTTGCAGGTGTGGCTGGTAAGAAAGTTATAGGCGTCTTGCTGGGCCACTACTTTTTCTGTATGGAGCAGGGACCGAGCCCAGCCCGTGGATGTCACAATTACCCAGGTTCCCTGGGGTACCCACATGAGCTCCCACCAAGTTTGCTTCATGAAGTGGCGGCAGCTGGCCAGGAGCAGTGTGGTGTGACTGTGAAGTCAGGCAGGCTGTCCCCTCCAACACAGTCACCTGGGCGTCTCTTCCCACTTCCCATGATGCCATCTTTGGTGAAATCATTTTTGGAGCTCCTCTTGGGAACTGCCTCTAGAGCCAGATTATCTGAGAAATAGTCACATCCCTACGTTTCTTTGTAATCAAAAATCACTTTGCTCGGCTTTGTCATGCAGCTAATTCCCTACACTTGCCTCCCAATGACCTTGGCTGCATTAAAAATTAAATCCACCCCCAAAGGAAGGAGATTCACTACCAGCAAGCATATTGAGAGAAGATAATGCAGACTCTGACGGCCCACCAAGGCGAAGTGAGGGATGGAGGTGCTGCTAGAACATGCCTCCTGGGGGGTCAGAGCTCGCTGGTGTTGGAGAATTGATTTCACCTACCCCTCGCAGGTACCCAATGAGCTGGGGCTGCTATTAGCCCTATTACGTAGATGAGAAAATGGAGGCTCAGCAGCTATGTGACATGTCTAAAATTACAGATCTATCAAAGGGGTAACTCTAGGGCCTCGAACTCTATCACAGAACTTCCTGTTGGACTGGTCAAAGCTCTCTGTTTAAATCAAGCTATATGCACTGATTTAAAAACAACCACCAGCCAGCCAACAGACCCTCCAGTCCCCTCCTGCCCTGCGCACAGACACATGACAATTTCCTACCAAATGATCAGCACCTGCTGTTTGGACACATCAGCAAAGTAGGCAGACAGCAGCCGGGAACACAGAGGGGCCTGGTGGTAACTTCAGTCCCCAGCTTTTGACTTCAACAAGACACTCTGGGGCCTCAGAGTCTCCATCTGGAAGATGAGCACTAGAATCATCCCTAATCCTCCCAGGCACCTGCGTCCTTTCTGTTCCCCTACATTCTGCCAACAAAGCAGCAGGGGCTGACGTGCAGGTTGGTGGTGGTGAGGGTGAGTTTAGGAGTCTGGTAGACCCAATTTGAACCCGATTCCACTGTCCACTCACTGGACTACTACGCAGCTTCTCTGGGCCTCCGTTTTAACATTTATACAATGAGGTGCAGAAGAGCTTCCACCTCAGAGGGTTGGTGCAAGGCTTCTTCTAGGAGGGTGCATATCTGGCGCCTGGCAAGGCTGACTCTAAATAAGATGCCCAACACGAGCCCTTCCCTCCTCCGGAGGAATGCCTCCTTACTGACTCTGAGCATCCTCCCCTCAGGCCTTCTTCCCTGCAGCCCTGCCCTCCTCCCACTCACTGGACCTGCCAAGGCAGCAAGCAGCTAAGCAGAGACCACCCAGTTTCCTGACTGCCTTTGAACCCCAACTGCATAACAGTGACAGAAAGAAGAACCAAACCATTTCCAACAATGAGAGGAAACAATACAGGGGAGTCACTTGTCATTCACTGGTGTGTCCAACATAGTGGATTCGGGAAGCGGAGGCAGATCTGAGTTCAGATCCCAGATTTGCCTTTTATTAGCTGTGTGACTTTGGGGATGCTGCTCAACCTCTCTGAGTCCCCATCTTCTCATCTATAAATGAGGGAAATTATATGTGTCTATTTTGTGGTACAGTTGAGATTCAAAGACAAAAAACAGGTTAAGACTACACTGCTGTGCCTGGCACATAGTAAACACGTAGATATGTGTTAGCTATTAGGGTTATTGAGCCACTTTTCCAACAAGTGTGAGCTGGCTCAGGAGGCACTGCCCTGCACTGGAAGGATCAGAAGTAAAAAAGAGATGAAGTCCAATGCAGCCCCACACAGGCCCACAGCCTGCTCCCCACCGATAGGAAATGAAGGGGTTTATTCTAAATAGGCAAAGTGTACAACAGAGAGCGCAGTCCCTTGCCAGATGTCGTATCCCTTCTAACATTCCAAACAGGTCCCCTTTCCAGTTACACACCTCTGGCGATGGACTACTCATGCTCAGAAGGTAGTCTGAGTACCAAACCTCCAGGTGAAAGACCCTCTCCTTCCTACAAAGTGACTTTACCCCAGATCATTCATTTTGGAGTTACTCTCAAGCCAGCAGCTTCTATTTTCTTAAAGAAAAATATGGACCTGAGGCCAAAGCTGAGATCCCCAGGGCCAAGGTCAAACTCTTACACATTTGCCGCCACCCCAGATTTGGGTACCCAGCACGTTGACTATTTTGTGTGGGAAGAGGCAGGCTGCAGGGAAGGGAATACAGAGCTGGAGGGAGCGGGAAGTTGTACTGCCTGACCCAGCCCTGTGACACTGGCCTGCCCAGTGCAGTGAATAGGGGCTCACACTCTCTGCAGTCCTGGATCACCCTCTGCAAGCCCCTCCCGAGGCATCCACAGGACAGGGAGGCCCCAGGTCCCAAAGGCAGCCTATGGAGGAATGAGTCTGCCTGTGACCTTGAATCCACAGGCCTTGCCAAAGGCATAACAATGAGAAAAGTCACCAGACAATCTGTCTTTGATGTGCCCAACCTGGGGAATTGGTGGTGTCAGAAGACACAAAAAAGCCAGATGGTATTTTCCAGGGTCATGGCCCACCATGGAGAGAAGACCAGGGCCTCTTTCATGTCCTTTTTTTCCAAATTGGCCAGTGCCAGGGTGGCTGGGGTGGGAGGAAGGGAGGTCTCAGAGACACGAGATTAATGGCTTCCTAGCAGGGGGTGGCCACCCACTCATCCAGTCATGATCCTCCAGCGCCTCCCTTGGCTTGGCTCTGTGAGACGTGACGCGTAGAAGGCATCCGCTCGGGAGGCTGCCCCTGCCCAGCCTGGATGAGCCTGGCTGCCTCCTCCAGCGTCAGCTGCACCCCTGAGGCTGTCCTGCTCTAACCCCCAGCTGGATTTTTCTTTAGTCGCTGCCACTAGGGGAGGTGCCGCTGGCTTGCTAAGGGGTGCACAGCATGGGACCAGGGGAGGAATGGAGCAGGTGGGCAGGGAGCTGTGCAAGCGCAGAACCCAGTTTCTGGAAGCCCATATGTTCAGAATTTGAAGAAGGACCCTCTTTTATTTCCAAGTTTTCTTAGGAAGGTTTCTTAGTTTGCTTGTGTGCTTTGAGTTCCTTAACTTTTAAATTAAAATTGTTTTCATTATAGAACACATACTCACATACAATCAAAAGGGCAAAGTCAAAAGTAAAAGTCTCTTCCAATTACAGGATTCTCAAGCAGATTCCACAGGGTAACTCAAATGACAGCTTTTTGTGTCTCTGACCAAAAGTTTCCAAAGCATATGCCCAGCACTTGGAATTTGAAAAACCATAAGTGTGATTTTGCTTTGTATTCTGTTTATCTCTAATAACCCCTGCTTTTCTCTGCTTAACTCCATGCCACCTAATCCATATTAGACCACGGGGATCTATGCAGGTCTCTTTTTAACACCAGAATGCTACTTCATCCCCTGGAGCCTAACCTTGGTATCTTTATTCTTTATTAGTTAGAAAAATATAATTAACTCATAACTCAGTAAGACTTTAAAATGAATTTGTGTTTTTCCTTTCAATGACCACAGTGATATTTACAGAGAATGCTTGGAACATAACTAGCTTTGTGAGGTCCTGCCAATACCTCTATGTGAGCAATTTTACAAGCATTATTTTGTTAAATCTTCCGGTAACCCTGTAAGGAAAGGATTATTATTCCTGTTTCTCCAGATGAGGCCTGTGCGGCACAGGGAGGTGAGGTGACTTTCCCAAGGCTACCCAGCAAGGAAGGCCAGAGTTGCCAGGGGAATTCATACCTGTATGACACCGAAGGCCCCATCCCCTCCGCCACACCACACAGGGGTTGTCTATTCCCGCACGTCCATCTAGTGTGAGTCAGAAGCAAGGAGAAGACTCCCTCTCCTTCTTCCAAAGAGCCCTTCTGTAGCCTTGCCAGCTCGGCCAGCTGTTTATATACAGAGGAATATTGCCAGACTCTGACGCTGAGCTCAGATCAGGGATAGCCAGGTAGGTGCTTACCTTGGGCAGAGGCTGCCGTAGCTGGGAGCTGCCTGGCAGTATCCACACAGTTGGCATCAGGGCAGTGCATTCCTCTTTTCATGCCAGCTGTGGGCTGGGGCACCAGCAAGGCAAAGGCGAACCAGACAAAGGGCTTGGTCTTCCCTGTCATGTAGCTCGTATCTCCCACCTCCTCCTCCACACCCCCACCAGGAGGGGAGCTCTTGTTGTGGCCCCACTTTGGTCCTCAAGAGCAGAGAACAGCCAAGAGATGGCCCAGGGAGAGAAGCATGGGGCCCACAGGCCTGTGTTGGGGTACAGTTGGCAGAGGGACCATCAGAGGAGGAGGCCACCTTGTCCAGAATGTTCAGATCATCTTTCATCCTACCAGTTTCCAGCCATTGAAACTCTTTCAATTCTTTGCTTTTTAAAAATCAGAATTGTTCATCTGTCCCACCCTCCTCTGGTTCTCTGGCTGAGGCAGTCTTGTCGCCTAGCCTGGCCTGCCTTGGGGCAGGGGCCCAGTGTGGCAGTGGAACATGGAATCTGTGATCTGCACTAGTCAGTCCTGAGACTCACAGCTCAAGTCCTCATGACCATGGGGTCGTAGAGGCCCTTCCTGAAGCTAAGGGCAAATAGAATTTACATCCAGAAAGACAGGCAGTGCATGACAAAGTGCTGGCTGAGGGCCAAGAGGCTGGTGTCTGGGCTTAGTTCTACACATGACCTGCGGGACTACAGACAAGTGCCTCATCCACTCAGGGCCTCAGTTTTCCCATCTGTAAAATGAGAGTTTAGGTGCCAACAAGACTCTCGCGTCTTCCCCAGCCCCCACATTCTGCCTTCTCCCTCTGGAATCCCACGTGCCAGCCATGCAGAGCACACAGGGATTCTCAGGGCTCAGTCTTTAGAACACAAGCCCAGAAAGAGAGGAGGCAAAAGACGTGGGTAGCCACAGAAGCTTTCGGTCCGGTGCCTGGGCCATGGTAGGCACTCAGGAGAGGGTAGTAGGTATTAGTGTGGTCATCAGGACGTCAGCAGCAGGAAGAGAAAGACACAGTGAAACAGGCCTAGGATGCCTGAGGCAGGAATACAGGGCTAGGAAGAAGGTCAGATGGAGAAAAAGAGAAGAACTGCAGAATCAGAGAGAACTGGTTTAGGCTGGGGTGGCCAAGGCTGCAACCTTCAGCCTCCCCTGCATGGCCAGGGGTGTGATCACTGCATAAATCACAATCCAACGTGCTCCCTTGAGAAGACCGCAGCTATGGGAGCCCTTGCCTGAGCCCACCTGGGCCACCCTGAGTCCTCCTGCCCTCTGTAGAGGGGCCTCTGATTAGATCTTGTAGGAATCACAGCTCCCTGCTTGGAAACACTGTCAGCTGAGCCACATGAAACCGCCCACACCCAGCCACGCTTGCCGTGGGCACTGCCCGGGTCTGCGTGAGACCTCTGCTCTCCCTGTGGGCATAGCCTGGCTGCCAGAGGTCCGTATTTGCTGGGACTACTCTGATCTCAGGTAGCTTTTTTCTCTGCAATCAAGGTATTTAGTGCAATGTCTAGATGACATAAAATATAAAAATTTTAGATAAATATATTTACAGACAAAAAAAAAGATTCACTGCCAGCCCACATGTAACTATTTTTATTACTATCACACCAGGAAAGTGCCCAGCAGAGTAAAGACTTAGGAGGTGGTAAGAGGAGAAGGAGGGGTGAGCAAGGCTGATGGCCCCAACTACATATGGGGACATCTAATCTAGCCAAGTTGGGGGTACTTCCCAGGGGCGATGTCAGCCTTTTTGCTGAGGGATGCCTATCTCTAGAGAGGGCAGGGCAGGTCCCCTACTGCTGCCCCAAGTCAAGCCTACAGGGTGTTCCCCCTTTACTGGTCAGTTGTGGAGCTGGGGGCTCAGGAGATACAAGAGAGATAAAGCCTCAAACCCAAACCCAGGTCTGCTAGATAATGGCTGCAGCACCACACAGACTAAAGCAGGCCTCCTGCTCTACCACGCCCTGAAGGCCACACTCAGGAAACTGGCTTCCAGTGCTTCCCTGGCCCACAGACCTTCACAGCTGCCTGCCGAGGCGCTCACCACATCCCCCGAGGTCCGGCTCAGACACACTGACCACTCACTAGCAGCTCCTCTCCATAAAGGCCAATGCCGTCCAGGGCAGCTGACCGGGGAGCAAAGAGGGGGTGTGGGGTGTGCCTGTACTTCACTCTCCTCTTTCCTTCTTGGCAAAGGGAGGCACTTCCATCAGCCCAGCACAGATAGGCACTGACCTCAACACTTGCGGGTACTTGGACCGTTTGCACAGCCAACCCAGAATAAGGGCCTGGTGGCACCCTCATAGCCACATGCCCTTCTCAAGGGCTGTGTTCCCCCTTCCTGTGCCCAGGGTTAGCTGAGAGATTCAGCTTGGACCACATTAATGTGCCAGGAAAAATGCCAGTGGAGCTGACCTGGAACCACAGAGACCTGGGGGAGAGGTGGGTTCTCCAGGCCCCCGAGTTCTCCGCTATTTGAAGCAGACCTGAGTTGCATCCTGGCCCTTTAAGTGGATCCACTGTGTCACCTTGGGCAAGTCACTCAACCCCTCTGGATCTCAGGTTCCTCCTCCATAAAGTGGGGCTAGGACCTCCTATTTGGAAAGATACAGAGATTGTACCTTCAAACACCCAATCAAATGCCAACACAGCAGTTCCTTTCCCTCCTGCACTCCCAAAAATTTACTCTCAGAGGCCCTTGGAGCTCAGGGACTATGTGACACTCTCTCCCCAGCGCGCCTGCCGACCAGGGCCCCCAGCTTGCCCACACCCACACACCACCTGGCACCTTGAGTCTGGGAACACAGGGTCTCAGCACGTCGCTGCTCCCATGAACATCCTGGATTATCCGCAGCAACAAGAGCAGGGCCTGGGCACCTGCCCTTCCCTGCTTTGTGCCTGCTGAGCACTGGGAGGGTCCACTAAGAACTGCTGTTAGGCAGATTGCAAGCCTTCTGAAGAGTTATCTTCATAATAACTCAGGCTGCAGGGATAGTGCTGGGCAGAGAGAAACACCGTAGCCGTTGGAGAACCAGGGCACATATGAGTCAGGAGGGCTGCTCCCAGTTGTAGGAGTCAGGGCCTGGGACTCCTTAGTCCCCTCTTGGCCTTAAGCCCCTTGGATACTCATCCCATCTGCTCTCTGCCATGTATACCTTGGCATGAATTAAAAAAACTAGGTTCAGACCTCATCTACCCCCCTAACCAGACACTCTTCATCAGTGAACAACCTGTACAACTATACAGATGGCCCACCAGCAGTTCAGGCAATGCACTGATTTTCTAAAGCTTTCACCTCACATTTACTGAAGGCTCCTCTAAGCCTGGCCCTTGCTTCAGATTCAAAAGTGAATCAGACCAGGTCCTTGAGGGGTTCAGGGAAACAGAACAAGTCCCGTGGACAGGTGGGAAGGAGGGTTTAATTCTCAAGGCTTCCTCCTCAGCAAGTCCATTTCCAAGGACATTTCTCTATAGACCTGGAAAAAGTGAAATATGACGCCAGCAATGAGAAGCACCTTCCAGCCTGTAAAGTGGTACAGACCTAGCCATTACCTGATGTCTGTAGGTGTGCAGTCCACTTACCTTGGATGTGCACTGGGCTGGCCCAGGAGCTGTGGTGTGTAACTGAGTCACTGAGCTGGACCTCCTGATGCCACAGGTCTGAACCTGAAGCAATTTCCAAGGAACTGCCAGCACAAAGACCTCCCCCAAGGGCCAGAGTTGCCTGGGGCCCAAGGAACTTGCTAAGCAGGAGTCTAGGAGAGGCTTAGCCTTCTCCTTCTCCTGGGTCTCTGCTCTCCTGGGAGCTGCAGACCAGATGCTCTGACTTCCTGCTGTCCTGTGGCTTCCCCAGTCACTGAAGCATAGCCAGTGCCACCCCACCTCAAGTCTTTTAAGGCATGTGCACTAACTTGGGAAGGGTCCTGAATATTCCCTCCACTCCCAAAGCCAGAGGAGCCCTGGCCTTCACAGGCACGGCCGCACCGTCCAGCATTTCCATGGGGAGGACTGCCCCCTACATGGTCTTAGGGACCTGCTGCAGCCACCGCAGAGCCTCCCTTTAGCCTGAAGCTTGGCTGTTCTTAGCATCTGCTCAATTTCTCTCCTGGCCTCACCTGTGCCTGCCTCACCTGTTCAGCCATGTTGGAGGCTGCTCTGGTCCCAGTTCCGCACAGGGCCTGGGGAATGATTCTCTCCTGGCCCAGAGGATGAGCATACCTCCCCACCAGAGCTGCTCTCCTTGGCAAATTAGTATTTTCTGCTTCCTGTTTTTAGCCACTACAATGAAACCCCATGGGCAATGGCCCAGCAGAGAAAAGCAATAACCTTATACTCTGGGCATAAAACTCTCATTCCACTATCTGGGAAGTTCATCCATTCTGACAGAATTTGGACAGGGCCATGGCTGGAGCAGTGAGGAAGGAACACTAAAAAGAGCCAAATGCACTGGGTCTTACCGTGTTCCGGCTGGGCTTTAAGTACTTTATGTTGATCCATTTTTGATCTTTACAGAAACCCGACAAGGGGATCCCTGCTGAAGAGCAATCTGAGACACAGAGATGAGTCACTCAACCAAGGGCACAGAGCTAGGATGCCATGAGCCAGGTGGTGGTGTGCAAATGTTTAACTGCTGGCCAGAAGAAGGGACTGATTTGTAGCATCTGTCAATTTCCATGGTGTAGATATGTCCCTCGTGGCCCGGTTCAAGCTACCAGCGTGACGTCACTGACATCGTGCTGCTGTGAAGACATGGACAGCAGCAGACCACTGCACACCAATACATTAGATGCAAGTTTACTTTGAGACCATAAAGGCAGCAAAATATTAGGAAGTAATGAATTTTCAGTACTTATTACCTTTGTTTTTAATACAGTATATTTAATTCTAAGTTTATACAATTTCATTTTTAATAAGGGTTGTGTCTAACTATCAGCTCTTAAAATTCCTGATTAGTAATCAGCTCTCCCAAGCCAGTTTGAGCTGGTTTCAGCCCACCACTGGGGCCAGGACTGACACTCAGTAAGTCTGGGGCCATCCTAACCTTTCCACCTAACCACTGTGCTATACTGCTCCTGAGAAGAGCATGGATGTCCACCTAGCCTGCCAGACCTGCCCTGTTGATCAGTAAGACAACACATGCTACAGAACCAGGCCCCTTCTGGTCACTTTTTCCATGGCCTTCTACCTGCCTCTTATGCCTCAGGAATTCCTCTTTACCAGCTTCTGCCTCCCTAGGTTAGCTCCATGAATATGCATTAAGTACCTACTCCATGCCAGGGGCTGTTCAGCAGGAGCACACCTAGATAAGTTTATACTCTAGGGCTCATGTTCTAGTAGGAAAAGAAAAGCATACATTAAAGTCCAACAGCTTACAACCCCACAGGGGCATGGGCCAGACTACAGCTACAAGGAAAGAGAGATCAATTCCCCTGGAGGGGTAGAGATGGCTTCTTCCAGACAGGAATATGTGAGCAGGGTTTTAAAGGATAAATAGAAGTTCTCTAGGCAGACTAAGGGTGAAAGGTAAGCAATAGTATGGATAGGAAAGTATAGATCTGGGATGTCCAGTTAGATAAAAGCTGGCCAGATTGAGGTGGGGGTTGGGTAGTGAGGACAGAGAGCAGAACTGGAGATCACTCCATACCTTGGCTGGGGTCCCTGTGTCAAGCAAGGGGGACAGAGACAGAAGCTGAGGCAAGAGGCAGGTTCGGAGTGCAGTGCTGCAATTCTGTTTTGCATGTGCTGGTGTGAGGTTACCAGAGCACCCAGGTCAGACACCAGAGTCAGACACTGAGATTCAGACTAAGGAATCGCTGGAGGGCAGGTGCTGACCGAACAAGGGGAGGCTATGAGATGGGAGAAAACACAGGCTGAGAAGAGTGGGATTCAATGTCAAAATACATTTATGACAGACTCAGAAGATGACAGGAAAGGGGGCAGATCATTAGGGGCCCCTTGGAGGATGGTGTCAGATACACGAAAAGTTCTCTCCCCAAGGCTGAAGGGACAAGAGGGGCCTAATTCACTGCGGCAATTCTTCCATTCATCTGTTTAAGAATAAGACATGGGGCCAGTTTTTCCCTTCCATCTCTACTCTAAACTTAACTATGAATCTGACCCACCCAGCTAACATGGGGTGTTCTGAAAGCTGGAGTTAGAAAGCCAAAATTACAGAGCAGGGAGCATCATACAGTGTGGTGTTTAAGAATGCAGACATGCAGCCAGACAGCCCCTGAGCAAATCCCAGCTCTGCCAGCTGTGTGACCTTGGGCAAATGACCTAACACCTCTGTACCTCAGTTTCCTTACCTGTGAAATGGGGATGGTAACAGGCTGTACTTCACAGGGTTGCCATGAGGAAGCAGAGTGAACACATGAAACATTCTTAGGACAAAGCCTGGCACAGAGTAAGGACTCAATAAATATCAATAACCACGACTATTACTGCTATTACAATTGCTCACCTCTGAACCCAGTTTATTTGTAGCTCTCTTGTCTCCCCAAAACTCTTGTAACAGCAAACCCTAAGATGATCCCCAGGGAGTTAGGTATCTTGGAGAAGAGAATCTGAACACAGGTATCAGGCTCTGAAAATGGTGCTGGCTGTGTTGCTTCTGCATGTCCAGCAGCTAGAAGGCTCTCCTCAGATTCAATGAGGTCTGAGCACCTTCCAGCCTGTCTGGAGGTCAGGCAAGCCTGAAGCCACGCAGGCAGGCAGTGTGTTGTATGTGTGTATGTGTGTGTGTTGGGAGGGCCCTGGCATACCACACCAGGAAGCAGCTGCAGTGCTGAGGATCATGGAGCTTGGTTCCGAAAGGCGGGTCCCAATCAGAGCTGTTTTCTGCAGCCCAGGCATGTGCTCATTTATCCAGAATCCTGCATGTCTGCAGGCTCACCCGCTGGGTCCCCTCACATTCCTTCCACCCTAGGAAAGCTCTGTAGTGGGACTGTCACCCATGAGGTGCAATGCCACCAACGGCCTGTAGGGGGCTCTAGAGCCCTTCTATTTCCCATACTCTGGGCTGTGAGGGTATCACACTTACAACAATGGTGGTGTTTCCCTGTGCTGTGCGATTATGCTGCTCTGAGGTGAGTGAAGAGAAGCTGGGGTTCTCTGGGCCCCCACTGAGGAGCCCCACTTCATCCATGCTCCCAACTGGCTGTTTCAGGTTCAGTCCCTTGTTCTCCCTGCTCTACCATCTAACGCTGATTTGAGCAGTTTGCCCCATAGCCCTGTGGGGGGAGCCTCCTGAGGGTCAGCCTCATGGCCTTGTGTGGGAAGGCAGGGCGGGGCCGCTGCTTTGGCTTCCGCGGTGCAGCAAGGGTGGCTCCCAGTCACGGTCTCGGCTTCTGGCAGTCCAGCCCCTCAGCTAGCTTGTCAGGGAAACATCATGCAGAGACAGGTTTCCCAAAACACGGCTTACCCTGCTCCTCCTTAAGGCAAAATACAATCTGGGTACTATGTTGGGACACCCCATGGGGCCGATTAATTTACTTTGGCAGATTATTAATTACAACTCTATCAATATATCTGGATGATGTAAATTACTTGTACCCATTAACTTCTAAGGACATGGCCAACCTATCAAGTTAATATTGGCAAAAAGTTAAAGATAGTCATTTTAAAAATAACTTGAAAAACTAAACATTTGTTGTTCTTTTGGGCTTCATCAAAAGCAGAAAAAAAAAGCTATGGAAAATGTGTTTCTTAATCAGAGTAATTGAAGAGCACCTGGTGTAGGGTTGCCAGATTTAGCAAATATTGCATGGGACACGCTTATACTAAAAAAAATTATTCATTGTTTATCTAAAATCCAAATTTAACTAGTGTCCTGTATTTTATTGAGCAACTCTACCCACGGCTCCTAGGATATAGGGAATCATTCAAAGGACACTTCCTATTCATCATCCCTGCCCCAAATTGTAATTCCTTCTCTAATCCCTTTGTGTTACATGTGGAAACCCAAGCCACACAATGATCGCATTAAACAAAACAATCAGTTCAAGTACCCCAGACTCGGAGGACTCTCAGTGTGAGGTGATGTCACAGGGATGAAAAGTAACTTCCACAAGGTAACATAAAAAAATTAATAAGAACCCACTATGTGCGTGGTATTTGTGAATTACCTCTGTTTAATCTTCACAACAACCCTGGGAGGTAGATATTATTAGTGTAAACTAAAAAGAGAATCTACAAACAGAATTTCTGTAGTTCTTGCAAAGGCATATACATTTCTGGTCAATTATTTCCAAAGGAAAGAAAGGGGTAGTGGGGGGTGGGGACTGAGAAGGACTCCATCCCATCAACAAATAGGATTATTCATAACTCAAGGCCAGGTCTGTTGCTATTTGGTTAGGTGCCACTTACACAGGAAACTCTTAATTTCAATGAATTAATGATTTGGGGTATGCGATTGTGGAAGAGAAGTGGGTGGAAGACCTATAACAGTCTCACTAAGTTGGCCTCACAACTGAGGAAGATGTGTTATACCTCAGGATAATAAACAGTTCCTTTGCTGTGAATAAAGGCAGGCTCAAGCCACTCCAAACACTCGGTGACAATGACACGCAGATTCCAAATGTTCTCCATAAGAAAAAACACCCTTTCTCCTAATCCTTCTTAAACTCAACAAGACTGATTGGTTTTTATTATTCATGAATTAATTTTTTTACTCAGGGTTCAACCAGGGAATTGAAGCTATATGTTTCTCACCAATTGAAGGGGAAAAAGCAGATCTTGAGCAGAGCAGGCCAGGCAGACTCTCGCTGGGATTCCTTGGGGGGTAGGATGTTTTGTTTGTTAAATCAGCTAATAATCAATTAATAAGCCAAAGCCTTGGGGTTTGTTTGGTGGGGGTTTTTTTTGTTTTGGAGAAAAACATTGAGTAAGAACACGAGTAAAAATATTAAAGTAGAAACAGAATACAGACAGCCGTGGGACCCTGGTATATTAGGTGCCCCCTCTTATATCAGGCTGGTATATTAGGCTGCCTCCTATTTCCAAGGCACCTATATAAAAAGAGGAGCGAGAGAGGAAATAACAAAGGCAGCACCGATTTCAAAAGTAACGCACAGATGAGTGGAGCCTCCAGATGAGCGGGTCTGGGTCTGGGCACCAGCCTGAGGGCTCCTGGGGATCCACAGGGCTCCCCTCCCTGGTGACCTCCCTCTAATCTCCAATCTCTGCAGGTTCAGGTACCCAGGAGCAGGGGACAACAGCCTGGGAGAGGCTGAATGGCCAAGAAGCTGATCAAGGATGGCGAGGTGACCTTGCCTCTCTCTTCGCACAGTCCCTGCCCGGCCATTCACATGCGCCAAGCCATAACCGGCCTTGTCCTCTGTGTGCCTTTGGTCTGCAAGTCTCTCCAGAGACCTCAGCCACAGGAACCAAGGAACATGGGGTGACTAAGAGGCAGGGCATGGCACAGCCTCAGACACTCGTGGCAGTGGGGTCAGACCTGACACAGCATCCTTTACAAGAAACATTTCTCCCTTCCTCGTTCAAAGGCAACACACCCAGCATTTCTCAGGGGGACCATGTGGCTAACAGCGTATTCTCCTCCACCTGTCTGTTCAGATTTCAGAGACCAGGCAGTCTTAGCTCCTGGATAAATTCAGACATTAAAACCTGAAACCCTTGCATGTTTATGTTTATGTTAAAACATTTATGTTCAAGGGCAAGGCACACCAGCCCTCATCCCGTAACTATGAGAAAACTGGATATGTGAATTGCTTTGCACTTTTGGGGAAGAGAAAGCTGCAAGCTGTTATTACCGTTATCATAATTATTACAACCTTCACATTATTCCTGTAATTTCTGTGAAAGCGATGCTCTTTCTGCCAAAGCTTGTTAGCTTGACTGCTTAGGTAGACAATGTCAACACACCCAACAGGCGTATGACAAAGCGTGAGGCTAACAGGAAAAGGGAATATGCTGCACTCTGCCCACGCTGAAGGGATGTTTCACCATCAAAAGGGGATGTTCTCTGCTGATCGATGAGCGAGGCAAAAACAAAAGCATATGCCAGCTCATTGACTCTCTATCACCAGGATCCCAACCAGAGCTCAAAGAGCTGGGAAGCGAGAAGAGAGGAGAGATAAAGAAATGGTTTTGAATAAAGTTTAGTGCTTCCTGATACCCTTACCCCACCTCCAAGTCCCTATCACCTTGTTCCTCAGGTAACAGACACGGCCAACCTGGAATTTGTCTTTACCCTGTTTGTCGTCTCCACCAAAACATGTAAGCAGGCCACTGACAATGGACAAAGGTACTGAGGGATGCATCAGAACAGGGTGGACAATAATAGGCATGCTGCCTTGGGACTTCACCTGACTAATCATGCTCAGGAACTCAGACATCTACAACACACCCCCACTCACACACATGCACATATACACGAGTGCACCTGCTCAGGTAGACACAGACAGGCCCACACGCCCTACACTCCTTCCTCCCAAACATATAAGATCAAAGAGAGATACAAAGTCAAGGGCAAACTAGAGCATGTTGGAATGAAAATAGAGGAAAAGGTAAGTGAAGACAAAGGAAAATGTTAAGCGGTGAGACATGAGAAAAATCTCATCTAAAACGCCACCCTTCACACCATCCGCCTCCCCACTGCACTTCCTTCTGACTATATTCCCTTGTTCTTTGCCCTTCAGAAACCAAGACCATCTGACACGGCCAGGAATGCTCAAAAACCTCTTTCTGGGTATCTTTAAAAAAATGCAAACCAAGTGAAAATACTGAAACATAAATCTAAATAAGTATAATAAGATTTTTAAAATTAACAAGAAGGATTAAAGCAGATATAAAAAAATGTATGAATCCAAGTTAATTCAAGCAATTAAAAAAAAAAGAGTCGAGTTAAACTGACACTGAGCATTTGGGGTTTTGAAACTCATAGTTTCATAGCCAGAAAAGCTTGACCCTTGGCGCTTCACATTCATACAATTTTAAACGCAGTGTTTCAGTCAACACCGCTGGTCGGGCGTGAGGCTGACTGTTGCTGTGATTGACAGGAGAGGACCATGATATAGTTTTAAATGAAAATTGATCACATTTGAAACCAGAAGATAAAAACAAAACCTTGTTGGAGTTTGTTTAACTGCCTTTTGACCTCGGATGCAATGACATTGAGAAATAAAATAACATTATCCAGAAAACCATTCCCAGAAAAGGTTCAATCCTGAAGATGCTGAATGACAAAAGTGAATAGAATATTTTTAAAGTCTTGAGGCACAGAGGAGAGAAATTTAAAGAGAGAGAGAAAAGGGGGAAAATAAACTTCTTTGGGACTAAAATGTATACAGGTTAAAAAGCACGGCAAAGTGAAGAGAAAAAAAATTATGACTCTAATCCCCAAGAAAACTTTGGGTTTATTTTAACCCAAGCTTATGCAACTCTAAATTTAAGACATTTAGCCAATAGGTTTTCTTTTTCACCTTGTCCAATGCCATACTGAAAACCCCATGGGCAGATTAACCAGTATGATTTTCCTCAATTTAAGAAAACATTTGACCCTTTAAGCTCTAGGCAATCAATGGCTATATCCAGGGAGAGAAGGGGAAGCCGGGAAGCTAGATCAGAACTGCATGGTGCTTCTTGGAGTGCAGCCATCTGTTATCCCAGAGAAGGGCAGGACTGCCTTCTCACCCTCTCCAGGGTCTGCCTAGCCCTGTCAGGGCCAGAAAACTGAGGAGAGACTCTTAAGATAAAAGACTGAACACCTCTGGCTGCAGGGACAGCCAGCCCTTGGGTCCTTGTTTCCCTTTCGCACCATGAAAAAACTCCAAGGTTTGGCAGCCCCCACTGGAATGTGGCGGCAGCCTGACCTCAGCCCAGGCAAGGGGTACTGGCAGGCAGCAGGGGCTGTGTTTAAATAGCGGACCTCTTGCCCCCGTTACTCCGACCTTAAAGGGGAATACCACCACCATAACACACTCACACACGTGCACACACAGACCCTCCGTGGAGGAAACTCTCCTGGAATGGATGCGGCTTCTGATGTTTGGGGGTTCAGAGATACCCTCTACAACAGGGACATTCACAGCAACAGGAAAGGGCTTGACTCCCTTAAGCCGTTGCTTATAAACAAAGGTGCTGTTAAGATCCTTTCTATTCTAATCCTGCTCAGTAGAGGAAGGTGCTCTGCATAGGCAGATACATGTACACTCACAGGAGGGAGAAAAAGGCATGCAGCCCCAGGTTTCCCCACTTGCCTGGTTTTTCAATGTCTTTTGTTGGATGGTTCATTGGGAATCTCCGCTCCCAGAGACAAATTGAGGCAGTGCTCTCCTATGGCCGGCCTCCCCATGTCCTGAGTGACATGCCTGTAGCTGTCCAGCTCTGCAGTACACCCCCTGCAAAACCCAGGAGCTGGCAGGCAGTCACTTCCCCCTGCCTGCTGAGCCCCAGGAGCACTTGCTGGAAGTCATGATATGTCCCCTTTAGAGCCCTGTTTTCTCCACCAAGACCCAGTACCACAGGGCAGCATGCACCAAAGTCTTCCAGCCACATCCTCCCAGTGCAGCCAGGGAAGTGAGAGGGTAAATGCCCCAGAGCAGTCTGCTACAAAGGGCCATATTGTCATAAGGGGCAAGGGTCACTTCCCCAGTGGCCTAGGGAGGAAATAACCCCCCAACTACTGATGTCTCCCAGTCACTGCCCTACATCCCCTTTGAGGAAGGGGTCTGGCTCTGCCCCCCGTTACCCAGGACAGCTCTGCCATTATCAGTGAATGGTCAGCAGCCTCACCAGGGGTAGGTGGCAGGCTGGCCCAGTGAGGGTTAATCAGGCTAGCCAGCCATCACAGGGGTCATCGTGATGTGTAGAGATGTTGAGCATCCCAGTCCCCCAGAGCTGGTCTGCTAATTACATTTGCAATTATAAACACCACGACCTCCCTGCACAGGAACCAGGCCATACCAGCTGCTGGGCAACCAGGATGTGATCCTGCCCCGGGCCACCCCACCCATACCAGGGAACACTAGAGCCAGAGGAAGCCTGTGGGCCCCTTCTCAGAGCAATTACATGCATATGACAGTTCCCTGGAGGTCTGAGGCTGCCCGGACTGGGAAAGGAGAAACTCACCAGAGATGAAGTCCAGTCAGGGGTCACTAGCACTTACCGTGCTAAAAAGATCTTTGAGTTAACCCTAGAAATCAGTGAATGGCCTCAAGGACAAATGGGAAGGACGTGGGCTCAGATGTGTCTGGTTCTAGCTGATCCCCAGGTCGCGCCCTTCACAGCTCCTTGGCATTATCTGTGGGTGCTACTCAAGCTCTCTCCTGGGTTCATGCCCTCTCCAAGAACTACAGCAACTGTGGAGGACCTCAGAGGGTCAGCACTCCAGCTGTGCTGGGGGCCCCCAAAGGAACACTCTAGCAAGAGCCACCAGACTCCAAGACAGAAACTCCCAGCAGAGCTGTGAGTTCTGGCTAATTCTGGGCAGACCTGGTCAAGCTGGAAGAGCACTTGAAGGGCCTCACTTTCAGGGATGGGAGGACAGAGTCTGACCATGGCCAGAAGGTGTAGGAGGACATCAGCAGGAGGAATTCAGGGTGTGGGTCAGACTTGACTGTGAAGGAGTGGTTAACAGTCTAAATATCTGTTATTCCTTCCCCTTAGATCAGAAGCACAAACGAGTTTAATCCTGTTATAAAGCCACTTAAAGCATCTGGGAAGACACGTTCTAGAGAAGGGAATTGCAAAATCGCCTCAAAAGCATCCTGCCTCTTGGGTAACTGTTTGTCTTTCGAATTCTCTCTCCTTTTGAATCCTGCCGGTTCACACAGCCAACTCCATCGCCCACCCGCAATGCACACACATTCTTAATGTCTCTCTCTCACATATCCCCTTCCTTTAGTCTGCTAGACATGTGCAGATCTTTCCACTTCCAAGTGCTCAGAAGAAACAAGGAATTTTGCAGAGGACCGAAGAAGGAGATAAAACTTTTTCAATGAGTTTACATTATTTTTAAAAACCATTTGACAAAATGGCCAATTATCAGGAATCAAGCATGCAGTACAAAGTTACAAGGACCCCCAAAGCCAGGGCCGAAGGCAGCCTGAGAAGGCGGGATTGTGATGTGAACCTCTATACAGCCACTTTCTTCATAGCACTTTCCCCAAAAGTCCCCTCTGTCCCTCCTTTCTCAGACTAAATGGAATATTTATTGATTACTCTAAATCAATAGAATGAAAGAAAAGGCTCCTTTTGGTGGGCCAGGTCGTTTCTTCTCATATATTTTTTAAGAAATATCTTTTCATATGTCCTTATTAGTAAAATAGAGGATTGTTTCTAAAATGAAAGGAGTTGGGGAAATAATAAGCTCCAAGAGGAAATTTCCAGTTGATGTCAGGATCTCACTGAGCTGGAAAGGGCCTTCCCTGGGATTGGGGCCCTCCATGCTGACCTACTGTTTCCTCCTAGTTTATTGCCCTCAGGCCTGAGCAAGTCCAGCCTCCCATTACCCCATGCTATCTCACTGCATGTCGCATCTCCAGAATGGGGGACAGTAACATAAAGGTTTATTTCCTTGAGCCCCTCCTTGGAAAAGGAAGACTAATGTTCTCACGCTGATTTATTTTTAAATGTACCATTAAAAATTAATTTTCCCTTTGTTTTTCTCTGGGCCACTGATTCTGAATTACCATGTGGCATTTTATCCTACGTGTAAACCCACGTATTTTACTTTCAGGACAGTTTGTTCTTTGTTTCTTCAACAACAGCAAAGTGGTCATCAGATGGTGGGTGAGCTCCCTGGGTTTTATGTCGAGGGAGTCCAGCCAGTTGGGTCACGGACACATTTGTACACAGGCACACACACGCAGGCCAGCACACTCACTCACTCCCTCTCTGGGTGATTATATATGTACATAAAATATTGATTAGAAATGGTAATGGAGTCACCTACAGGACTGGCTACAGGAAAATGAAAATAAAGGAGATAAAGGTATGAACCTATGGATGGATCTGTGTGTGTGTGTATGTGTGTGTGTGTGTGTGTGTGTGTGTGTGTGTGTGTGTGTGTGTGTGTTAATTTCTCACCTGGGAAAGTGAGAATAATGCTAAAGCATTAAAAATGTTCTCTCTGTGATAGCAGGTGAGAAGGAGGGCTAGAGAATTCTTTCTCACTAAACTGTAGTGCCCATGCCTTTGGGTTTTCTCAAGTCCAGGAATGTCAATTAAGCCACATTGGTAGAAAATGTGTACAGAGCACATGAGCCCGCTTACATATATGTTCACCGTAATGAATGGATTCCTACTGTCCTTCCAACAAACCAAAGAATGCAGTCCTCTCTTTTGCTACTTTGCTACCAATTTTGGGCTCTAAATCTACTTGTCTTGAAGCCCTGTGATGGAGGTCAGAAAGATGCCTCCCCCTACACCAGCCTCTGACCTCCACAAGATTGTCCTTGGAAATTCAGTGTTCCTGTAACCCAGCAGTTACGAACCCTGCCTGGGAGGCACACATCTATATATGGGGCCAGCTCACCAATGCCAGGGGCTGGTGCCCAACAGGTCCTGGGCTTTGAGAACTGGCACTTCACAGAGATGCTTGATCCTCAGTGGAGTTAGTGGGTATATTTCTGGCTTTTCTTGTACCTCATGGAGTGAGAAGCTAATTCTTTGCAAAGAAACCAGGAAGGGTAGGGAGTCCAAACCACTGTCAGGCTTACTTTATAACTTATGATTTCCACTTCAAGCCCTTCCCAGACCCACGACCTCTGTTCCATCATCCCCCTCTGCTGCTTCCCTGACATTCCCTCTTTGCCCATATTTCTCTTCAAACTCAAGCCAGGGTTGCCGTCAGCTCAATGAATTACCTAGCTGCTAAATCCTCCATCTCTCCTTGCTCTCCTGGCCAGCGTAACAAGAGGATGTACTTCCCCCATACGAATTTTCATATTTATTAACTATGACTTGAACCAGGGACAAATACATAGATATTTCCAATTCAGCTAAAGAAGTCACCTCTGAAGAGAAGGAGCCTAAATAATTTAACTATCCAATATTTGTCCTACTCGGTAATTTTATGTGAGGAAATGCTACACAAACACCAAACACTGTTCACGGCCTCACTGACCGACCTCAAGGTTTCCCGGGCAGCTGCCACTGTCCGCTTTAAGGAGGGAGCGCAGGCGGGCACTACCCTGCCCCACTCCCACCGGCCATACAAGCTGGGATCGGGGTAACCTTTAAGGAGAATGAAAAGCCATTTTGCAGCTGATGGAAATCCGAATCCATTATAATTAAGGAGTCTCCGCATCTCCCAACCCAGTCGCCTTCTTCCCACACAATACTGCTTAAATTCTGGCGGCCCCAAAAGAAATCTCTGCTGAGGGAAATCCTGAACTAGAACTGCAGAGGCTGGGACAGTCCGATCCTCGACAGAAGACGCGGCTGTGAAGTTGCCTCCTCTCTCGCGCGTGGTCCTCCCGGCGTGGAGGCTGTCTGTGCAGCGAGAGGGCATTGGGCACACTTCCGGGAACCCCACATTATCCGGAGTATTTATTTGAGGGATCTCGTGGGTCTTGGGTTGGGGGTACAAAAATGAAAGAATGGTGTGGCGAGCACTGACCTTGGTAGTTTAGTTTGCTTAAGGAAAAAAAGAGGAAGAAGAGCACGAAGAAGTTTAGCAGGTTCGTGAGAACCTAGAGTTTTCATTGTATTATTATGTTAAGCCGTCTGAAAGACCCTGCGCGCGCCCACACCCAGACGCCGGGACACCAGCCCTCAGCGCGGCGGGACGCGAAGCGCCCGAGGGGAGGCCGGGGCAGGTGCCTGGGCAGGTGGAGCGACGGCCGCGGGGGGCCCGCGGGGGGTAAACCACGGGTGGCCGGAGCAGGACCCCGGGAAGCCCGGGCTGGACGCGTCGGTTAGTCCCCGCCATTCCGGGGCATTAATTCTCCACTTTCCCAGTCTGCGCGCACAGCGCGCTGCCCAAGCCCGGGAACCTACGGTTCCTCGGAGTTGAGTCCCCTAGTCCCGGGCGCCACCCCCACCCACGCCGATCGGACAACCCCAGGTTCCAGCGCGGCAAGTGCCAAGCCGCCTCCGGGTACAGAAACCGCGTGCGTCCGTTCCGCTCGGCGCAGCCTCCCGCAAAGCCACGAACTAACTTTGCCTCGGCCGCAGCGCCCGCCGGGTGTCCCACCCAGGGCGGGATGCGGGCCCCCTTCTCAGGGCGCGCAGGGTGCAGCCTGCCCCCACTGGGACGACCTGGGTCCACGGCGCCGCGTGCGCTCCCTCGGGGAGCCCCCTGGAGCCGCCGACGGGACAGCGCAGGCCGCCTGCAGTTTCCGAACCCGCGCGGACGTTCGATTTCACGCTTTTGCCGGGATCGTTTTTGGTCCTTAGTATGAAAATATTTAAGTGCGAGGGCCCGCGGGGAGGCTCAGACGGGACAGACAGAACATCCTTGCTACATTCCCGCACCTGTTTGGGGCTTGCTCCTCCCCATTCCACAGAAACTCAAGTATTTTCTCACCGCGGGGGAAGATCAAAGAGGACGAAAGTGAATTGGAAAGTGCTGCTCTTTCCTAAAAGTAAAGGTCGGTAAAAGAAGTGCGGGAAAAGTTAGAGGCTGTTTACGCCCGCGAAGGAAACCCAGGAAGTGTACGGCTCCCCCCTGCTCCGACATCCCCCCAGTGCCCCCGGGGTCCCTGCCACTTCAGGAATGCCTACAGGAAGCTGCGACACCCAGGACAGAGGCAGCTGGACAAGCAGAAGGGCAGACAGACCCACCGACCGAAAAGCAGGGCACCTACTGGTTGTGGTAGCCGAGGGGGTCCGGGATGCAGAGTTCTGACACGTCCATCAGTCCCGGTTTAGCATTCCCAGCGGGTAGAAAAAGGCGACGGGGAAATCGCGCGGAAGAGCGAGTGAAGGGCACTGGCGAGGTGCGAATCCAGGCAGGGCAACAGTGCGCGGGAGAAGGCGGAAGGGGAGCAAGCGCCCTGGCGGGGCTGCAGGGAGGCCGAGCCGTGCGAGCACAGCCCAGCGCTCCCACTCAGGCACACACTCCGAGCCGGCAGAGGGGACGGAAAGCCGTGCAGGAAGGCTGGGGCACCAGAGACGTGGAGCCCACTAACCCTACTGTAGCTTTAAGGCTGGGAGACTGATGTATGGTTTGGCTCCTATTGGCTATCTCTCAGGGGCTGGACTTAAAGTGACAGAATCGAGCCCGAGTGGGGGGAGGGGGTTGAGCCGGGGAGCCTTCAATGGAATCCGACGCTCAGGCGAGGTCCCCATCTCCAGAGAAGTAAGACGAGGAGGCCTAAAGCCGCAAGGCCTGTCCTCTCGCCATTAAAGAAAAAAAAATTTCCAACTAGCTGGTGGGAGTGGGGGTTGAAAGATGTGCTGCTTACAACACCCCCACCTCCACCTTGTCTTTCCACTGGCAGGCCTAACAAACGCCCTTATAAACCTTTCGAAATAGGTCTGTTTCACAAATTAAAAATAAGTCACATTTCTCCACTCTCACACCAAGAAGAGGCCAGCACCTTAGAAATTCACCGCCTAAAACCCCGTGTTTGGTGCACAAAAGTGCGAAAGGTCAGGTCAGCAGGTCAGAGGCACAGCCAGCCAGAGAAAAACAAACTCCTTTCCCAGCTCACATCACCTGGGCCAGGCCGCTCTGAACTGCTCTCATATGTCTAGACACACGGTGTGCATCTATAAAATGCTCTCTAGATGTACCAAATGATGCTCTCTTCATTGGCAACTCTCAGAAATGTACCCAGGACACAGACATGAGCAAATAAATTCCTGTCTGCTTTGGAAAATACAACTGTGGTTTAAACAACCAACTGACCTGCCTCATCCACTCAAGGCACATGAGTAGACATACACACCTGAATCCCCAGCTACGAACACACCTGAATCCCCTGTCTGCTGCTCCCTCCATAAATCTGAATATTACTGGCTGCCAATGTACCAAAACATGCTGTAAGTCCTACCCCGGTCCTTCTTCTGGGGCTTTTCATCTTTTGAGATGTGCCAGTTACAGAAATAACAATCAATTTGATGATTCAAATGAGTATGTGCAGGAGATAAGTACAGAATTATTTAAAAGAGGGTTAAAAAAAGAGTCCTCAGAAGAGACCACCACCTTATTTTCCTATATTCTACAGAAGACAATGAGCAGTGGGGGAGACATAATTTTATGATCAAAATAACTTCTAAATGGAGTGCAACTGCAGGCAGTGTTCAGGAATAGCACTTCAGGAATAAAAGCAGGGAGGGTGATGAGAAACCATAGGAGGGGCCCACCACTCAGGAGGGGCTGGGGAGTGGGCTACAGGACCGCAGATGATATTTGACTTGGATAAATGTAAGCGCGAGCAGGCTGGGAAACAGTGCTGAGATTTGTCATATGTGTTGAAGTGGAGGAATGTGTGGGATTCTCCAGGCACAACAGGGCTCAGGCAGGCATCTCACAGAGAGATGGATGAAGATGTCTGCTCTGTCAGCAGAACCCCTAACAGCCCCAGATTTTATTTTTAATCACATAGAAACTTGGTTGCTTTAGAAATAGGAATGGGTACAGACACATGAAACATGACCTCTATACAACCATGTCTTGTGCAGACCTCAATACCCGGTTTTTCTACATCCTTCCTGGCCCCATGAAATCCCTCCTCCTAGCACACAACAGTCAGGGAGCACTTTGTAAAATGCACACCAAATGTGCCCTTGTTGCAGTTAGGAAAGAGGCCCCAGTCCTTCCTGTGGCCTACAAGAAGGTGCCATGTGCAGGCTCCTATATGTCCCTCTGCACCCCTCCTCAGCCCATGCCATGTTCCCCTCAGTCTTTGCACCTGCTACCTAGAATGCTTTATCCTCTATATCACACCAGAACCTTCTGCTACTCACCTTACCTTATGTATGTAACAGTTTGCAATTATGTATGCATTTATTGGTATTGTAATATCCATCTCCCACTAGACTATAAGCTCTAGGAGGGTAGAGATGATGTCTACTTTCGTTTACTAGAGAATCCCCAGGGCTTAACCGTGCCTGGTACATAGCAGTTGCTTGTTAAAGACTTTGTTGAATGAAATGTTAAAGTGGAGAAATTTGAGGTGGGGTGCCAGAGCCTGCTGAGGGACAGGCTGCCTACCCTAGAAGGGGGTTAGGCCCTGACAGCTTGCATGGGGTCAGCTGGCACGTTGCTCTGTGTAGCTGCAACATTTTAAAGTGGAGACAGAGCATACTTGGAGTATGGAAAGAAAGACAATTTCACAGCCCAGAGCAGTGGATTCAAAGCCACTGGGGCAAATGAGGGAAAATAAGAGGTCTTGGTTAAAAAGCTGGCTAATGCCCGCACACAATCAGTTTCCCAGGTGCCTGGAGGAGGGTAACAGGCGCTATGCCTGCACTCTAGCTGACTGCTCCAGGGAGGGAATGAGCTGTATGAGACCCAGTCCTCCTCGCCCTGCCTGTCCAGCCCAGGGGCAGAGTTCCTCCTTTTCCCCCCTAGCAAGAATGAGCCTGTAGACTCTGCTGGCGGGGAGACAAGGGCGTACCAACAAGGACACACTGGTGACCTGATTGGCCAGGCAGGCCCAGGATTCTCTTGCGGTGTTCCAGGCAGACTTGACTGGGTCACACACTGTTCATGTGACCAGCCTTTCCCCCTCTCTGTCCCCACTCAGCTCACACAGAGGATGAGATTCCTTCCCAAAGCTGGGGTGAGGTTCCATGCCTCAAGCTGGAGAGGGGGCAGTGTGGGAGAGTGCAGCGGGCTCCAGGACCCAGGACCGAGCGCTGACTCCTCCGTGTGACCTTGCCAGAGTGATCTCTTCTCCAGAAAACAAAGGTGGTTTGGGGGAAGGATGGGGTGGGCAGGGCTCCTGGGTTCCTTCAAGCTTGAAATTCTTTAACCAATCATTTCAGATTTTCAATGCCCATCTACAGCAGGTGGCATTTTTGTCATCCACCCCTAACAAAAGCTCTGAGCCACCCTTCACCATCTTGTCTCCCAGTATAGGCACCCCAAATAGGCAAGTCAGCCCAAAGCGAATGGAACAAAAGGTATTAGACAGTAATTGTGGCAGTGTAAGGGGAAAGCAATTCACTTCGTTCTTGGGCAAACTCCTTTAAATGGATATTTAACACATTCACAGAACTTTCTAGTAAGGTGGGGCTCAGGGAGACCTTTACAGCCATCATCAGAGTTTACGAATAAAGAAATTTGTCAATTTCCCTGTGCAATGAAGTGACCTACCCCAGGTCACACAGTTAGTAACTGGCAAGCATGCCATCTGTGGTCTCTAGATTTCTACTTACTCAGCTCCAAAACCTTTGTACACATGTCTCTTCACTTCTCCTCCCCACTCCTTTCCCGAGTTCAAGCTCTTTCCTAGGGAATATGATGCCAAACCAGAACAATGCCATTGGCAACATGCTGCACGCACACCACACCTGCTCGATGGGGGGAACCCAGGCCTCTGTGTCCACACCCGTCCCCAGATGGTTTCTTGGGGGAAAAGAAAGCATGGCTTACTGGACACCAATTTCATGACCTACTGTACAGCCACAAGAAGTGCCATAGGTGGCAGATAAGTATGGAAACAGCCACAGACATAGTCTAGCCTCCTCTGTTCCTCAAACCTGTTTCCCTAGGTACAAGGAGCACCAAGTGAGCCATGGCTAGTAGAACCCAGGTCCACACTAACCACGTCCTCTTTCCCATCCCAGTCTGGCTCAGTCCTTAGAGTGGCTGTCCTATGCCTATCCCTGGATCTCAAGGGTCACCTGACTGGCCTGGCCACCACCTGTGCAGCTGAACCCTGCCACCAGTCTGGTGGAAATCCAGAGCCTCGTCTTGGTGTGTATTGTCCCTCCCTTGAGGCTGCCTCACCTGACACCAGTCATTTCTGCACACGTAAGGCAGCATCAAGCAGTGACTTCAGATTCTTGAATCCCCTTCCTGGGGCATGCCACTTTCAGCCCAAAAATAAGAGGAGGCTTTTCCCATCTTTCAAGCCGGGAAACTTAGCAGGACCTGGTAGACTCAGCACAGGTCCCAGGAGAACAGGGGATTTGACAGCTTCGTCATTAAAAGAGACCCAACAGAAATTTCTAGAGAGTCAGCCACATGCTCCTGAAGTCCAGTGAATGTGGGACACTGATTGTTTGGTTATGCCATCCACGTACCTCACCCTCACCCACGTTCCCTGAACCCAAATGCCCAGGAGAGAACGATGCCTTAGAAGACACATAAGATGTGCAGCTGCTTCTTACCACCAACCCAAGAAGGAGAGGATGCCTCCATGGAACTCTGAACCACAGTCCAAGCTTGTTGGTTTCACTCCACAGTAAGGGCTGGGGGAGGTGAGTCTGGAAAGTGCATCCACTGACCATCCATGATGACTGAGCCTGGCTTAGACAGTGAGCCTGACCTGTGCATCTCTGAGGACAGGGCCAATCAGGCCAGGGCTCCACGGACTCCCAGCCAGTGAAAATGTCCCTGATGATGCACCTCTGTGGGTCCACTCTCTTCTCACATACTAGAATTTGGGGGTGTGGAGTTATATCCCTGAATGGTGGTCAGCAGACTGTCAGCCCATTGGCTGGCACATGTCCCGAGGACCATAATTAACTGATCATGCTAATACAATGCGAGTTTGTGCTCCAGTAATAGCCTCTTGCTGACAGATAAATGCTGTGGAAACACGATGGCTTTTCCTGAAGCTGTAATGGCCCATTACTGGGGCAAGTAGGCTCCTGTACTGTTAACACTGCCACCATGACAACCAAAGATAAAATATGAAGGGGATGCCTGGAGTGGATATACGCTTGGTTCCCTCCCACCACTGCCACTGTCCAGTTCATTATTGGAAATCCCTACCAGGGGTCTCAGGATAACTTCCAGATATCTCAAAGTCCCAGTATTCTTCTTTTTTTTTCTTTTTTAAGATCTCATTGACTTTATTCATCAATTCATGAATTGGGCAGCATCCCATCTAGCAGATAGAAAGGAGTTCACCTCAGTATTTACTCTTTTCTGAGCCTCAGGATCCTGTTCTCACCAACACAGCTGAACAGTACATTAAAGTTCTCTGTTTACCAAAAAGACTCCTTCTTGCAAGCCCTATGCAAGATGGCGACTGCAGTGAGCAAGCAGGCTGGGGATCAGGAAGGTGAGCTATGTCTCTTCATAGAAACAAAGATCTTTTCCCCTCTGAATCACCAGAAGAATAGGAACACATCATGACTGTAACAGCTTTATAGCCTACCACATCTCTGGGGGGTGGGGGAAGGAAGAGGAGGAGGAGGAATACAAAGAAAAGAAGGAGCAGGGGGTGTGGGGAGAAGAATATGCCCTAATAGTACCTGGTACCTAGAGGCATTGAACAACTAGCTATTGACTGAATGAATGATCTGTATAATTAAATATTTTCCATTACAGTGGATTGTAGGATTTTTCCCATATAAAAAAGAAATTTGACCATATTTTTATCTGTGTCACATATTAATTTATCATCTAATTTCTTGTGACTTGTGCATCACTTTAAGCATAAAACATAGTTGGTTACAAACGACTTGTTTCCAGGGTCTCATCACTGGTAAACAGAAATCTTCTCTTTGGCCAATGATAGTTTCAACTGCAAAAATCTCATGGTAAACACTGGCTTCAGAAAGAAGGAACAATACACTTCACAATCTCAAAATTATGCCTCCATGTACATCTCTGTTCTTTCTTAGAAAAACCATAAAATACATGAAACTTGGATTATTAATTCTAAGTACCACACGTATGTAAAGTGTTGTTACTAAGTAGGAACAAAGAAACAAGGTGTATTGTTTTGCTAGCCACCCTGGCATTAGTGACATAAAATTGAAAACTGGGAACATTCACACATGTTCTCATTTCCTAATGGTTCAATTAAGGTAGAACTTCTGTTTCATTAACTTTTTGGAATCAAATGTATTTTATTTTTGCTCTAATAAAATGTTTTATGAAGAGGGGGAAAAAACAGCAAGTACTTTTAGGTTTTAGGAGAAATAAAATGTGTTTATACACTGTAAAGGGCTATACCTGTATAAAACACGATCAAGATGATCACTTAACTGTGTTCTTACATGAGAAAAGTGTGGGCCAACCTCTACCTTCACAAATGTAGGTTGTAATGAAACCAGTCCCATTGGTGCACTTCCCCTGCTCTGAACAATGTACCTGTGAATGGGTCAGGACCAGTTCCAGATGAAGGCTTGGGTTTTGTAGCAGGGCCATCTCTGACATCTTTATTCTTCATAAACAATTGGGAACATGAAGTTTCATAGAACTCCTGACTTAGAAGGGTTTGCCTTTCCAAGAAGGACAAGATAAGGCAGGAAGGGAAACTGCAGAACCAAAGAGAATTTAAAGAAATGGGTAAAAGGCAGTCAACGATACAAGATTTAATATGGATAAACACTGGTAATACACTTGTCAGCAATGACCCTAGAATGAGCCAGACCATAGGAGAGCTGGTGGGTGAGCAGTGATGCAGAGAGACATCTGGGGTCAGAACAGATAGCACATTAAACATGGGCCTCCAGCTCAACAGCATGATAAACACTGCTTTGGGGTAATTCTACAAAACCCAGCCGAGCAAGGAGCAGCAATAATTCCTCTTTACTCTCCCTTACTAAAGGCACAGATGGAATTTAATGCTCAGGCCTGAGGGACTTGCTTCAAAAGCAAACTGGAAAGGTGATGTGGGAAGGACTCAAAGAGGGGAGGAGAAGGTGTCAAAGGCCTCCTGAAAGGTGTCTGAGACCCTCAAGGAGAGGGACAAATGAGGGACAGGAGGGATGGTTGTTCTGCACATGGAAGGACAATTACTTGGGTCCAGGCACTGCGTGTGTCTCCGTCTCACACACACACGCACTGTAGGTAGGTGTCCTCTCAGTCTCAGGCTCCTGTGATTGCCTGCTTTTTCCTCCTCCTTGGTCAGCACCCCGCTCAGGCTATCTCACCTCCACTTCCTGTGCCTGAGCTCTGGCTTACCGAGGTACCAGATGGTGTACCCCAGAAATACAGCAGAGCAGCTCCCCGAATTCCTCCTTTTTTTCTGTCCTCTGTACACTGTTTCATGGTGTGATTTCTTTTTATCCACCTTCCAGAAAAGGCATGCCTTCCAGGCAACCTGCCATGGCTCTTTGTGGCTGCATCCGAAGTGATGGCCTGTACAATGGCAGGTCATGTCACATTGCGTGGCATCTGTTCTCGCCTCAGCTCCCCTTTTTCATCACCCTCAATTCCCTGGGCTTACACCCCCCAAATGAAGTGTCAGCATTTAATGCTTGCCTCAGGTTCTGTTTTCAAGGGGACCAGGGCTGAGATAAAGGCTGAATCAGTGAATGGCATAGGGCCACTGACTTTCTCCCAATTTAAACCATTTTATTATTTATTTCCCCTTCCTTCTTTAGGGAGGGGGAGCATCCTGAGGTCAATGGTGAATGCCTCCCTGTGGTCACTGCACTGAAACCAGAGTCACTGTTCTACAAGGGCCCACGTGCACCTCCGCACCCATCCACGGGTGGTTCTGGCTCAGTTGCCAAATGTTCAAGTCGATGGCGTCATCAGAAGCCAACGGACAGGACCAGGTGGTCCCATATCCCTTCTCCACTCCCCTTTCTTTCTTCTCCCTCCTCACACAGGAGGCCAAGCGCGTCCTGTGCTCTCCCTTCTCCCCCCATTTTCTCCACCCTGAGCTCAGCTAGTTCCTCGGGTGGCTGTCTTTTCCCCACATCACACCCATGTTAACTCAAAGTTGCTTTGGGCTTTAAGTTCCGAGACAGTCCAGCAACTTGAATCTAGGACCTCACTCAGCAAACATTCCAGGGGCTCGTGGCTCCATCTTTTTGGCTGCCACCCTGAGCACACCAGCTCTCACCTTCAGCATGTTCCCCGCTGGAGAAGGATGGTTCTTGGCCTACACATTCCTTCCTCACCTAGCTGTGTCCACACCCAGGAAGGGGCGCTACACACGTGTGCTGTGTCAGAGGAAACATCATCCTCTCTGTCTCTAGCCTGTTTTTCATTGGTTTGTTTATTTTGATTAGATTTTAATCAGGAGGAAAAGATTTTTCCCAGGAGTTCCCCATCCCCACGCCAGCAGACTTATCCTCACACCTTCTTGCCCAGAATCCAGTTACATACTCACCCAAACCAATCATCGTCCAAGGAGAAATGGAGGGCCATGACTAGTTTCAAATACGTTTACTCCCTGTAATTGGGGGAGGCTCCCTTTCGTGAGTACATTAATGTCCAATAACAAACAAATCCACTTCTGTCAGAAGCCGAAGCAGGAAGGGCTGCTGGGTTTGCAGCCCACAGCGTCTGCCACATCTGGTGCTGTGCTGCTGGCAGGGCGGTGGTGGTGGGCCACCGTGGACGCGAGCAATATGGGGGTCATCGTCTGTACAGACATAACAACAATGATCGGACTAACAAAAAGTCAGGCTGCTTTGTGTCACCACCTTGCTCCAACAAGTCAAAATAATATCGCTGATCAAGTAGCCCCTAGAAAAGCTCTTGTTGGTCTAAGTTTTAAGCAATTGTTGCAGTTACAATGGAGTTTTAAAAATACAGGTAAGCTTCAAGTTAGTGTGTTCTTATTCTTTAATACAAATTGCATTCTACATGGAAGTTATCAAGTCAGCCACACACACACCAACTTAGTTACACTTAGCTACATGGGTGTTTCAAGAGTAAATTCCCAACAGTGCAGAATCATTCAAGCTCACTTGAAGCACAGTTTGTGTTTCAGCCCCTGTGGTGCTATTTGTCCCTGTGTTCAAACGGTAGATACACAATAAGCAACGAGAGTACAGTGCCTCTAAAGACAGAGAAGGAATGTGAGGTACTTCCATCTCGCTATTCGATGTGATCTCTTGAAGTTTTCATTTGCATTTAAAATTTAAACAGTGAAAGAGCAGCACTGTGAGATGTGATATTTTTAAGTTCCAGTATCAATGATCCCATGATTATTAGTAAGTATAATTATGTTGTATAATGGAGGGTAGATCCAGCCGTCAAACATTCAACATCTGCCCACCACCCCTCCGTTTGCCCTGATGTTCCTTGTCTCATCCCACGCCCCAGAGGGGCGAGCTGAGAAACAGCAAAAGGCAAAGGCCCACATCTCCTTAGGATATTTTTAAGGAACTCACCTCTGAACAGATCAGTAGTAGCCACCCCCGAGCCCATAAAATGTTCTAAAAGCCCCTCAGCATCCTCATCCTGTCTGTGTCTCCATCCACTCCATCTTCCTCTAGTTGAATAATTCTGCCTTTAATCAAATACCAGCAATAAAGACAGAAACTATTTCTTATTCCTTATGTGGTTGATTCTGCTTTGGTCTGTCACTAATACTGCGTCATTTTCATTTTCTCCCCTTGTCTCACTGTTCATTGGTGAACACCAACTCTAGTATAATTCTTCAGACTCAGTGACCAGGGGCAGAGAAGGTAGTGGAGGAGTCTTTTCCTGTGCACTTACTCTGTGCCTGGCACTCATTCATTCTTCTGCCATTCAGTCCAGCACAAGGTAATCAAGCCCACTTTACACCGAGGTGGTATCATCACTCACATTTTATCTAATGAGAAGAAAATTAAAGTTCTGAGGGTAAGTGGCACAAAGCCAGAGCACAGTCTGAGATCTGATACCAGTCCTAGTTTGCCCCAAAACCTGAGCTTTCTGTCCATTCCACCATGTCTCCTCCATGGAATCCATACCAATGCTGCATCCTATAACTAAGGAAGAGGCTAGCCTGTGAGCTAGCCTGGGAACCTAAACACAATGAAAAACTGGAAAATATGGGCTAGGTCCAATCAACTGATCTCTAAGAGGACTTGAGGAACACAGCCTCTGGGGAGTCAGTAAGGACCAGACCTATCCCTACTGTACATATACTTAGTAAGACATGTTCATTCCTAAGAGACTTCCTTCAAATCAGAATGAAGTATGCTCTCAGCACTGCAGGGAGAAAACAAGAGCACTGTAACATTGGGGAAGAAATGCACTGACGTTATGGAATGATGCCAAAGGATAATTTTAACTTCCTATGACTTGGAGAAGGCAAAGGGACACCGGAAGAAGGAGGAGGGGGTGATGAAAAGGAAGACAATCTACTGCCAAGTGAAATTTGTCCATTAGGGCCACTTTGCTTGGTTAGAGCAGGTTCAAATGGGTAGCAATTCTGAAACCAGCTGCATGTGTTTGAATGGTTTCTGCAAACACACCCAAGAATTTAGGAGGTCCCCTCTGGAAGTAGAATACATTCCCTAAAATTAAACAAGGAGGATTCATTACCCCAGTTTGAAATGCCATCATGAAACTGAACAGGTGGTTTCATTTTCCTGTTTCTTCCAACATCAGCCAATGTAAATTTCCTTTTGTTCTTTGGACCCTAAATAACTTAAACCATCAACCTGGGAGACTCAATTCTTGCCCTGGTATCAAAGGATGGGCCAGATGGGGGACCTTTCCTTATTTCCTTAACAACCCTTCAAGACAGGATGGTCCACATGAGAAAGACTCAGCCACAGAGACCGGAATGTTTTTTGCCTATGGGATCACAAAGGCAGCATTTGAAAGCAATGTGTTTTCAAATGCTAAAAGAACGGCTCAAAAAGTCTTTCTTCAGATGGAATTGAACTCTGTTCATGAGGCAGCAAAAAAGTAGCTATTCTGGCTTAGGTAAGTGGGTCCCACTGTCAGTCCTTCAAGCCACCTCTACAGAACCTGGAGATTCCCCTGGAGCAGAATTTACAGTTTGAAAGTCAAAACACTGTCTCTAAAATCAGTGTTCTTTAAACAGCATCCAGTCAATCAATCAATCAATCAATCATTCAATCAGTTGAAATAAGAAGCATTGCTACTGAAGATCAGACCCAGGCCTAGAAGAGCATCCCCTTTTTGGGCCCCAGGGCCAAGCTGTTGGTGGAGCGGGGGTGGGGGTGGAGGAAGGAAAAGCGGGGGAGATTGTGGTTAAAAAGTAGCAACCTGTCTAGACACTCTTGCTTTCTGTATCAATGTCATTTGCCATGCAGAGTGAGGCCAGCCTCACTTAAGTGCCTGGCCTTGCAGCATGCTCGTGCTGGGACCGAACTCATCATCGGGGGCAGGGCAGCTTCGTGGTTCTCCACCAGCGCCACGGTGTGCAGGTGGATTTCAAATCAGGGATGAAGTCGGTTACTAGGAATGTTAATATTGGTAGACACCAAAATTTTCCAGCGCAGTACTCTTTCTCATTTAGCACTTAATAGTATTGACTAGTACTTAATGTCACTTTCATTCAAATGCCTGGGAAGTGCTTTCTAGAGTGGGAACCTAAGGGATGAGTCAAGAAAAGGCTAATGCTTTGTGAATTGCAAGGAACACTCCCTGCTGATGGGGGAGTGTCTCCAGGTCCTGTCTTAAGTATCTGGGGGAAGCAGTTGAGAAGCACTCACAGAGGAAAGAAGAGCACTGGCTGTGGAGTCTGGCAGATGTGAGCTTAAATCCTCACTCTGCCCATCATTAGTTATACGACTCTGGGACAATACATAACCTGTCCATGTTTGCAGGATGAAACAACCCCAAAAGGGAGGTGGGTGCTTACAGATCCGAGACTAGGGAGATGGAGCAATAGTGCATCTTTATAATCTCTCAAGTCTTGTAATACCACCAGCAGAGTCCCACGATAAAACAGTCTGTGAAGGAGACTTGGTGAGGTGCCCCAACTAATAGAATGACATATGCTAGAGAGAAAGGGCGACTTCCAGCCCTCAGCCCCACAGTGCCACCTCTGCCTACAGGAAAGGAAGGAAGCCTTGTTCACCTGGTTGGTCAGTGCCCTGAGTATTTACAGGCTGTGTCCTGTGGGGGCAGGGCTGCTCTGTGCTAACGGTCCACACCTGCCCAGGACTGTCTCTTGCCCTCTTGGTTCTCAGGGCTTCCAGGCTTCCCCTCCCTGCCACCGAGCAGGCCAGGTCTGCTCCAGAGAGCCCTGTACCTTGGAGTTGTGGAGGGGAGCAGGGAACAGGAGTGAAAAGCAGGCACACACAAGAGGAAATCTGATGGTGCCAACAGGAGCCCTACAAAGGTACACACTCTTTGAGATGTGCTGTGTGTGGTACAGGATCGCCACCCTCACACACCAGGCTGGCACAGAGCAGAGCAACACCACATTGCAACAGGGACAGATGCAGGCTGCCAGCAGGGCACACTTGCCTTGCCCTGCTCATCCCGGGGAGGGAGGAAGGGCAGCCTCTGCCATGGGCATCCCACCTGGGGAACCTCAAAGCTCTGAGGCAGCGCCCTCCGGTGTCCTAAAAGTAGATCCCTGGCCACCTGACTTCAGTCACTTTCTTTTTCCTTTTTCTATTATGTCCCTTGTAGAAAAGTCAGAAAATAAGCCATGAGATCCTGATGGCCCTGGATGCAGCCCCACCTAAGGAAGGATCTGCCCACAAGGAGGCCTTTGGGGCCCCTGCTTCTGTCTGTGTCCCTCGCTCCCAAGGGTCCTGGCACACACAGCCCATGTTACCTTGCTTCCTGGATCTTTTCCCACACACAGTTTTCCATGCCTACCTTCCCCAAAGCCTGCCCCCTTCCCCATCTTCGTCTTCCTCTGAACCCCAGCCTTTCCCTGGCCTGCCCATGCAGGTGGCCCTGGCATCCCTCCTCCCCCAGCCATTTTTATAGACGGCTCCCGCAGGGGGTGACTGTGTGCCCACCAGCTCTGCCTCGGCAGGCCACAGGCTCTGGACCTGGGCTTCCCTCCTGACCCTCCCATGTACCAGCCATGAAGCTCTGGGGGGCTACTCAGCTCTCTGGGCCGTAGGGATAACGATCTGAGGATGAACTGAGACGAGGCATATAAACCTCCCTGCACAGTGCCTTGGCCTTGAGAAATTGCCAAAAAATGTTTATTATTTTCTCCCCTCTCAACAAGGCACAATGCCAAGAGTTTTACTTTGTATATTCCCCATCCTTGAATGGTTTTGCCTCTATGTCCCTTTCACACCTGGCAACACCAATGGCAGCTTCAGGTAGAGTTTCTAGAAGTCATCAGGAGAGCCAGTCAAAAACAACTCGTTCTGGGCAGAGCAGAGTGCCAGATGATTGTAGACCCTTAACATCTTGGATGATAAAAGTATTATTATCAAGACCTAACACTTATTTTGGTTTTGCCAAAGGAAGAATATGCCTTGATATTCATTAGCAATGGCCCTTCCCTGCCATCACGTTCCAGATTCTAGAGGGTTCTTTCAAGGCATTGGTTCTCAAAGTGGGTTCCACACACCCACAGCATTCGCATCACCTGGGAACCTGTTAGAATGCTAAGTCCCAGGCCCTATCCCAGCCTTGGGTGGGGCCCAGCAATCTGTATTTTAACAAGTGGTCAAGTCTCCAGAAGATTTAGACTCATGTCAGAAACCACTAATTTAAAGGTTTCATTATAAGTTCTTAAGTCTAGCTTCTTGCAGTCCATGTCTTCAGCTTCAAACAGTCTCACAGAAAGGGTTCTTAAAAACAGCCATTACTCGTCTTACTGCAATGGGGTGGGGTGGGGACTTGGTAATACAGGTGACTGTAGTAACCACAATGTTTTTCATGTGAAACCTTTATAAGGGTGTATATCAACGATACCTTAATGAGAAAAAACTAGCCATTACTAATCTTTAATAAGAGGACATTTTAAGGAAAAAAACCTTACTGATATATAGGATGCACAGCGTGTCTTATTGAGCACAAGTTGATCATTTCTGTTTTTAAGATCTCATTTTTTCTGTTATTTTTCAACTTTTCGTTGAAGTAACACACCTACAGTAATGTTCACATATCTAAGTGTACAGCTCACTGAATTTTCATAAAGTGAATACATCTGTGTGCCCAACACCCAGATCAAAATGTCAAACATTGCCAAGACCCCAGATGTCCCTTCCCGATTATGACTGCTGCTCCCATTCATTTCTTTCTCTCTGTTTTTAGATTGTAGAATCCTTTAAACAACGAAAATTATTTGAAGGAAAGTTACCACCCAAATCATCTTGCTTACAACCACAGTTATTTCAATTTTGCTCATTCCCTTCTGCACACATATTTTATGTAGTTTTATATTTTATGTACTTATAATATGCACATCTCATGTTGTTACCTACTCTTCATCAGCACCATTTATAATAATCCCACATTAGAGTGTCCACTTATTTCATGCCCCATATTTAGGCTGTGTCTGCTTTTTCCCTTCTGCAATGAACCTTCTTTGTATCTCATGCTTCCTTCTTCTTTTCTGGGATGATTTCCTCAGAATCAGCTTTCAGAAGTGAAATGACTGAGCCTAGGCCCTGAACATTTTATTAGGGCTCTTTATTATTTGTACCATTTTGGAAAACGCGAGTCACATCTCACTTTGGCAATACTTGGTGCATTTATGAGCACCTGCATCTTAGAATTCTGGATATAGACCCTTCTCTCCCACCCTCCTGTGGACTCAGAAAAATACTTCGGTAACATTAGGTAGGAGTGGGGAGCTAGAAAGTTACTCCCCATGTGATGTGCTGCAGCTTGGCAGGGTCAACAAGCAGAGTCCAAGCCCAGCTCTCCTCAGGGCGGGGCTGCTTCAAGGAGAGTGTAAACCTTCCCTGGGAATCCCCACAGGAAGCTCTTAGTGGCCAATAAAAGGCTCAGCAAAGTCCTTTTGTCTCCTCAAGAGAGACGGAAACCATGGTGGAGGGGTGCAGTGACGAAGCACAAAGTTGGACAGAGAATAAGATGGAGTTAAAACCCAGAGAAGGAGTCCAGCTGCCCCGGGCAATCACAGGGCTGTGCGCTGATGGGACTGGACAGGGCTGGTTATTTATTCATGTGCTGCTTGTTCTCCGTTCCCAGGAGACCTTCCTCTTCGCCATGAAAGTGGGCTGCACCAAAGGATAGGATGAGTCTGGAGCGAGCTCAGAGCTGGGAGGGCTGAGGGGAGAGTGCTCACGTGGAGCTGTGTGATCCTGGCAGGCCCACTAGGCCAGGTGCCAGAAAGGCAGGCTGGGACTGGGAGAAATCAGGCTGCGGGGCTTACATGACAATGTTCGTTCTGTCGTCCTGGAGTCAGTACAACAGTGGTAGAGAACATGGATTCTAGAGCTACTTTCTTTCTATTTCCTTATCTAGGAAATGTAGCAAATGTGGTACCTAGCTCATAGGGCTTCTGTGAGAATCAAATGAGTTAACATGAGAAAATAAGACAGGCATATTCCATAAAGCTACCCCTGCACACACCGTGGGAGCCATGCTCTGGCTTGCAAATGCAACTGGGTACAGCAAGGGCGAGAAGAGTCTGCTCACAGCCTTCGGCCACCAGTCACAAATACAGCAAGGACCCAGCAACAAATCCTAACCCGTCCCCAAACACCTAAGGTAAAGCCGGAAGGGGCTCCGGAGCAGGACAAGTCAAGGACAGCCACACCTGCTGTGCCGCTTCTACCTCCAGCTCCTCAGAGCTCCAGCTGAGTGGTGGGGAACAGCCACAGCCCAGCCTCTGCTTTGCTGGAGCCCACCCAGTCCTCCGCCCTCCCCTCCAGTCCCCTGGGGAGGGGGCGCTGCAGAGGAGAGCATGCCTGGCCCAGGGTGGAGGAGCTAGAACGCATGCTGCTGGCCACAGGTAGCTCTTGGGCAGAGCAGGAAGCCGGGGGCTGTGCCAGCCTGCATTGACAGGGCAGATGGAGAACAACACTGAATGGTTGCCCCCTGGGTGCTGGGCCCTGTGCTAGGTACTCTGAGGTACACAGACTCATGTGGCTATATTATCCCTGTTTTACAGAGGAGGAAACTGAAGCTTCAATAAGTGAAGCAACTTGCCTCCTCTTGAGCATCTGTTGGTACCCAGCATTGTGCTGGTCACTGACTGGGAAGCAGACAGGACGGAAGATCTGACCCTTCTCCTTAAGAGCACATGATCAAAGCATAGGACTGGCCTGAGAAATCCCTGCAACGATTCAGACTGACCCAAACCCCCAAGGCTCAGTGACCTGGCTCAGCAAGTGCAGGGAGTGAAAAGAGTCATGTGGGCCGAGGAGGAGTGGTGACACCAGACTGGGCCTCAAAGGGTGGTACCGCCCACATGGGGAGGGAGGTGGGGAAGGGGAGAGGGCGTCAAGCCCTGCAGTCCTCAAGGAAGAAGGGGTGAGTGTGAGCATGCCAGGGCCCTTAACAGGCACACACTCTGCATCCCAGGCCCCCAGCTGCCCCTGAGGAGCAGCACCCCAGGCCCTGGTAGCTGTTCTCAACTCCTCCAGCCTCCACCTGGCTGTCCACTGTCTCTGACCACTGCTTCAGACTGCAAAGGAGGCTGCCTAAGAAGGAGACAGACACATCCAAGAGGAAGGCATACCCAAAAGATGAGGGCTTTCAACAGGAGACCCTGGAGAATAAAACAAATGTTGACTTCAAATTCTCTCTTCCTCCTCCCTGGCCACTGCAGATAAAGCCCAGGAACTCTCCCACACAAACGCCCCTACTTGTCCATCTCTGTGACCCACCCTCACCTTCTCCTGTCCCTCACAAGCCTCTGGCCTGAGAAGCTGAGCACAGCAAGGGGCCGTGGAAGAGTATCTCCTGTTTGGTTCACTCTGTGGAGCTAGCCGAATCCCTTACCACCATGGCCTCAGCATTTCCATCTCTAAAGCGGGACCAATGTACGTCTCCTCCCCACTTCGGAGGACAGTGGTGAGACATCGGTCTGAGCCTGGCTTCATCCAGGGAGCCGTTGCTGTGTGCCTGGCGCTGTGCTAAGCAGTGGGGAAAAGTAGCAAACAGCCCTGTTGTCAGGACTCTAGCTAGCAGCAAATGCAAACAAATAACACCGCGGCAGGTGCATGGGGAGGTGGGAGTGGGAACAGGGGTCCTGGGAGCCACAGAGAGGCAAGGGAGCACTCACAGGAAAGACTGCCAAGCAGGTGTCCTGGGGGTGAAGAAGGGCGTTCTGGACAGAGAGACTGGGGCTTATACACACAAGGGCAGGGAAGCAGGACCAGCTACACTTGGCTCAGCTTGGAGCCAGACTACCGGTTCAAAAGCCCTGCTCTGTGTGAAGGTCAGCAAGTCACTAACCTCTCTGAGCCTCAGTTTCTTCACAGGTGCTACTGTACCTCCAGGTCCTACTGTTGCCAGGACGAAGTGACGCATGCACATTAAACACTTAGAACAGCGCCTGGTAAGGGCTTAGTGCTAAATAGATGTTAGAGATGTTGCTGCTGAAATCATGAGGCTGGAATGCCAAAATGGGCCTACGCGGCAATAGACAGGGCCAGGCCTCCAACCCTCCGGTCTTAGGGTCTGGAAACGTCTAGCGGGTCCAGACATTTATGGGGCAAACCTTAAGACAGGCAAATTCACAGATTAGGCTGATTAGCTGTGCAACCTTCAGCATCACACTGAGGGAAGGGGAAGCTGTGGGGCTGGCGGTGGGGCTGTAAAAGGGCCGCTCCTCAGCTCTGCTCCTTCCTTCGGGCAGACCCCGACACCGGGATGACGAGGGTGCCCTCTGCCCTCCCTCTCCAGGCCCGGCGGCGGCATGCTTGCGACAGAGGCCGCGGAGAGAGACAGCCTTTCCTACAGACCCTGTGCAGGGAGGAAAGCCACAGTCAAGGTCACCTCCGAAAGGCACGCGCTCAGGCACGCTGACTGGACTTCCCTGGGCGCGGCCACCAAGCAGCGGCCCTGCGCGGCCGATTCTGGGCGGAGCGCCACCAGAGGGCGCGCGGGATCTCAGAGACCGCGGAGCCGGCGGGGCGCGGGGCGAGCTGGGCTGCTGCACCCCGTGAGCACGATGGCGGCCATGGAAAGGGCCTGCGTTCCCAGAAGTGAACCCAGAGCTCGAGGGTTAGGTTTGCAATGACCTAGCTCTGGCAAGCAGGGCAGAGGACTTACAAAAGTGATAAGAATACTACTGGACTTAAATATTTCTCACTATGCGCTATACACTATGATTCACTTAACCCCAAGGGATACATGCTGTTATTGCCCCACTTCACAGATGGAGAAACTGAGCCTTAATGTGCCGGAGGCTGCCCAGCTGCCCAGCTAGCAAAGGCCAAAGCTAGGGTTTGAACCCCTAGGGATCGGCCCCAGGGGCTGTGCCCTTATGGAGGGATTGTGGGGCTCGCTTTATAATAGCATCGCTCTAGTAATCCACTCTCCCCCTTCAACCTGAGAGCTAATCACTTTCTCACTAGCAGATAAAGCAGCTCTACTCTTCCCTGCAGAAAAGAAATTTGATTGAATTAACATTTATTGAACACTCACCATGTGCCAGGAGCTGAGTTAATGCATTTACATAGGTTCTCATGTAATAATGTGTGATTTATGTGTTCATGCTTATTTCCATCATACATATGAGGAAATAAAGTCAGGGAGACAGATGATTGTCCTTGGGTCACCCAATTAAAATCTGACAACTTCCAGAGCTCCCACCACCATGTTCATTCATTCATTCATTCATTCATTCAACAAAGCCCTATGGAGCACCTACTCTGGGCCAGCCTCTGTTCAGGTTCGTTCAACAGGACAGATAAAAACCCTTGCTACTATGGAGTTGACATTCTTCAACAGCTTTAGGAAGTCCCCCAGTGACATTAACCCAGTTCCTGTTTTTTGATAGTTTATGAGATGAGGCCATGTGTACTGAACAGAAAGGAAAGTAAGCTTTATGCATATTTTACCATATATGAGGTAATGTTCTTTCCTGACCTTCATCTGGAAGGTAGGGTATGGATGGCTGTTATGGGTAGAATTGCATCCCCCAAATGCTGTGTGAAGCCCTAACCCGTGTACCTGTGAATATGACTTCATCTGGAAATGTGGTCTTTGCAGATGTAAGCAAGATGAGGTCATCCTGAAGTAGAGTGGGCCCTAATCCAATGTGACTAGTGTCCTTATAAGAGGAGCAGACACACACACACACACAAACACACATACACACTCAGGAAAAGTGCCACGTGATAATGAAGACTGAGAGTGGAGTGCGGCAGCTGGAGACCAAGGACTCTAAACACTGCCAGCCACCGACAGCAGCTAGAAAGAGGCAAGGAAGGGGCCTCCCCTCCAGGTGACAGAGCGTGGTCCTGCTGATACCTTGGTTTCAGACTTCCAGACTCCAGTATAGTGAGTCAAGAGATTTCTGTTGTTTTAAACCACCCACTATGTGGTATTTCATTTTGGCTGCCTTGGGAAACTACTATAATGTATTAACTTTAATTTTTCTCCATAACAGGGAGAAAGCTGGCCTACCCACCCACTGTGTTTCTCATCGCATCCCCACAGTGGTCAGGTGAGGAATATTCCATGGCCACGCCCTGGTACGAAGCTCACCAACCACAGTGGCATCTGTGGTTTCAGTATCACTGTCCCCTCCCTGTCTGAACTGGCCCATGGCTCCTGGGCAGGATGACAGAGGTGTAGCCAGTTGGCAGAGGCAGGGCAGACAATAGGCAGGTGTGCCCCAGCTCCCGCACTTCACTTGCCAGCCCCACTGAGCACTGCCAAAGCCCCATGTCACTGATGTACTCATTGATTCCTGGAGAGGCAAGGGACAAAGGGAGAGGCAGCATCATGCTAGTCCATCCAGCTGTGTCCAGGTGGCCCATGACACTGGCAGACGGAGGGCATTCGCCCCGTGGGGAGTCACACATGGCCTGGTCCCTCTCACCCAGCAGTCACACACAATGTGCTGTCATACAGCTGTCAACATGCCTGGCTCATCTGAGAGCTCCCGGTTCTGAGAGGCAGAATATTGAGTTACTTGGCTTCGGATATTCTGGTTTGGAAATGCAGAAGTGCCAAATCAGAAAACTGTGGAGTGCCCTAGTCCCTCCTGGTGAAGCCTGTGGGTACACGTGGATCTAAGATCTTCTACAGTCTTGGGAGGCCTAAAGGCACCCCCTGCAGTGCTCGCTTTGAATTTCATGGGCAGCCTTGCAAGCCCCTCTGTGACCCCTCTGCTCCCTGAAATAATTCTGGGCACACAGGCTTTCATATGCGGATGCCCAGTCTCTCAAGGGCAACAACAAGCTTTCTTTGTGAAGGCAGAGGCCTTTCTGAATCTTCCTGTGTCTAGCTCAGTGCCTTCCACAATCAGAGGAAGCGGGACACAAAGCCAGCTCCGCCCACAGCCCCAGCTGGCTTGAGGGAGGTCATGTTTTAGGGAGAAGTAGAGGTTCCTTCTGGATTGTCAGCTTATGAGGGAGGGAAAGGAGCAGAGGCTCCACTGAGATGTCCTGTCTGGCACTGGAGGTAACTCTTGGCTGGAACCTACCCTGGGGTGGATATTCCAGAAATCTGAGCTGTTTGGTGGTGGCAGCAAGGGTGTGGGGGAAGAAAAGAAACCTCCAGTGTCTTTTACTAAACAGTGTTTGTCTTCCGCTTAACAGTGCCTGAGAAGTGGGGTGAGAGGGAAAGGCTGCTAGAGAGAATGGTGCTGCTCTCGTCAAGCCTGCCTGGTTTTCAGTAGACCCACACCTACCTACCTTCCTTCCTTCCTTCCCTATTCACCCAGCATTTAACAAACCTGGAAAGAGCGCTACTCTGAGGCCAGTATTGTTCTAGGAGCCAGGGACCCATCAGTGAAAAGACAGAACAAAGTCCTGCCTTTGTGGAATGAACATTCTGGTGGATGCCTCTCTCCATTTCCCTTTACCAACTAATTTCTTTCCATTCTTCTCTTACCACCCACCCAGCTACTGGTAGTTCAGATAAACCCTAATTGGAGAGTCTAAATCTCATTCATTCATTCATTCATTCATTCATTCAAAGCTGTCAGTTAAGTGCCTACAATGTGCTGGGCACCATTCTAGGCTCTGGACATCTTGGGTGTCTAACATAAGGCCATACCTCCTAGGGTGAATAGAAATCTAAAAGATTTACCCAGGACTGCCAGACCAGTCCATCTCACTGGGCACAGAGAAGTCACAATAAACTCTTGATTATTTGTGAATATTGTATGTAGAACCCAAAGGAAAGTGGCAAGAGCCAATATTAAGCCAAGGGACTGAGCTAATTTGGAGAGCCACCGAGGCCTCCAGCTCCCTCCTTGTTTCCACCTCCTGTCCCAGCCCCAGCCCACCCTTTTAAGACCAAGACATCCCTTGCACTCTTTGGAGCCCAGCAGGCCACCCCTGGAAGCCCTGGCCTCACTGGGCTCCTCTCAGTGGGAGTCATCTCCCTGCCAGCAGCCCGGTCGCTCTGGACTCCAGCTGCCCCTGCCAGCCCTTGCCGCTTTAATTAACTCAGCCCGGATGTGCTGACTCACTCGTGGACTCCGTGACCCGCCTGGTCACAGAGGACACCTCCTCAGACACAATTACATTTGAGGATGAAGCATTTCCTCTGGGCACAGAACAAGCCAGTGAAAGCTTATCTTGGGGGTGCTGGGGGGAGGGACCTGTTTGGAGCTGACTCACAGAGCAGGCCTTGAGCTCCGTGACTCCCCAAAGGGCAGGTGTGTCTCACTCAAATGTTATCTGCCCAGTGGGCCTTATTGCTCTGCGCAAGTGTCTCTTCTTGGAGGAAGGAAGAAAACGTGTCTAATTCCCAGGCAAAAGGGGTGTAATACACACATCAACATGGGGCATATCAAGCCCTGGCAAAGACACCCCTGCTTAAATTCCTGAAGCTCCAGGTGGCAATGGACAGCTCCCTGATCAATCGCCTGTGTTTGTTTAACACACTGTATGTACCTGTCAAGACACAGAAGAAATGAGCCGTGGTCCTTCATCCGAAGGGGAAAGAACCAGACTCCATGCTCATGACACCCCTGCGAGACAGCCATCCCCAGTCCCATTTTATGGATCAGGGTATCAAGGAGAGACCAAGAAACCTGCTTTCTCAGGAACCACACTGCCTTTAAGGATTAAATTAGTTAAAATAAATCTGAGTGCTAGCACAGGTGACTGGAGAACAGCCCAGAAAAAACTTGAAGCCCCAGTCCCCTTTCTTGACTTTCGAAGACACAAGGAAAGAAAAGTAAGAGATCAACCCGCTGCATCTGTGATGACACAGCATCTAGGTGGGGAAAGTCCTGCTGCTTGAGTCCAGCCCCTTGCAAGACTCGGCGGGGGTCAGCAGCAGCAAGCCCCAGATTTCTGCCCCAGGGCTGGGTCCGGCCCTGGGCCCCAGGGGAAGGTCATTGGTGTCTCCTTTGCTGGAAGCTGCTCCTCAGTTTAAACTGAAGAGAAAGAATTTGCATTTTAGTGATGATTTTCCCAGGTTTATGCCACCTTGAAGTAGCTGTTTTCAAGAACACTGGACAAGAGAGATGCAATGGGAAATGTAGTGTGTATTTAGTTTAAAATGCACTCAGGCTGTAAAGAAGCTGGTAGGGACATACCCAACCATTGATCCAGCCAACCACCCCGATACTTCCCGTCCAGTTATCAGGGGGAGGGAGAACAGTGAACTAGATACATGTGGTGCGTACGCTAGGAACTCACAGTCTGATGTCCATGCTCCAAGTGATAAAGACAGTCTATACAAAAAGGCAAACATCCAGTAAGCTCCACCCCTGGTGCCCATCAGCCCTGAGGAACAAGAGCAGTTTAAGCTCCAGCAGGAGGGCAAAGGTCTGTTTGAGCAGCCTCTGCACGGCCGGACACAGGAAGGCAGGTGCGCTTGCCTTGGCAGTTGGACTGGTTGGTCGCTCAGTGGAATGAAGAGGCTCCTTCTGAACTGTTTGCTTGGAGTCCTTGACCTCAGGGTGGGCCTAACGGAGATACCGTGGACCTTGGGGCCAGGCAGAGCTGGATCTGTGTTCTGGCTCCATCACTGAATAGCTGTGCAATTTTGTACAAATTACTTCACTCCTCTGAGCCTTGAGTTCTTTACCTGCAAAATGGGTCCATACCCACCTGGAGGGGCTGCTGGGCAGATGAGTGAGCTCAGTATCTATGACATGCCTTGTGCCACAGAGTCATTTAGCACTCATAATAACACAGGGGAGAGGACCCAGCCTTCCACACTGTGCTAAGTGTTTCACAGGAACTCTTATTTAATTATGCCCCTCCCGCCCGCCCGCTGCCCCACCTGGCTTTCTCTCTTCCTCTTCCCTACCCACACATTCATGAATGAATGAGGCTACTGCTTCATTCACAGCTCAGGATGCTAAGACTCAGCGAACATGGAACAGCCCAGGGTTGCATAGGTAGTAAGAGTTCTCGCTGGGATTTGAGCTACGGCCCCAGAGCCTGTGCAGAATCCTAGTCTTTTCTCACTGCCTACATGCATAGACATAGACTGACAGGCACTGGTCTAGGGTCTGGGCTCTTCCTTAATACCAAGAGAGTAATCCCAAATTGGATGAGGAAAAATAAAGTCTGAATAAAGCCATCTCTCTCCAGAGAGAGGCTGCTGCCCAGGCGACTAGACCTCTTGCTTGTTCCAAGGAGGCCAGGGCTGGGGAACGAGGAAGGGTGGATGCCTCACTCCCTGCCACCTCCCTGCAGTGGTATCTGGAGATCCAGCACAGGCCCGACTCTGCGGGAAGGGTTTGCACAAGCACGTGCCTGTGAGCGGGTGTGTTGGGGGCAATGTTATTCACAGCAGCTGGCCAACAGTAAATAAGACAGTGGGGCTTGATTCATGAGGTCTGACAGGAAATCTATAGCATGTGGTGTCTATAATCCGCACGTTACGACGTGGCAGAATGAAAGAACAACAGCCCAATTACGGAATCATGGTTGATCCTGGGCATTCTCCTTAGACTTTGTAGAGCTGTAGCTGAGCTGGCTGAGGACAGCCTGTTGAGAGCAGCCAAGACAGACGCCCCCGGGGCCTGCCCACCTGAACAGTTGGGTCCCAGAGGCCGCAGCCCAGTGGAGGGAGGTGGGCAGAGCCAGGCTGCAGGGGAAAAGGGAAGAAGGGGCATGGTGGCTGGCATTACCAGCCAGCTCTGCCAGGCTCAGGCCAGCTCATCCAGCACCTAGGTCTCTGAGCATTTTGTGGCCTAGCTCCAGATGAATCCCTCTGGCAGACAAAAGCAGCCTGTTACACTCCTGTCCTCCCTGCCCCCTGGTTTGGAACCCAGGAAACAAAGTGCATTGCCCTGGCTGGATGGGGTCATTTCTGGGTCTGGCCTTTGAGGTACGTAGAGAAGGCCAGGTTCTAGACAGCTCAGCAGGTTAGGGGTGTTAGCTTTCCTATTAGGGCACATAGCTGTTACCTACTAGGTATTACAGTAATCAATGCAGTAGTCTTCCTTCACCTTAAGGGCAGGATCTGCAACTATCCCATCCTTTTAGCTCTGATAACAGTCTTGATGGGACACTAGATCAAATAGTGTGCCACCAAAATTCATGTTCACCCTGTGAATGTGACCTTATTTAGAAATACAGTCTGTGCAGATGTGATCAAGTTAAGGTGAGGTCATACTGGATTAGGATGGGCCTTGATGTCCTTATAAGAGCAGGGAAATCGGGGCTGAGAGACACAGACACACAGAGAAAGGCATGTGAAGACAGAGGCAGAGACCAGGGTGATGGTGCCTCTATAAGCCAAGGAAGGTCAAGGGTCCTGGCGGAGGGAGTGGTGGTACCCGACACCTTGATTTTGGACTTGCAGAGCACCTGAAAAGTCTGGATTCAAGTGTTCACTCTATCACTTAATTGTGTCTCCCTGGTCCTACTCAAGTCACCTGAGAATGCCTTCTCTATGCAGCTGCCTCATCGGGTGTCTAAAAGCACAATCTACTAGCAACAGATAACGTTTTGAGCACACATGTGCCAGGCACTGCTCCTGTCCTTTGCACGAATTAATTTGATTTGATTCTCATAACAACCCTCTGAGGTAGGTACCATTACTAATGCCATTTGCAGATGAGGAAACTGAGCCCAGAGAAGTTATGAAACATATCCTAAGTCACACAGCTAATAAGTACTATAGGAACCCTTGAAATGAAGGTACCCTAATTCTAGAATCCATGTTATTACCCACTACATTTGTCATCACTCCCTATTTAAAATCACACAGTGATTCACATTGCACTTAGAATAAAATAAAAACCTGTTACTATGACTGCAAGGTTTTGCCTGATCTGTCTCTGACCTAACCTACCTCCACAAACTCCTTACTACCTGGCTGCAAACTCTTTACTCCTCTTCCTCCTATGAAATGGAGTTTAACTCCTGTGCCCTTGAATGTAGGCTGGCCCTAGTGACTAGCTTAATCAGTAGAATGAGGTAGAAGTGATGATGTCTGGTTTCCAAGGCCAGATAGGAAGAAGCCATGCAACGTGCAACATTTGCTCTTGGAGCCCAGCCACCATGCGGTGAGGAAGCCCAAGCAGCCCTGCAGGGGAGCCCATGTGGGGAGGAACAGAGGCCCCTGGCTGACAGTCTCCTCGACTGAGCTCCCAGTCAACGGCCAGCACCAATTGCTAGGTATGTGAGTGAGCTATGAACTCCAGCTTCATACCAGCTTTACACACCATCCTTCCCAAGATCTGTCCGCATTTCAGGTATGTGAGCAAAGTTGATTATTGTTGTTTTACGACACTATGGTTTAGGAGGGGTTGCTTATGTAGGACTCAAATCCAGACAGCCTGGCTGCAGAGTCTATGCCCTGAAGCACTGCACCACGCCATCACTCCCCTACTTCAAACCACCCGAGGGCTTCACACTGTGCTTAGAATAAACCACCAGCTGCTCACCAGGACTTACAAGGCCCTGCCTGGTCTGTCTGTCCAACTTCTTGGCCCACCCTCCTGCTCACTGGGCTCCACTCATTTCTGTTCCTCTGACTTTCTAAAGATCCCAGGCTTTGCGTTTGGTCTTGCTCCACCTGGGCTGCTGTTGTTGTGACTGAGTCATCTGACACTTCAGGCCTAAGACACTTCAGAAGGTTTAGAGAGGCCTTCCCTGAACACCCTGTCTAGAAGATCCCTCTTCCTTCCTCAGGCACCCTCCCTCCACCACCCTGTTTATTTCTTTAATCACCCCTTGTTCCACTTTGTAATGATCTCATTCTTTGTTTATTTGCTCACTGCCCATTCCCACTAGAACATAAGTGCCTCAAGAGTAGGAACTTGGCTGTCAAGTTCACTGTTGTGATTCCAGGACCTGGCACCATGCCTGGCAGGGAGTAGGTGATTGAGAAGTATTTTCTAGTTGAATGAATGAATGAATGAATGAATGAATGAAGAATCCAAGCAGTTACTATTTATCCAGCTCAGAGATAGAACTCTAAGGTGTGACTGCGCCTTATCCTTCTGTATCCTCCCACTGCCACCTCTACCCCTCTGTCTGCCCGGTGTCCCAGCCAACTTGGCGTTCTGAAACTCCACCCCGGGGTCCCCATCAGCTGCAGTCCAGGCTCAGCCAGGCCCGTGGCCTCATGGGCACTCTCAGGGACACATTAACTCTTGCCTCGCAGCACCACCCTTCAACACAATTCTCTAACAGATTTTTTGCTATCCATTCAGAGAAAAGCTAGTCCTGATTTATCAAAGCATCTCATAAGAATTCTCATCCAGCAGTGTTCTCAGATCTCCCCGACCTTGGGTGCCCACTCTCATTCAATTTTGAATGCTCTCACTTCCTTGTATCAGTAGTTTAAAGAATACCAACTTGACCACTAGAACTAGGTTCAAATTCTGGCTCTGAGAGACAGTGGGTGCGTTTATTTATCTCTCTGAGCAGGGATTAAGATCTCTGTCTAGCGAGGCTGTTTTAACAAATTGAATGGCACATAAAGAACCAGCACTTAGCCTTTGTATCCCCGTTCTGGCCCCGGGAGCCCAGGGGGATTCCTTCCTGGGACTTGGCCTGAGACCCTAGAGGCCAGAAGTATTTCAAGTCATTTCAAGTCAAGTCTCTCTCTTGAGAGAAATGCTGGCTCCCACCACCTCGAACAAGGGCCCTTATAGTGTCAGGGGAGCCAAGAGGCCTTGGGGGACAGGAGGCCACAGGGAGTGATCACAGGAACTGATTATTGGAGGCCTGGCCAAGGGGGTGTGAATTTTCAGGTATCTCTGAAAGAGGTCAGGAGGCTGGGGAGGGGACAGCAGGTTATAAGACCCCCCCAGCCTGGCAACCAAACCAGTGAACAAAGAGCTGGGATGGTGTCTAAACAGAGTGAGCACCATCTAGGCTTGTCTTCTGAGAAACAGTAGGTCTCGGGGCTGGAGAGGTGAAACCCAGGGCCAGGAGCCCCAGTCCCTAGAAAGAGAGGAGAAGGGAAAATCCCATGTACAGGAGGCTGGAGCACATGGACCAGAGTGTAGTCTGGGGCAACCCTTTCTTGATTAACCCACCAAGCAGCTTCCTGGGTGTGGGGCTGGGTGGAGTCTGGGTACTTTATGTGCCCCTAACAGGGAGGGATGATTAATACATTCTGCTCATGAGCAAACTGAGGCTCAGAGAGAATAAACAAACTCACTCAGTTCATATCAGAAAGCAGCCATTCTGGTTCAGGACCAGCGTCCAAGAGCATATATTCCCACCACCTCCAAGCCGGCACACCTCACCCCAGCAGAGTTTGCCAGCCTGCTGCCTGGTGCCTCACTTACCCCTACATTCTTCAGCCCTGATGATTTCTCAATACAACTGAGCAGAAAATTCATCCTGGAAAGGCAGGGGCCTTTGACTATCTGAACTGTCCCCACTCCCTAAATAAAGCTGCTCAGCAGATGCACAGGATGGCGGAAAAGGCAGGGAAGGAGGAGGACACAGGTACATGCACACACCGCATTTCAATTCACGGCCACAGCAATCCTAGAGCAGGCGTGACTATTCCCATTTAGCAGTGATGGAAACTGAGCCCAGAGAGGTTGCGCCACCTGTCTAAGGCCACACAAACTAGCGGGCACGGAGCCATGGAGTCAAGCCAGAGGAGTCAAACCTAGACCTTCTTGCTCTTTCTACTATGCCATTAAAAACACCAAGCAAAAATGAAATTGCGAGCTAAAGAAAAGAAGTGCGTGTCAGGAGCACAGGGGCTGGGGACAGAGGATCCTTATATCTACCCAACTACTGACCTGGCCATTCTCCATATGCCCCATCCTGCAATCACTCTGAGGGCTATTATCTGAGGCTGCATCCCCTGCCCCTGGATATCAAAGCCAGTGATTCCTTCCAGGTTGGTTGGGAAGGACACTGTCCCTGGGTGAGTGGCCACTCTCCCAACCCCGCTGTCCTTTCCCTGCCTCCTGGGCTCCCCACCCTGCACCCCAATTGTTATCTGTCAGTACACAGTAATTAGAGATGTGGCATGCTTGATAAAGATTGCCGCCTGCCCCAAGATGGAACTGCCCTCTCGGACGTGTCTAATTAAAGTCCTGATTGATAAGATGAAGAAATCCCACCCGGATGGATGTGTGCTGGCCTCTCCCCTCCTCTGTGCACTCAGCCTCTTCATTATGGCGGTGAGGGAGAGAGATATAAAGGACCCCAGGAAATGCTCCTACAAACCGATCGATACGTCCTTTTGTGCGACGTGATGGGGCATGCAGCACAGCCTTTTGAACTGTTCCCCAGGCCATGGAGGCAGCTGTGCAACCAGAAGAGCCCCTTTTCTCGGACTGACCAGGCTGGGGTGCGTTCCTTTGCTCCAGCCTGGGTCTGCTCTGGGGATGCTGGGCCAAGGAGCCAGACTAGCTCGATTCTCCCACCAGCCTGCTTTCTCCAGACAGTAAAGTGTGCATTTCCAGGGCCCCTTGCCGAGCACTCACATGTCCACGTGGCTGGGCCTGGTCTGAACACTGCACACCACACATCCTTAAACAGCCTAACGTTGGGTGGGCATGAATGTATACAACTGAGGTACAGCCCATAAGCGACGTGGGCCCCCATGAGGCACAGGGAAGGGGGAGAGGGTGGTAATGATGATATCCAGCATGTGGGGGCATGTACCCAGGTACTTCGCTAAGTGCTTTACTTAGCCTATATCACCCTTACCACAAGTCCTATAAAGTAGATGCTATTATCATTCCCATTTTAGGGCTGGGCAAACTGAGGTATACAGAAGTGAAATTACTCACCCAAGGTCACAAATCTGTAAGCTGCGATTTGATACCAGAGCCCATGATGATATTAATGATGCTGCAGAGGGGAGGTGAGCAACTGTATTCAATAGATTATACCATTCTTGGATACACTTATGTTATTTAAAAGAATGTTTAAGGTCTAGAAAGATACCTAATAAATCCTTGATACTCATCACTGGGGAGGGGAGGGGAATAATGCAACTGGGGATGGGCATAAAGGGGTCTCTAACTTAACCTGCAATGTTAATTCTGTTATTAATCATGAAACGTATATAATAATGAATTATCACTTGTTAATCTTGGATGATAGATACCTAACTATTTTCTGCAACATGTTCTTTAAAACAAAAACAAAAACCTGTTCTCCAAAGGAAAACAAAATAATGTCTACTCTTCTCTCCCAGTCCTAGGGAAGACTGTGTATGTTCTTGTGAATACACTGCAATTTCCTTCCCAGCCTGCCAAGGACAGGCTGTCTGGGGCTGCGATGCGCCCCCTGGCTATGAGAACACTCAGGCACCCGTGAGGAGCCCTCACTGATGAGTAAGAGACCCCTATGGTTAAGTAACTCACCTGACTCTCCTGGCAGGCAGGGCTGGTGCCAAGATGCCAGCTCGGGGCAGAGAGGCCAGCCATCCAGCACTGCCTGCCCCCAGCAGGCAGAGGGCCAGGGTGCTGTGCTCGTGCCCACCCCAGGCCGCAGCCAGAACCAGGGCTGCATGGAGTGACACACTGCTGTACCAGCTAATAAATAGAAGTAATTTGATTAGCTTTCTCTAACCAGTGATAAGATCCTGACAAACCCTTTTTAATGCGTTTCTGGAGCAGGATGAAATTGTTTCATTCGGAGAGTAGGGCCCCCCGGGAGTCGCCTTGAAGCTCCTTTAGTGAGAGGTAAAAATATGCCAATCATTAATGAGGGGAGAATCACGGAGACTTTAATACAATCAGAAAGTGGAGCCCTGAGGCAGCTCGGGAATAAAACTTGCCCTTAAATCAGAGAGAGGTGGCCGGAGGCAGGAAGGAGACAACAGGCACACAGAAAGCAGGAGCCTCTGGCTCCACTGCGCAAAACAGCCTTAGCTCTGTGGCTTGTGTCCCCATGAGACCCTAGGTCCACTGGGGGCTCCTACCCAAGGTGGCAAGCAGGAGATGAGAAGATGGGGTCAAAATGAGGCTGTGTTCATGGGCAGTGTCCTTCGGTACAGCCCACTCAGAACAATGAGCAGGAGCCCCTAAGTTCCTGGAAAAGTCAGTGGTTGGCTGAGACCTCCTTCCTAAGTCAGCCAACCTTAGGAATAAGAGCTTTGAGAAGTCCCTTTGTGGAATAAAGAAAAAGGTCATTTCCAATGTAAAGAATTCCAGGTGATGGAGCTTCAGCCAGACAAAAAAGCAGCTGCCTGCCCCCCACCATCACCCATTCCCTAGAAAGTTCTAAGGATTCTGCCCACAGGATCATGGAGGAAAAGGACAGGGGTGTAAGTGGACCAGACCAGTGTTTTCCTAGAACTCCCTTGGTGAAGAGGCAGGGTTGGAAAGAACAGAAACACGGCTGCTGTGCGCACTTTCTGCCAGGTTCCCATAGACCCTCTCAAATTTCTTGAGCCAACCAGGGCAGTTCAGGGAGACTAACTCCACGGTGGAAGTCCTCTGCCTTCACCCAGTTGGAGGCCAAATCGGCCTTCCTCTCTCCCTGGGACAGGAAGCCCCAGCCCCAGCAGAGTCTAGGCCACCACAGGTGGTTTTTGGCTCTCGCTGGCACCTTTGGTCCACGATGGCATCAGAGGGTGTTCTTCGTTAGGAGTTCATTCTCACTACATCTCCTTCCACACTTCTTATTTGCTCTGCAAGAGCTGCTAGACCCCTTTCTGTGCCTTGAATATACCGGGCCCATTTCTACCTCAGGACCTTTGTACTTGCTGTGTGTTCCCCATGCCAGAAATGCTCTTCGGACTTGTGCAGAGCTCTCTCCTCTACCTCCTTCAGGTCTCTACTCAACTGTAGTGAGGGCTCCCTGGTTCCCTTGCTTTCCTATTTCTCCATGTCACTTACCTATTTAATATATGAAATGCATCTATTATCTTAGATTTTGTTTTGTTTTTAATCTGCTTTCCACCCCACAACACACACATGAATGTCAGATCCATGAGAGCAGGGACTCCTGTCTGTCTTGTTCACTACTATGTCTCCCGCACAGAACATGCTAGCACACATGCTGGAACATGTGAAGAGTGAGGAGAGCCCTCCGGGCAGACTCACCTTGTGGACAAGCCGAGCCTCTTCCTACCGCTTCTCCTGCCCTGAGTGACCTGGGAGAAGCACAGGCTGCTGCTGCCTGGCACCCCAGGGGGAGACAGTAGGAGGGAGAGGGAGGGGCCAGCTATGCAGTGGGTGGCACAGGGCAAGGAAGGCAGGGAGCAGTGGGCCTGGAAGCCCAGGAATATGGGTATGTGGTATTTCAAGGGTGCTGAGAGGCAGGCACACACTCAAGGGATCAGAGACTGCTCACAGGCCTTTCTGCCCGCTCCATCTGACACCAGCTGTCTGCTGCACAATGTCTACTATCACATGTGAAGTCGCCCACAGCTGTGGATAGCCTAGGCCCGGAGAGTCGCTCGGTCAAGACATGGTTTTGAGCCTTTGGACCAGTCCTCTCCCAGGCCTGAGCCTTGGTTCTCTTGGCTGAAACATGAGAGGGGTGGAGGATAGGACCCCTGCGGTCCCCCAGCACTGCCATTCCGTGATTCCTGCAAGGTGAGCTGCACAGTCTAAATGTACCCAGCAAAGGCTCCCTGTCAACTAAAAAGTAGCAAGTTTCTGCAAATGGGGTGAAAATAGATCCTTCTGACCTGTTCTACACACGACAGGAGGCAGCCACAGGATGACACACTGTGGTTTAAAGCACAGTCTCTGGGGCCAGACTGCCTGGGCTTGTATCCCAGCTCTCTGCATTACTTGCTATGCAACCTCAGACAAATGACTTAACCTCTCTGTGCCTACTTATCTTCTTTGGAAAATGGATTGAATAATAGTTCCTGATCCATGGGGTTGTTGTAAAGATTAAATAAGATTGTGTTACCTGTATCAGCAAAGTGGTTAGCACCTGACACACAAGGAGTAACTAATAAATGTTGGTGGTTGTTACTATGCATTTGTTATGCCTGAGATCAGAGCTACCCAAATCAGGACAGGGCCTTCCTGGCAGGAAGCAGGCAAAGGCCCAACCTAGGAACCAGCCTCACAAACATAAAGCAAAGGGAAAGAATATGGCACAGTCAGAGAATTAGCCAGCTTAGAACCAATCAGCCAGCAACCATTTATTGAGCACCTGCTGCAACCAAACACAAGGATGATGTAAAAAGAAGCATGGGGCACCTGTTGGCTTGTGAACCTTCTCCAGCCAACTGTAAACCCTGTGAAGGCAGGGGCTGTGTCTGTCTTTGCTACTGTAGCTGGAGCACAGTAGAGTACCATAGTATTTTCTTTACAGGCATACAGTAGTTCCTCCATAAATGCTCGTGTTGTAAATAGAACATACACATTAAAGTGTACTGGCCCCTGTGCCCCCACAGCTTCTTTTATGCCCTTTACTACAGCGTTTTCCATATAGTGAAAAAGTTTGCCCTCCCGACTAGACTGAATGAGCAGACATGGCACCTGGCAAACACCGGGTGCTTGGAGATTGGGAGGATGGACAAAGGGCAGCCAAAGTGCCAAAGGAGTGGTGCAGACATGGGTAATGTGGTTGGAAAGGAGTCAGGGAGACTGGCTGATGGAGGTCATTGTGGCTGGGAAGTCACACAAGACTGAGGGAGGAGATGGGATTCAAGCTGAGCCCTCAAGACAGAGAGAAGGAGAGCCCTCCAGACTGACTCAGGGCAACACTAGCTGCCAAACAGGATGGGCCAGGACCCTGTAGCCGGCAGAAGGTGGTCCAAAGGGGAACTAAGGTGCTGCCTCCATCAGAGAAGGGCCAGCCAATCACCTGACCACCAAGGGGAGGTCAGCGCAGCAGGTCCGGCTCTGGTGAGCACAACTCCAAGATTGATAGAGGCTCAGAGGAAGAACGGCTCTGGGTCTTGGAGGATGAGCCGGCAGAATTCTCTGCAGCCTCCATACCCACATGGCCTCTCACCAGCCCCTTGGCTCCTTGTCCCCACTGTGGGTCTGCCAGATGATCACCATCAGGGAGATGGCCAGGTCTCAGCTACCCCAGCTGCTACCAGCCTTGGTCACTGGGCACCCAGTGTGTCTGGTTCCCCCATCCCAGTAGCACCCTTTCGGAAGAGTCACAGCCTGGAGAGAATGAGTTGCACAGCATGGCACTGCCAGAGCCTGGGCCCAAAGCTAGACTCTCTCTGAAGTTGAGAAGCAGTCTTGGCACCAGAATGCGGACTATCTTTTGGGTTGGGAAGCCAGCTCCCCCTCCCCCAAGCAGACCCTTGGTGGTGTTTTTGGTGGTGGTGGAGGTGGGGGTGGCCAGCAGGGGCTGCCTTGCTGCAAACGACTCCCTTTGTCATTCTGTTTTGTTATGATTAAAAATGCATGTCGCAGGCGAGGCCCTGGAGTGGAACCCAGTTGAAAATTGAATCATTAATATTCCCCCTCCAGCTGATGCCCCAGCGCTTCCCAGATGACTGTGAGTGAGCGGAAGGCATTCAACAGTTTTGGAGTCAGAACAAGACAGGGAAGACTTAGGGGTACACCTGGCCCCCACGCAGGGCTCACACCCCATCTCTTGAGATAGGAACAAGTGTCAGGCAGTCTCCCCCCCAGAATTTTCTCTCAGTTTCTCAGGCCCTTTTCTGGGGGAAAAGGAAACCAAGCTCTTCAAGGCTGGACAGGGTAATCGTCACCCTGCTGGCCTCCTCTGCTCCCTCTCACCACCCCTGCCTTCTTGCTCTTCCTTCTGTTTTCTGCCTTGACTGCTCTTCTTTCAGAGAATTATTATTATCATTTTTCTAATTCTTATTAATAGCTAATGCTCAGCACTTCCTGCCTGCCAGGTGCTATTTCATCTCTTTATGTTTATGGACTTATCTAATTCTCATTATTACTTGGAGGGGTAGGCTCTATTACTACCCCATTTCACAGATAAAGAAACCAAAGCACAGAGTAGTTCAGCAACTTGTCCAAGGTCACACAGGAAATGTTTGCACTCAATCTCTAGACTTGTGCTGTCAGATACAGTAGCCACTAGCCACATGCGGCTATAGAGCACTTGAAATGCAGCTGGTCTGAACTGAAAAGTGCTGTGAGTATAAAATAGACATGAGAGTTCAAAGATTTAGTGCAAGAGAAAGAATGTAAAATATCTCAGTAATAGTTTTTTATACTGAATGCAGTTGAAATAATATTTTTATGTATTGGATTAAATAAAACATTATTAAAATCAATTTTTACTTTTTTTTTTTCATTTTAAAAAGTGTAGCTACTAGAAGATTTAAAATTACCGGAGCGGGGCAGGAGGGGTGGGAAGGGAGGGATAAGGGCAGGGAAAAAGAAAGGGGGCCTTACAATTAGCATGTATAATGTAGGGGGGGCACAGGGAGGGCTGTGCAACACAGAGAAGACAAGTAGTGAGTCTATAGCATCTTACTATGCTGATGGACAGTGACTGTAATGGGGTTTGTGGGGGTGGATTTGGTGAAGGGGGGAGTCTATAACCATAATGTTCTTCATGTAATTGTAGATTAATGATAATAAAATGAATTTTAAAAAATCACCTGAGCGGCTCCCCTTGTGGCTTGCTTTATTTTTCCACTGGACAGACTACTCTAGCCCATACAGACCCTAATTTAGCTCTCTCCCAGTCACTCAGGCTGAAGCTTAAATGTCACCTCCTCAGAGTGGCCTTCTCCATCCCCAGGGAGAGGCCACAGCAACCACCAGTCTGATGTGTAGCATCAGATTCCCCGGCTAGGCACATAATAGATGCTTCATAAATATCTGTTGAAAGGCTGCTGTAGAACGATCTGTAAATTGGGTGTGGGGTGGAGGGGGAAGGCTGCCTTTTTGGTTGGCCTGACTCTTAAACTAATGTGAGAGGCAGGGACTAAAGCCACAGAGCCCCGAGGAAATGACCACTGAGAGGTCTGGGAGCTGGGCCGGAGGCCTCCGCACTGCTACATGGGCCAGACCAGCCCAGGGCAGGGGACTCCCAGGCAGCGCGGCCAGCGGTGGGCCCACAGCCTGCCCCCCACAGGTGCAGGGTCCGGGAACCAGCCTCAGGGCCTTCCCGCCAGAACTGCACAGACAGTGGCAGGGCTGACAGAACAGGGCTGGGGCTCAGCCCCCAGGCCAACGTAGAGACCTCCAGGTTAGCCCCAGGACAAGAGTACAGGCTACCGCACAGAACAACACCCCACCCTGTCCCTCAGTGTCAACCTGAGAACCGCAGAGGGTCCAAGTTCAGCCTCCCTCATCCCACTTCACAGATAAGGGAAAGAACAGGTAAACGCTGGGGCAGTGAGGCTCTGGTACCCCCTCCCTGGCCCCCTCACCTACCCTCGCCATTCCCACATCTTAATGTAGAGCAGGAACTAGCATGGTAGGAGCCTTCACCTCCAGCCAGCACTGGGCTGTGCACCTCGCATGTACTAACTCACGTCCGGGAGAGACTCTCTTCATCTCCATTTTAGAGATGAGGAAACTGAGGCACAAAGAGGTGAATTAGATGATGGAGCCAGGATTGGGCCTCAGGTCTTCTGATTCTATAGAGTCCACAGTCCTAACCACTGGCTGGTCACTGCCATGCACTAAGGCCAGAGGAAATGCTCAGAGCTCAGAGACAGGCTGTGAGGAGTCAGGCAAGGGCCAGTCAGAAATCATGGGACATTTCTAATGTCCATGGCAAGTACTACATGGTGAGGATTTGACTGCTGCTGCAGGAGAGAGGAAGGAGTCTGGGGAACCAACTCCTTTCCCTTTGGCTCCCTAGAAGGTCCCTCTTTCCTTCTAGGCCACTTCCCTCAAGTTCCGGTCTGGGCAAGGACTGCTGACATGGGAAGCTACAGGTTTGCCCAGTTGTCTTCCCCCAGGACAGGGCGAGGCCAGGCACAGGGCTCTCTAGCTGGGCTTGCTGATGCTAGCGGTTTGGAGAGACAAAAGATAAAGACTGGGCCCAAAGCCTGCCAGTCAGGCCCTCCATGGGCTGGCCTCCCCTCCATTCCCAGACTCTCCCGTGAGCCCTCAGCGTGCACCCATCCCAGCCCCCACCACTCCCCATTCCCCTTCCTGGTTCCTGCCTCCATCGCATCCAGTCCCAATCCACCCTGTGCCTTTGCGCATGCTGTTCCCCCACTGGGGAACCCTCCCTTCCTGCCTCTACACCTGTACTTCCTTTAGGATGGAGGTTTCGCTGGAATCCCAAACTCTTCACAAAGCCACCTGATGACCCTGCCCACAGCTGCCAGGGAGGCCTTCTCCAGCCTCTCAGGAGGCTCTGCTCTCTGTGGGAGAAATGGCTCGGAGAGTGTGCCAGGACACAGCAGAGGGCAACCCCAGCCAGCGGCTGCCTCTCTAGTCCCTGCAGACTTGAAGGGGTCTTTTGTTGTCACCCATATTGTTCTGCCAACAGAAATGTAAGGCAGCCCTTTGGGGCATTCTAACTGGCAACCCTCTGCCACTGTGCAAGGGTAGGTAACAGGAGTTCATGGGACTTGAGTACTTGCGAGGTCAAGAGGGCTGGCTCCGGGGACCCCATCTCACAGCTCTGACCCTAAGATTTCTTCCTGGGTTTAGCCCCTCAGGACCAGAAGGTAACAGAGTGTCTGTTCCCAGAGACCAGGACCCAGAGCCTCCTTCAGCGCCCAGGACTCCCCCGGCACCATGGCAGGTCCGGGCTCCTTCCCCAAGCGCAGCTGCTGCAGGGGGCTGGCAAGCAGTGACACTCACCTGTGGTGGGAAGGGGGAGCAGAGCCAGTCGGCGGGAAGGGGAGGGAGCATGTGCATCATTTATTCGTTCTTCTGTTTCCCCATCTTTGCCCCAGACCTTCACCCTGCCCCACCCTCAGCCACACTCCCCCTTCTCTCCTTCCCTCTGCCACCCCCACCTCCCCAAGGACAAGCAAAGTTATTACAATAATGAATTAGTCAGCCCGCTTACTGCCGCCACTGGCGAAGACAATTATCCCCCTGCACATCCCTAGCCGCTGCCGGCTCCCTCATAAAGACAGGCTTTTGGGGCCGCTTTGTGCTTTGATTGGAAATGAAGAGATTGCTAATTAGGGAACACCTGCTGGGACCGGGGCTGGCAGGAACAACGGCAGGACAGACTGAGTGGCCATTTAAGGTGGGACTGTGTGTGCAGGAGAGGGCACCGGGTCTGTGTGCCCACAAGGGTTGGGGGGGTAGGGAGAGGCAGGGAAGAGAACCAGCACCACATGGTCACCCCAGTGATTTAATCCTACTCCCTGTCACCCCCACCTCGAAGCCATAAACAAAACCCAGGCATTTTATGGAGTTTTCCACCTTTTAAAGGGTTCTAATTTGTTTATGGGTGCCTGTAGCTCTGCTGTGTTTGCATAGGTCAGTGCCCAGCTTGGGATATGCAGTGCCTGTCCTGTGCACAGCTGCTTCCAACTGGGCCCGCCAATGCTGGGGTGCACAGAGCCTCCAGCTCCCTGCAGAGGGGTAGGGATGGGGAGTTGGCACATAGAGGTGACCTGCTGGCACCAGAGCCATCTGGTGGCAGTGACAGTCAGGGACAAGAGGTCAAGGGGGAGTTAAACCTGAGATTGATTGAGCCTCTTCTCACTCCTTCCTGGGTTCTAGGAAAACAAGTCCATCTGTGGCCCCTTTCCCAGAATGGAAGTCCTATTTTACACTGGAGTTAGTGGGGCGTGGTGGCCAAACAGATACCTAATTGCTTTTCCCTAAATACTGTAAAATACTGGCTGATTAGCTCCCTACCTCACTCTCCCACCTCCAGCCCATGCTGAGTGTTCAGCTCCCTTCACAACCTGACTTTTTAGTCATAGATCCCTCTCTGAACTGGGTTCATGGAAGTGCATTGAGGAACTATTACACACACACACACACACACACACACACACACACACACACACACACGCTCGCACAAGCTCTTTAAGGCATTCTTTTGAATATTCACAATACAGTTCCTGGCTCAAGATATCTCAGCCCTGGTGGGAAGACAGATGCATAACTGTAACCTGTAACTCTGGGGTGGCTGCAGAAGGGGGCTGTAGAGAAGGACCAGGCTGGAGAGAAGAGAAGTATGAGGAAAAGATTTGGAGAAGGAGATAATCTAGCAGAGCTGGGAGCCAGGACACAGGAGTGTGACCCAGCCTAGCCCTTGTTCAGGAAAATACGGTGTTTCAGCATAGCTGGAACATGGGACTCAAGGGCAGGGAAGAGCAAGAGGGAGGTGGAGGTGGGCGTGCAGCATGGGGCATGTGCTGGGAGCCAGGCAGGGCCCTAGCCATGGCGGAATGGTAGCATCTGCGCACACACACTTTTTAAGGCTGCCTGCTGTACTGTGCATTATTGGGGGGTATCACCCAGAGTGACCCAGAAGACGATCATCCTGGATCCTCACTTAGGGTTTAGTGACCATCCAGCCAGCACACCTCACTCCTGGGACAACTCTAGATGCTTCCTCTCTTTCCTCTATTGTCTCCACTTTGGGTTTCTAAAACACAAGTGCATTTGCCCACAGAATGGAATATTTGGTAAAATATATGAAAAGTATCTCAGCAATCCCTCAGTTCACTCCAGGAGGTGAGGAACCTCACAGAGTCCTGTATTGGCATGAGCACTGGACTGTGAGTATTCTGACCACTGGCCTCGGTTCTTCCACATACAGAATGGGGAAGTATGCCTTATTAGTTTGGGGTCTCCTGCAGCTTTGATATTCCCTAATTTCACTAAGCAGTACATAGTGTTGAAATGCAATGCAAGAGTGGTTGAAAGTACAGATGTTACCAGAAATAAACCTTAACATAGATGGTCAAATGATTTTCAAAAAGGGTGTCCAGACCATTCAACGGGAAGAAAACAGTCTTTCCAACAAATGGTTCTGGGAAAACTGGATATCCATGTGCAAAAGAATGAGGTCGAACCCTTACCTAAAACCTATACAAAAATTAACTCAAAATGGATTAATGTCCTAAATGTAAAAGCTAAAACTATAAAACTCTTAGAAGAAAATTTAGGGCAAAGCTTCATGACATTGGATTTAGCAATGATTTCTTGCATGTAACACCAAGGGCACAGACAACAAGAGAAAAACAGACAAGTTGACTCCAGAAAAATAAAAACCTTCTGTGCATAAAAGGACACCATGAACAGAGTGAACAGAATGGGAGAAACTATTCGTAAATCATTTATTTGATAAGGAATTAATATCCAGAATATATAGAAAGTTCCTAAAACTCAACCAAAACAAAGAACACAATTTAAAAATGGACAAAGGACTTGAACAGATATTTCTCTAAAAAAGATATACAAATGACCAAGGAGCACATGAAAAGAGCTCAACATCACTAATCATTAGGGAAATGCCAATCAAAACCACACTGAATATCCATCTCTCATCCATTAGGATGGCTACTATCAAAAAACCCAGAAAATACAAGCATTGTCGAGAATGTGGAGAAAGTGGAAATTTTGTGCATTATTGGTGGGAATGTAATATGGTGCAGCTCCTGTGGAAAAAAGTTTAGTGGTTCCTAAGAAAAATTAATAATAGAGTTACCATATGATCCAGCAATTCCATTTCTGGGAATATACCCCAAAGAATTGAAAGTGGGTATCAAAGAGGTATTTGTATACTCTGTTCATAGTAGCATTATTCACAAAAGCTAAAATGTAGAGGCAGCCCTAGTATCTATTGGCACACCTATGAATAAACAAAATGCAGTATATGCACACGAGGGAATACTATTTGGCCCTAAAAAAGAAGGAAATGAAGACATACCCTACATCAATGAAACTTGAACACATTATTAAGTGAAATAAGCCAGTCACAGAAAGACAAATACTGTATGATGCCACTGATGTGAGATCCTTAGAGCAGTCCCATTCATGGAGACAGAAAGTAGGATCACGACTACCAGGGGCTGGGAGAAGGGGGAGTGGGGTATTTATTGTTTAATGGCTACTGAGTCTCAGTTTTACAAGATGAGATGAGTTCTGGAGATTGATGGTGGTGACAGTTGCACCACCTGTGATATGAATGAACTTAATATCACTGAACTGTACAGTTAAAAATGGTTAAGCTGGTAAATTTTACGTGATGTATATTTTACCACAATAAAAAAAGTTGCAAATAAAACAAAAAACTGCAACTAAACCACTTCAATTTTTTTAGTTCTTTAAGTTTTTGAATATATAATAATAAATACCTGTGGTTCAAATACTAAAATGGGTATAAAAGTATACCCAAAAAAAGAAAAAAGTGCGTGTGTTAGAAAGGGACCTGGTTGAGATCCCAGGACTGCCAGCTGCTGTGTGGCCTAGGGCAAGTCATTTCACTCCTTTGAGCCTCACCTTTCTCATCTGTAAGATGGGCAGTGATAGCACCTGCTTCCTAGGGGTGTTGAGCACAGAAGGAATGCCAGGAGTGGGCCGCCAGGCACGGGGCTGCTTCCCTCCCCCCTTTCTGACCTCCCCTCTCCTCCCCGTCTTCCTTCTCTTCTCCTTTCCTTCCCCCCACCACAAGCTGTATGCGTTTCTGTGGAGTGGGGTTAGAAAACCCACACCTCGCTTAGTATGGGTGTCCTTTAGGTGCAATTTCACAAGTGCCTCTATTTTCAGAGCAACCTGTATGATTTTCCCCTTTGACTCAAGTGAGAATAGATATCTTTCAAGGAGTTTCCAGACCTGTCAGAGAGCGACAGAAAAGCTGGCAAGGCCCCAACCCACTCAGGGTCTGTGCTCCTGGTAGGACGAGCTGGCACCTCTTGGTTGAGAATCCTTTGCCAACAGCTGGCACAGGCCAGACCATGTGAGCCTCTGGTATTGAAGGACAGTGGGCACTCTGCCCAGCAGCCAGGATGGGCCCCGAGAGAGTCAGAAACACAGCCCCTGAGGGGCTAAAGGCACAGCTGCAAGGTCATCCAGCCCAGGTCTCGGCTCCCCCAACCCAGGCAACTGCCAAAAGCTGGGGATGGGGTCCTGGAAGCTGGGCTGGTGTGGGGCTCAGGCATGGCAGCTCCAGCAGATGGTGGCCCGTGCACCCCAGAGCCCTCCCTCCACCCAGGGAAGCAAATGTGCCAGGCACTGGAAAAAGCTGCTGGCAGAAAGGCACTTTCCTCCCCACTCTGTGCATGGCACAGTCGGATAAAAAAGCAGGGCAGACTTTAAAGTGCCCTGGGGTCCTGAAGGTAGAGGAGGAGTGGGGAGTCCCGCAGCACAAACGTCTTCCAAAGCAAACCTCATTCCCATGTCTATAATCAAACTCTTGAATCAGTTAGATTAGACCAATATTGTTTCCACAGAACTCCCCTAGCCCCGGGGTGTGTGTGTGTGCCCCTGAAGCCCCCGTGGCCCTCATTGTCCCTGAGCTTTAGCCACGCAGCCACAAGGGGAGCAGAACCCTGAGCCCAGCCCCAAGCTCTTGCTTCCTCCTGCCTCATCACACTTAATAACCTTGCAACAGCCCCGATGGACTGGATTCCATCACCCCTTTGCCCATGTGAGAAAGCTGAGTGCAAAGAGGCAGATTCACTTGCCTGAGACCATAAATAACAGAGCCAGGATCGTACCTGGGTTTGCACTAGCCCAAAGTTGGGACTTCTGCTATACTGGCATTGGGCCACCAGGTTCCCATGTACATGTGTAAGTTTCTTCAGCATGAGGACATCATTGTGTCTCAAGTTCCTTTTTAGTTTTGACAGTGCAGAGCAGAGAGGAAGTGTGGAAGACAGACTTGGGAGTGGCATTCTGGGTGGGTGCCTAAGGAAGTGCTGAGCAGCTGGTACACAGAGAGTGAACGTGTGTACCCAGGAACATGGACGTGAACAGCTAAGTGCTCTGGGTGCATAGGTACCTTGCGAGACTCCTCAGTGGATGCTGGACATGCAGAATGGTGGTACTAACTTTTGGGCTGCAGATCACAAGGGCAGCTTCAGGGAGGAGGTATCTTAAAATATCAGGGAGAAGATGTGGTTTTGCACAGGGCTGGGGAGAAGGAGTGATGGATGCACATTCCACTGGATGGATGAAAGAAGGGACTGAGTAGGTGGAGAAGCATCAAGCCCTCAGACTGGGATGAGCTGGGCCACCTGAACTCATGGACCAGCATGCCCTCAGGGACCTGACCCCAGTGTTCCCAGAACTGGGTACCCAAGCCTACTGGTTTAGTGATGAGACATGGACTACAATAGAGGTAACCAGGCTTGAGTCTGAAACTCATCTTTACATTTTGTAGGTTTGCAATGCCCTTAGCAAGGCTGACGTGGGAGCCTCTGTTCCCTCACCTATAAATTAGAGACATCTAGACTTTCTGAGTTGCTGTGGTCTGATGGTCTGATATCAGATGCAATAATACACAAAGAGCCTGGCCTCGAACTGCAAGCACGGCCTTTCAGCGCCCACACTTCCCTTCCCCAGGTACCTGTGGTCCTTATACACATCCCGGGTCCTTCCCTCAAGGCAGCTAGATGGGCTACAGCCAAGCACAAGCACGCAGGGGGACCCTCCCTCCTCGGTCTCCTTCCAACCAGTTTCAAATCCCTCAAAACACAAGAATTGTTCTTCCTGTATTTTCTCCACACAGAGCCAGGCACATGGCCATTTATCATAAAGCTGCTCGCTAATGGGTAATACCTACATACCCAACCCTGGACTTTGGCTGAAGGCAAACCGAAAGCCAACAGTCCCTCCTACAGCAAGGCTCTCCATTCCCTCACAGGGACCCAGAGGGAAGCCATCTTCTGCAGAAGAGGAAGAGGCTATTTCTTACTCTGTATCTAGCTCCCAGAATGAAAGCATGGGATGCTGAGTGATTCGCTCTCCCACAGCCTTTGATGAGCCTAAAGTGGCTGAGAGACAGGGTGTAACACAAGCTCTAGGCATTGCATCTTCAGAGTCCCTGTCTTTGCAACCTGCCCGTCTTCAACACCCAGGGGCCTGGTGCTTTATAATGTTCCATCCTGCAGAGCAATAGCTTATCACCACATCCCAATGTGACCCAGTTGAGATGGAGAGACAGGGGAGCACACCAGGACCCTGCCTCATATAATCTCCCTGTAGTGGGTGCTGGGGTGCTCTGCTCAGACCCCTTCACCCATCCCCACCTGCTAAGGGCTGCAGCCTTCTCCTGAGAATTACCCTTGACCAGTGGGAGCCCCCTTGTTCTGGAAGGGGTTGGGAGGTTACTCCCTCACCTCAGGGCAGTTCCCAGACAATGACTGACTGATATGGGGGTACAACTGGCCAGTTTCCTTGCCTCAAGGTGGGACAACCCTGTAATGTCATTTATGCTGCAGAGCTCCCTGGGGGATGAGGCTGAAGCCAGACTTCAGCTGACTCCACATCCTTCCCTAGCTCCCCGCCCCCACCCATCTCTCTTCCTTAGTTCCCTCCCCCCTCCGCCCATCTCACCTCCTCACCCCCCTACAGCTTTCTCCAGACGGCAGACCTTCAGTACATTTCTCACCCAGAAGCGCTGTTTCAGGCTCTGCTTCTAGGAACACTAAGTGAAGACAGTGCTCTCCCCCACCTCTCAGGAATCTTCCCGAACAGCCAGGGAGACAGTGGAACACATGGACCAGGGAAACGCCAAACCACCTAGCAGAGACACTTGCGTGCCCATCAGATGAAGAGGCAGTAATTAAGGCACAGATGCACCCACTCTGGGGGAAATGCCAGCTTCTCCCCAGCCCTGGGTCACTTCCATCTAGCCAGAGCCTGGGTCAAGGCCCAGACTCAGGAAACCAACAGATCCTGTGGTTCACCCTAAAACTTGTCCCATGCAGCTGGGAGCCTCCATAGAGAGTGGCCACAGTCACATCAAACAAGTCCTGTCCCCCAACACAGAACTTTCATATTCTCCCTACAAAAAGTGATGAGGGATTAGAGGCCCTAAGAACCGAAGACAGTGCCTAAGAAAGCAAGACAGACAGAAAAGCTCCCCCACTGAATTGTCTGGCTGACTTCAATGATCTAACAGGGGTTTCCAGTGTGAAAAGAAGGAAAGGGGAAGGGGGAGATGTGAAACCCCAGGAATTATATCAGGAACCATCAAACATCCTTTAGCATTTCATTGCAATGGCCAGACAGTGACCCCCAGCCGCCCCCAACCCACTGTATTCAGGAGGTGGACTACAGGCTGTGAGGGCCCCTTCAGAGGACAGAAGCCAGAGGAAAAGCAGAAGTCGGATGACCCTGTCCCCATGGAAGGTCATGGACAGGGAGATGTTACACACGGTCCAGGGAGCGCATGCTGGATTCCATCCAAGGTGGGTACGCATAACTCTGGGGGAATGTGATCAGCATTCCAAGAGCCAAGGTGGGTGGATCAAGAGGAGGTAAAGGCCACAGGAGACCGGGCAAGGAGTCCAGCCAGCTGAGGCCCCTCCTCCCTCCCTAAGAAAACTGTGTGGTGGTCGGTGCCCAGAGCAGCCGCCCAACAGGGAAAGGACACATGATGCCCCATGAGAAGTTAGGATGCTATCGGTGGTGGGAGAGGGGTGCAGACCCAGTGTCAAGTTTAAATGCAGATAAAGCTCTCAGAAAAAAAAGTCAAGAAAGATGATGTGTGGGAAGACTGTAGTGGGGAGAAAGACAAAAGGGGAAACATAAGGGGGATGGAAACACTATCAAAGGGTTGCTTGAAAGGAAGGTATGAGATCAGAAGAGGGAAGGTGATGGGGGAGCAGGCACAGCAAAGCAAGAGGGAGCAGGCACAGCAAAGCAAAAAAAGCAGGAACTGTGCTTTCTGAAAGAGCACACATCCCGGGAGTTTTAACGTCTACCCATTTTAGCCACATTCTACCAACATGGTTACCAGAATCTCTGGAGAGAATTTAAAAAATTGATTTAGGAGAAGCAAGACTGTTAGCAGTAGCAAAGGAGAGCCAAGGATGATTAACAGAAGGTTCCCTTCCTGGAAGCATCTGTGTTGTAATATTTACAATGACTTGGGGAATGAAAGCTGGTGTTATAAGATCTCTCTATGGGTCTGTTCAGGGGACACTCAACACTTCAAAGAAAATAAATAAAAATGCTAAAACTTTGAAAATGGGGTTGGACCAAATTCAATGTTTATGTAAATGATACCAAAGGGTATTGGGGTGGTTTTTATTAGCTGACTGTGTGCACTGAGCCCTGTTAGTGTATTGTGGAAGGTGACGTCAGAACATACTACTTACTACCTGGGCGACCTTAAGCAAGATGCATAACCCCAGTTTCTCTGTTTCCTTTTTTGTAAAATGAGAAGAAGAAGAATACTGACATCCTTCAGTTGTTACAAGGCTCAATAAAGATGAACTATGTAAAGTCTCTAACACATAACAGGCCTTTGATAAATGCTTCTGCCCTTCTCCCACATTCAGAAGAGCAGCTGCAGAGCTGGGATATGTGAAAAAGTCAAGAAACCAGGCAAGCACTGAACAACAATGCAAGGAAACAGGCAAGAAATGCCTAGAGGAAATGTCATACTCAGGTATCAGGTCATGGCACAGTCGACATGTGTTGAGATTATTCTCAGGGGAAAAAAGGGGCATCCTTCACAGAATGGTGCAAAAGAGCGATACTGAAGAATTTTTAAGGCTTTACATTTGTAATGTGGATCATTCATCATGTGAAAGCTGCTGGTTAAAGAAAATACAAAGTTTTAGGGGATAGAGAACAAAGCACGCCCCCAGGCTCGGTATGGAAAGGACAGAGACCCAAGACCACCTGAACTTGTGGAAGTCCAGTTCTAAGAGCCGTTGCGGGAAATTTTGGTGGAGAACTAGGAAAGGCCCGAGATCAAGGGACCAACATATATAGGAATCACTTCATAATTTTATGAAATGGCAAAGACAGAAGTGAAAAGGGGCACAAGGGATCATCAGAAATAGAGTGAGGGACTTATGGAAGAATATTTTAGAACTAAGTTGGACACAGTAAAAAGAATTGTCACATAGCGATTCATGATCAAATCAAGGCCATTTAGTAAAAAATAAAAAATCTTTACAGGGAAGCACATAGGGACCCAGGAAATGGATAAGGGATACTTTGTGCTCTGAGGTCTCTTTATTTAGTAAGTCTCCAAATGTAACATTTTAAAATTAATAGAGTATGATGGAGAGAGGGGAAAAGAGAACAGAAACGGACAGTATGGTCCTGCAGAGGACTAGGCATGGCAGTTGGGAAATGATGTCATTCCTAAAAGGTGTTTTCAGTGGGTTGGTTTTAGGCAGCTCAGTTTGAGGTTGCTAAAAGGTTTTCCAGTACACGCCATGGAGGCCTGAATCCTCACCCCTGACAACTGAGGGGAGACACAGAGGGTAGGCACTCAAGCCGTTAAGGACATTTAGTCAGGCCTGCAGCACTTCTGGAAATAGCCAGGTGGATACTGGGTTGGGGGGGTTGGCATTTACTTGTGTCATTTCTTTCATTGGTACATTCAAAGGCATGTTGGGTACTTGTCATATCTAGGCACGTGCTGGTTGATGGATCACCAGTCCCTGCCCACAGAGCCTTAATTCTGGAGGGAAAACCACCATGTAAAGAGCTATAACACAAGATGATCAGTCCTGAGTAGGACACAGGACAAGTTCAGGTTGGACCCAGAAGAGCACTTAGAGGTCACCTATTCCTTTTACAGGTAAAGAAATAGAGGCAGAGAAAAATAAAGTGGCTTGTACAACATCTCAGGCAGTGGCAGAGCTCAGACTAGAATGGGGGCTTCTGGAAGCTAATCTAAGGCTTGCTCAATATACCGCCATAAAAATCAGTTTTATTTCCATAAAGTTTTGTAGCCTCATTACAATGTCCAACTACATCAGAAGAGTGCCATATTTCAAGGTAATAGTTTTGATATTTTTAACAAATAGATTGCACAGCTTTCATTGAAATGCATCCACTTGCCTCCCCTCTGCCCCACCCCCAACCTTCAATGATTCCAGAAGTTCATCCCCAAAAATAAATGGGAAAAGAAAGCAAGATGGGAGCCTGCAGAAGCCAGAGCTAACATTGCATTTGGCAGATGGGCATAGACAATACAAAAGCCCATACCCCTTCTCTCTGGAAACTTGTGTTTCTCATTCCCATGCATGTCTATGTCTGATCCCTAGGTGACACATGGCATCTTTGCATGTTTTAAAACTTTAATACTACAGTCCTGTCTCTAGAATTTTTCTAAATACCCTTCCCTTATCAATGCTAGTGACTGCCCAAATCCACTAAGACTGCTCACTGATTAGCGGTTTGTTCTGCTGCAAAATTTCTATCACTAAAGGCAGATATCTGCGTGAAGATTCTGCATGAGCAAGAGGCCACCACCATATTTCTGTTGCCCAAGAGCAAAGCCTGAACTTGCAGGTACTAATATCTGTTGTGTGATCTTTTCCCCCTGGGCTAAAAGTGGTGCTTGGTTCACACTGGTGTCCAAAGAAGCCAGCAGATGGGCATCTGAAGGCAGAATTAACTCACGTCATTACAGGAGGGTGTTCTCAGCTGAGTGCCCTAGAGGAAATAGTAATTACAGGTTCCTTAAGATTACTCTCAGCCTGAGATGAGGAAAGAAGAGAGTCATGGATGGCTGACAACAGTAACCTTAATGAACGTGCACACGTGTGCACAAACACACAGGCTGGTCACAAGTCTAGATTCAGAACTTTCTTCTGAGACTGTGATGTCAGTTCTACAAGTCCCTTAAACTACACTAATCAGGGCCCCTTGGAGACATCAGAAATCACTCTTCCTATTCCCATTCTTCTTTCCTTGCTAAGTACTCCCTAGAGAGGCACCATCAATTATGTGGAAAACAAGCAAGCCCTGCTTGAGGAGGAATAGGTCCTATGCAGGAAATACACTCCAGTGAGTCCATGGCCTGGAGGATCCACAGGACAGCCCATCTAAACCAATTCCAGCTTTCACACCTGGACTTGCCCAGCCATCCCACCTAGGCTACAGAGAGCAGATTTCCATGAGGGGCGAAAGGCTCGGCCAGATCACCCCCAACCCCACGCAGGCATTGGGAGGACACTCACTCAGGTACAGGATATGGACATGCAGGGAATCGTGGAGGGCCGGAGTATGTCTTTAAGCCGCCCCTACAACAGCACCTTCTGCTATATTTGTAAGAAGTCCAGGAGGACATTGGTAGAACTCTAAGGTCTTTGGAAGTTTCCTTCCTCTTGGTCTTTTTTGCATGGAGTCCTAGAAAATGATTACTACAGCAAAAATGGCATCATCACCATCAACAATTAGACAGGTTATTATCTAGCAGGCACTGTTCAAGGGCCTCTATTTAGGTCTCCTTAAATCTTTACAACAACTCCATGAGGGAGGTGCTCTTATCACGTGCATTATATAAATGAGGAAATTGAGTGTGGATGGAGAGGCTGGGAAATTTGCCCAAGGTCACAGCTAGTACAAGGTAGACGTAGGTCCAGCAGTGTGGCTCTAGAGCCTGGTTAGTCACCGCCCAAACCAGTTCATGTGGGGGAATAAGTTAGTCTCAAACTGGTAAGTTCTTCCCTATTCCAAGGAATGTTTTCCCTTGGATTATTATATTCACTTCATGCCGGTCTTGTGAGGCACTCTGAGCAGGGGGAAGAAATGAAGGTAGGAGGAAGTTAGGGACACAGGTGGAGGCCCCCTTGCGCTGGCTTCTCTTCCAAACCCCAGTTGTGCCCCTCTCGTCAGAGGCCCCCAGGGGGCTTCAAGCAGGTGCTCCGGCACTGGGCTTCCCCAGGCGTGGAGGTGCCTAGATGCAACTTATGGGGTGGAAGATGGTGAGGGGAGTGTCAGGACTACAGAGGGATGAAGCTGTGGCCTCTACAAATTAAAAACAAAAATTTAAATGCAGAGTGTATGGATTAGTTTTTGAGCAAGCAGGCCTGATCAGTTTTCCACTCAACGCCCTGAGGTACTTAGAGATAAGGAGCATGAGGAAAGAGGTCACAGGAGCAAAATGATAGATAAGAGGGACTGACTGAGAATGGTAAGGACACAAAGCCGAAGAAAAGCCACGTTGCGGCCCAAGGCCTTGGAGGAAAGAGACTCCGCCTGGCTGACCCTGGTATTGATTATGTTTAGAGCATAATGTGCTGGGTCCATCATGAACAATAGTTCTAAAAGGTAAACGTTTAGAGCTGGAGGGTTTAAGAGACCACCTCCAGTCCATCAGTTTAGGATCAGGGAACCGAGGCTCTGAGAGCATGCACAGCTTATTTATCACTGATCCGGAGGTGGAACTGGGAGGGATCCACCTGTCCCTGCCTCCCCCTGGGGCTGTCCAGCCCCTCTGTTCACCAGAGCCACAGATGGAAGCAGCCCTCAACATTCAGCCTCCTTCCAGTTGACAGTTTTACCTTTCTACTTCAAAATAATTGAAGATTCACAGAGAGTCACAAAGAGAATTTCCAGGAAGGCCTGGTATACCCTTCCTCCTGCCTACCCCCAGCAGACATGTCCCTGTATGAAGCCCGAGTATTACCAGCCACGCCTGGGGTGACAGGCCTCTTACTGAGACTGATTTAGGAGGAAACAATCTATGATGCTTCTTTCTCAGCTCTTATCCTACCCCCTCGCTACCATGAACCCTAACACACACACACACACATACACACGACCTAATCAGCAATAAATTCACTCTTGAATATTGCTAGGAAAATCACTAAGCCAAGCTAATCAATTGTGTCAGCCAGCCACCAGTCCCCAAGAGATGCCTCGACTTTTCATTACTATCATTTAACCCTCAGCAGCCTAAGGTTTAGTCCCCAGTCTTCCAAAAGGGAGTAGAAATACTGTTCTGGGAAGAATCCAGTACCAAAGATGATATTCATTTCTTGCCACCTTTCAAAAGCCTTGCAGGTGCTGTTGGAAGTAGACGCTCTGGAGCACTGCAGGGGGAAGGTCTCCCTCTTATGTAGACCACCCGGGACTGGGTGGTTAAAGCAGGAGGAAAGCAAGGTCCCTGCTGAGTGCAAACAGCCAGAGGAGGACTGGAAAGGGGAGAGGGAGGGCATCCCAAGGGAGGGAAACAGTCACAGGAAGATACCAGTTTCCAAGTTAAATCTGTCATCTACTTAGGGAAGCTTCTTTATGGGACAGAATAAAAGTCCTAGGAAGATTTGTGCACATCTAAATAAAAGACATACTTTTTTTTTTCTAGACAGATGAACATGAAAACAGGAGGGACAGAGAGAGGGAAAGGGCGGGGGCAAGGACCACGATCAACGGGTCACCAGCTAATGTAGTGAGGGCAGCTGGACATTCACGATTTCAAATCACTCCTCCCACGATTAAGGGATCAGAGGTGCCCCCTCGGGAGAAGAGACTCTGTGCAATTCACTTTGCATGAATTTACTGGACACATACTATGTGCCAGGCACCACACTAGTCCCAGGGCACTTCACAGGTGAACAGTAAGGAGGCCAAAAGGGGGGCAGTGACAATTCAAGTGTTAGTTGTGTTTCCTCTGACTCTAGGAGGGAGAGCAGAGAGGAGGGAGTGAGAAGAATATGGGCACTTCGTAAGTTTGGGGGGCACTGTGAATCACATCTCCAATCCCCCAATCTCATTTCAGTCAGGAAATAAAAGGCTTCTAAGTAGGGAAAGAAAGGGAGGAGGGCTCATTACCTGCAGGATGGAGAGTCCCTACACAGAGACACACAGGAGTGTCAAAGCCCTCGGTACCCAGGGCATCCCATGACAGGCCACCTCATTGGGAACTCCGGTGAGGCCACTGGGCTCTCAGTGTCATCTGTCAAGCAGTCATGTTGAGAGAGAGGAGGACACGGCAGACATCCGCTGCTCTGAAAATGGCCCCGTTGGCTTCACAGCTAGAACTGGCCAAACTGCCCTCTGGGAAAGTAGGGTGGAGAGGGGTGCAGCAGTGACCCAGAGACCCAAGAACAAAACCGCTCGTTAGAATGCGAGCTTGACCGAGAGGGCTGGCAAAGCCATTTCTACAGAGCGGAAGAATCAGGCCTTCCATCCCTGAAGTCGGTCTGGTGTGCAGAGCCCGGTGCCCATCCTCTGCTCTCCTGCAGAGGTTCAAAAGCCCCAGTTCCTTTCAGGTTGGAGGGTTTCCTGATATGCCTTGATCTCTGGTTTTCTCATGGAATAGCTTGTTGAAGGATGAAGCTGGAAATCTTGCTGACACAGGACTTGGTCACAAACATTTAGGAAAATAGCTTGTTACAGATTGAATGTGTTCCCCCAAAATTCATCTGATGAAGCCTAACCTCCAACAGGATGGTATTAGGAGGTGGGGCTTTGCGGGGGTGAGGAGATTTAGATGAGAACATGGAGGTGGGGCCCCCCTGACGGAACCGGTGTCCCTGTAAGAGGAGGAGGAGCCCAGAGCTCTTGCTTTCCCCTCTATGTGAAGACACCTGGCAGAGGGTCATCGCCAGAACCCAGCCATTCTGGCACCCTGACCTGGGACTTGCAGACTCCAGAACTGTGAGAATACTAAACGTCTGTTGCTCAAGCCCCCTGGCCTCTGGTATAATCAGCTCGAGCTGATGACGATGTAACTCCTCAGTGGGTGGCCTAGAAGTCTGTCTTCAGTTCTTCAGTGCTGTCACACAACGTGTGCAGAAATGACTGCTCGGTGCTGAGCAAATGAAGTGCTAGCACTTCGCATGCATTTCATTTTCCCAAGAACCCTATAAGGTAGGTTCTATAATTATCCCCAGTTAGCAGATGGGAATATTGAAACCTGAAGGGGCTAAATAGCTCAAGTCTTAGAGCTGAGAAAAGGTGGTGCCAGGGCTTAAACCCCGGCTGTGTGACTCAGAGTGCATGCTCTTAGCCGGGCTCCGTGCCACCCGTGAGAGGCTCTCCTTAGGCCAAGAGGGCAGGAATGCCCAACAGTGAGCTGGCCTTACAAAGGGGAATGAAACGTGCTCCCTGTTCTGGCGAGTTGCGAGTCCAGTGAGGGAGACCCACAGAAACAATCACCCTTAAAGGACGAATGTAATAATGGGGTCTGGAGATCAGATGGGGGCGTTAAGGAGATGCCAACATGAAGGCAGGTTTTACAGAAAAGCGGACGTAGACGTGTCCTAAATGCCACCTTGACATGAGGAAGGGCAAATGCAAGAGGACTCGCAGGCCAATGAGCATGAAGAACTAAGAGAAAGAACAGTGCCCAGGTCAGGGGACAAAAAGCCAGAGGTCCCCACAGAGAGAAAGTCAGCTGTCTGGAGCCTCCACTGACCTCATGGAGCAGGAAAAAAGGTGCAAGTGAAAGGACTAGAAACTGCTCACTTGGTTGGTGGCAGGAAAAAAGACAAGTGTCCACAGAGCATTCAGAACTCTCCTGTCTCAGGGCGTCCTGCCCTTGCTTTCCAAGCTGGGGAAGGAAACTGTAGGCCAGGAGAGCCAGGCCCCGTGTAGGTAGCCAGATGGCTCTGACATCCCCTCTCCTCTGCTGTGCCCCCGAGACCGAGGGGGGAGCCCAGCCGGGCCTGGAGAGAACTTAGACTCCTGACCTCAGCTTTCCTTGGCGTTGCTCGGCCTTGGCCAAGCTGCTCCTTGCCTCCTATGGCTGGACATTGGGGGGCTCTCCACCTTTCTCCTGGCCACGCTGAACCAGATGGGCTTCGAGGTCCTCCCACGCAGAGAGCAGGGCAGGGGGAACCAAGGGACCCAGGCCCATCACAGAGCACAAGGGGAGAGAGGGGCCTGTGGAGGCCAGCCCTCAGCGTCCCAGGGGTCGGACTGGGGTGGGGGCGCATCCTCCCCGCCAGCTCCACCAGGCAGCAGGGGGAACCCTCAGCTGCTGGTAAATTGAGCCATACTCCTGTCTCCAAGTTTTCACCCCTGGACTGGAGGGGGAGAATTGATTTGGGGAGTTGAAGGCACATTTCCCCTCTAGGCCCTTGGTGAACAGGGGATCCGCATCTGCTAAGGGGGCTTTTTTCCTGAACACATCAGCTGACTGGCTTGAGAGCTTCTGCCACCGTTTCCATTTTCACTTTGTGAAATGATTCCCCTCTCTGTTGCCTCCTTCCACTTTCCCGAAGTTGTACAGCAGCCTGAAAATGCTGATGGCTTAACTGGTTTAATTTTTTTCCCCAGCAGCCCTGAGGGGTTTTAACTCTTTCCTCCTGCAGAAGCCCTGCTTTTGGAGTTGAATGTTTAAACTCGCACTGGGAGACTCATAAATATTCGGAGTCACTCTCTCCCTCTCTGTTTGATTAGGAAATGAGCCTTTAACTCAATGTAATCCCCAAGCCATTAACAAAAAAGCCCTCAACAGCTCCACTATTAGAATTTCACTCTTAACCCGCTGAGGATTGAATTAGATTAACATAACTACCCACAATCTGAGTTTATTTTCTGTGCCAGATAGAAATGTGTTTTTCAGGGAAGGCGAGAAGAGGGAGGGAAGAGAGGAGGGAGACAGAGCAAGCTGGAGGATAATGAAATGTAAAAATAGAGATAAGAAAAAGATGGACAGATACACTGTAGAAAAGAAGTGTTGGAGGGAAAGAGCTGTGTATGGTCTTTGGTGTAAAAATCCAGCCAGCTGCCATATTTTATTTACTGGGCTTTTGGAGAGACCTCAGCTATGTAGAATTGTTTAAATTAGGAGAGTGCTTTCCAGGTATTTGTGATTCCTTCTTCCTCGAGATTGATGGTCCTGCACCTGAGCCTGCTGTATTCCAAAGCACCTGCTCATTGGCTCCACTGTCCCCACTTTAGAGGAGGTTGGGCTGGGTTTCCACGCACTGGAGGGAGGGGGATGCATAAAACAACAGTGTGTGCACACAGGCGACCGTACGTTTACATCCAGAGAAATAAAACAGCAAGAATGGAATAGGTTAGATTTTGCAGACACGAAGTCACAGACAGCTCCGTGACCAATTGCATTTAAGAAATCAGTTTAGAAAAAAAAAATGAGTTTGATGTGAGCTCCGTCCACATAAATTAATCGTTATTGAAGCAGAAACTAAGTAATCAGAGGCTGCCTTATGCAAATGCACTGTTTCCCCCAACTGTGTCTCTAGACCTAAGCCCCAAAGGAAAAACCACAATCTGAACTTGAGGGTGAAAGCGAGGCCCTCCATCACACCATCAAACAAGGCCCCATCCCAACTAAAAGCACCCACAGATAGCCAAAGGAATGAGCAGTTCCAGCAAATATTCTTCTCTCTCAACCATTAACGCTAATGATAACATAGGACTGGTTCAGAAATACAGGCATCTTTCCCACTGCATTTAATCACAGGCCAGCAGGCTCTGGTGTGCATCTTGAGAAGGGGAGGGAACAGTTTGCTCTTGGATTTAAAAGATTAAAAAACATGCCACACTTTTCTCTAAAAAGCCATTGTGATCTGAAAGTCCTCTGACAGAAGTTCAGTTTGCATTGCAAACAGCTGACTGCTGCAATTTCTGAATGCGATGTCTCAATGCAAGTTCAGTCACTTGATTCACTCAGGCTTAATTAACAACAGCCCACCAAATCTCATTTAAGCATTATTGTGGCAAACCTTAGTAGGATATGTTTATCAAGATAGAATCCTTGGAATAGAAAAAAAAAAGTTACATATAGATAATACACTCAACTCCTATTTAATTTTTTCTTGATTTCTTGGGCTTTATTTTCCATACTAGTTTTTTGGGTAGGTGGGGGGAATGTAGTTGATACACAACATTATATCGGTTTCAGAGGCACAACATAGTGATTTGATAATTATTACATTATTAAATGCTCACCACAGTAAGTGTAGTTACCTCTTGCCATACTAGGTTTTAAATACTGACATTTCCCCTCATTTTACACCCAACTCCTATTCTGAATTTCTCCACCAATCAATGTGGTCTTACTACCTGAACATGTGAATTCCAATTTTTATTCCTTCCTGATCCCCATTCTCCCCTGCCAAATAATAAATGAATGGACTAAAGACATTAGTAACCCATAGTAAAACACAGATGGAAATAAAGGACCAAGAGGCAGAAGTTAAAATTTCATAAAGGTCAAAACAAAAATGAGATCAAACTGCCTCTTTAAACATATGTGTGTGTCCATATTATTTAACTTTCACCCAGTTACATTTATTGTTAAAACTATTTTGTTTTTAATCAAAACTAATCCAGACCTATCTGGTTTGTTTAGGGCTTTTAAGTTGTTGGAAAGATTATTTCTTTGTTAGGATATTGTCTTCCCAAACAAATCAAGAAGTAGTCCTTAGCAATATCGCATATAGTAACCACGTGTTAGTAAGTAGAAAGCCAGGCATTATTAGGTTCATTAAAAAATGAGAGACATTTTAAAAGTTGTGTTTAATACACATTAAGTATCACTCATTCTTTTTCTCCAACATTTAGGGCTACTATTCCTTTGTAAATAATACATAGCAGATTTCCCTAAGTGCAGGAGTTTTAGTTAATACTATGCATTATCCAGCAACTGAAGTCTCAGATCTTCACAGGAAGCTTGTAGCATGTTGGCTGTGTGGACCGCTGGACAATATCTAGGGAGTGCCATCTCTGGGAGCCACCCATGTGCCCACAAGAGCCTGCTCCCTGTTTGTCTGGAACAAGCCCGGCTTTGACAAGAATTGAGATATTACATCTCTTCCTTTGGGAAGGATACAGTGATGCATCAACAACATGCCACACCAGGCCTGGACCTTTCAGAGACTCCTCCTCCCCCACCCTCCACCCAAATTCCCCTTTCAGGATGAAGAAAACACACCAAATGAGTGAACCAACAAAGCCTTCAAGGCAAGGCAAATTGTCAGCTCTTGACAACTCAAAGCAAACTCATTCCATGGGGCAAAAATAAAAAAGTCATTTTTCTTTGAAGTCCTATAGGAAAAGCTGGTCACTGGGACTGTCACGACTCCCCCTTGAATCTGGAAGCTCCCTGCTTGAGCTCCAATCCATCACCACCTGTCTTGCGTGAACTGGGTCTTCCCTCTGTAACCTTCCCAGCTTACCCAACGCTGGGGCTGCCAGCAAATAAAAGTTTTCATGCTGGGAGACATAACCACCCTGCTGAGCCGCTTGTAAACTTTCCCTTGCCCTTTTGATTTACTTACTTTTTCTCAGTGAAAACAAATAAAAATAAAAGGGAACTCACAGATTCCAAAGGAGTTTGTGGAACCAGCCCACCTAGCCATTCCCCGTCCCTCTGACCTTCCCACAGCAGTCTGCAGAAGGCAACACTTCCCTCTCAGCCACGCAGAGATGCTCTAAGTGCCGGAAACCAGGATAAAAGAGCAGGCGTGGGGAGATATTTTTATCCATTAAAAAAAGGGAGCGAGAAAGAGAGAATGGGGGTGTGTAGCAAAAAAGGACAGCAAGGCACAGGGCAGTCTGGGGCAGAGAGAAGAAGTTGGTTACTCACATGCTCGGGCCGGCGGAGGGCAGGGGCTGGCGTGGGATGGTCTACCCCGCAGGTGTTTCCAGTTGCTCAGCTCCTCCGGCACCAGCTGACAGTCCCTTGTCTGTGTCTCTTTGTGACTAAGGACACAGTACTCCCAACCTATAAATAGATCCCGACTCCGTGATTGATATAACAGGCAGCTGACAAAAAAAAAAAAATCCTATAACCATAACCAGGTCTTAAACAAAACAGCAAAAAGCTCTAACTTTCAACTCCATGGAGCCCTGGGCAGACTACACAGCCACTGATGGACACAGGGAGGGGGGGAAAGGAAAATATACAATAAATGGGAGAAGGCAATGGGGGACGACAACAAAAGGGGAAAGCATGGAAGTTACTTCTCTAGTGGTGGAGCAGTCAGTGGGGCCAGGGGAGAGCCGCTGAAAGCGGGTGGGCAGGGAGAGCAGGGGGAGGAGCCGCGGCCGAGGGCCCAGCCTGACCTGTGAAGGAGAGGCCCCCGGATCCGGATCCGGAGCCTGTGTCCCTGTCAGGGCTGGAGTCAGAGTCCTGACCTGGGAGCTGTCGTCAGTGTGAGCGCTTTCCACGAAAGTTTCCATCCCAGCTGCCAGATCAGGAGGAAGGGAGGGAGCAGACAGCTTTCTGAGCTCAGGGGCCAGACAGGCTTCTTGGGGGACCTGCAGAGGACCCCTGGAGGGAGCGAGGATGTACAGGTGAGGGGCTGGGACAGAGTCGGGAGTCACCTGTGCCTGGTAGGTGGGCTCAGTGGGCCCAGTGGCTGCACAAAATGGGTTTTAAAAGGCCAGGGGGTGACAAGCCCATCAGAAGAATTGCCCAAGGTTGAAAGGCCCTGGGGGTGTTGGTGTCTCGGCTTTTTTCTAGAAGGATTTCCAAAGAGACCAAATTGTTTGAAGAAAGTTTCTTCTTGGGGAAATGAGCCCCACTCATTGGGATACTGAAGGAACTTTGGGATACTGAGAAACCAAGTTACACAAAAGTTCTGCAAAGTTGGGGAAGCCTCCCTGGGAAAGCTGAGCTCTGGGGCAAAATTTCCAGAGGATGGAAGAGTCATGGAGAGATGGCAGAAGTACGGGCTGTTCAACAATTAACCAGGAGAGTGAGCACCCTGGGGACCCTCATCCTGCCACGGGGAGGCCACCTGCTTCGACCACACAAGGGTCAGCCACCTCGCACTGGGTAATGGGCACACTGATTTAGGCAGAATTTCAGGGGAGGTTCCCCCTCCTAGAGGGGTCATGAGACCAGCCCCTTGCTGGTGCAGTAAAGAATAAGTACTTTATAATCCTTGAAACTCCTTGATCCCCAAATTTTTAAATGAAGTTAAATTTCCTCTTCATGTTTGATCTAATGTTTTATGATCCAGGTTAACAGAAACTATGAGGATGGGGAAGTACCCAGGCTGCTCAAGTCAAACCCTATTTAATATGTAGACTGCCACTGGAATGTAAGCTCCACATGGGGAGGACCATGTGTTTGCCTTATTCACCATTGCGTCCCCAAGTGCAGCCATGAGACCTGAAACTTCCCTGAGTATGGACTGACGAACTGAGTGAATAATGCATGATGCCTAAGATACCCCACGGGAGAGTCACTCCTTGGGACTAAGACCCTCTTTGCAGAAATGTCTGTGTAATGAGAGTGTCCCTAGGAAGGAAGGGAGTTGGGAGTGGGACTTCGGGCAGGAATAGTCTGATGGTCCCATCATTTACCCCAAATTTCATCTGAGAACCATGGTGCTCTGGGTAGCAGGCCAGTGTGGCCACCAAGCACCTCCCTGTAATCAGGCCTGGCCACACATGGGATTCTTGCCGAGTTTTGTGGCTCCAAGAGCAGATAATCCTGCCAAGAGGCAGAGCCCTAGAGAAGTTCCTGTGAGGACTGGGGCTGTTGCCACTTCAGCACGCATTCAACCATGGACTCCTTTGTAGTGGGAAACCTTTCTTCTCTGATGCAAAGCAAGGACTTTCATTCATTATTGCCTCCTCCTTAAATTCTCCAGCTGTGACCACTTGGATTCTTGCTGACCCCTCCCTGATTTCTGGCAGAAATCATACTTGAGTCTTTCTGCAGCCACAGCCACTAGCAGTGTCTGGTCTGGAGTAACCCTCAGTGAATGGGTTGAGCCAAGCCACTCCTTCTGGAAGGCATCCTCCTAGGGATTGCTTAGAGAGATTGTCCACATCTCTTAGAGAGCCCTGTGGGACCTTGCATTTGGCTTTTTCCCTCTAATTTGAGTTCTCAATCACTCCGACGTCTCAGTCTCATCTCTCCCAACTGAACTAACCTTGGTGTTTCTCCCTGTAAGTGGCCCTGTGGGCTAACAGGGGGCCCACTGATAACTAGTGGGCATCCCTCTGATCACACAAGGTCCCCTTGAAATGCTGGTCATCATCTTGAGACCACAGGCCTTTGCTTCCAGGAGCTTCTCAGGCCAGGCCCCCTGGGCCACTCAGAGCAGAGGCACACACATAGATACACACCCCTGGCAGTTAAAACATGGAGTCTAGGCTGGGACTCCCAGGGTTGGAATCTTGCCCCTTCCACTTACTATCGGTCAGGAAGCTAGTGAAATCCCCTAAATTTCTCTGTGCTGTTTCCCTACCCACAATGTGGAAATTCTAAGGGTCTACCTCCTAAGACTGTCAGAGGACAAAATGACTCAATGCAAAGGGGATGCTTACTATAGTGTCTGGTGCATGGAGAGTCCTTACTAAATGCTCCAAGTAGCATTTCCAGCCCCTGCACACACCCCTGCACTTACTCTGGAGGTGGCTTCTGCCCACCAGAGCCACATTATTCAAGCTGGCTTCAGTTCTTCCCCAAACACTAGACGTGAGCCTCCTGGCCTGCAGATCAATGACTGGGAGTCTCCACTCTGTGCCAGCTGCTACACATGGGCCCATCATCACTTCCTCACCACAAACCTACGGGCAGGACTCTCGTTCCCTTACGCTAGATTGCTAGGGCTGTAGCAAAGTACCAAAACCTTAGTGGCTTTGAACAGCAGGAATGTATTGTCTCCTAGGTCTGGAAGCTAGGAGTCCAAGATCACGATGTTGGCAGGGTGGCATCCAGCTGAGGGGATGAGGGAGAATCTGTCCCAGGCCTCCCTCCGAGCCTCTGGTGGTTTGCTGGGGAACTCTGGCGTCCCTTGATTTATAGATCTCTGCCTTCATGTTCACATGGCATTCTTCCTGTGTGTCTTTGTGTCCAAGTTCCCTCCCTTCCTAAGGACACAGTCGTTCTGGATTAGGGCCTCCCTAATGACTTCTTAAATTGATCATCTGCAAAGACCTTGTTTTCAAGTAAGTTTACATTCATAGGTTGCAGGGGTTAGGACTCCAACATCAGCCTATAACATCTCCTGTTACGGAAGAAGCAACTGAAGGCTCAGGAGGCCTTGCATCTGTATGAGACAGCTGAGTGAGTGTCACCTTGGAAGAGACAGGGGCAGAGGGACGTGAGGCCTTGACAGCCCCTCTCTGTGCTGTAGGGGTGCTGGCTCTTGCACTGGCTCAGTGCCATGGGACTCCATTTGGCTTGCTCCAGCATCATTAGTCCCAGCACATCAAGGTGACTTTACACTGTTTACAAGGGCCCCTGAAGGTACAGTCACCCCTGCCCCCACCAGCTTATCAAGTCATTTACCTTGCAGAGTTCCCTAACAGGCCTGCTACCAGGAGGGTGAGCAGGGACCTGCAGCCCAGGAAGGGCCTGCATTCATTTCCTCTGGGAGGAAAAAGCTATGTGCTTGGGAACAGACTGAAATACAACACACTGATGCAGCAAGGCTGTTAACCATCCTTCTGGGACATGGGAGACAGGGAACGGGCATGGTGGATACCAGCTCTGGTGGGGCTGGGGACACTGCCAGGGCTTCCCTCTAGAGGGTGCTCTATGGGGATTGGTGTGGGGATAACACAGTTAGAGGCTGGTGACATCTCACACAGGAGGAGCAGTCAGACCCCATCCTCGGTGGTCAGGCCTGAAAGGCAGTGCTCCCACTGAAATAAATACTCTTTCAGCTCCCTCTCTAAACTTGCTCCCCCACCCCAATGGTCCCCCCAGGACACAAAACACCTCTTGACCAGGAATCCAGTTTGCCAGGGAACCACCAGCCCCAGCAATTTGACAAATGCCTGCAACCCCCTCTGGAGATCCTATACTATTGTCTCAGGGGAAGGGGAGGTGTGGGAATGAGAATAACAGGGGACTTAAGGTGGGGCCGAGGCCTGATTTCTTCCATTCCTTTACCTTAGGACATCCCAGCCTGCTGTCCACCTGCCTACACAACATCCTATCAGCAAGCTGTACCTGCCAGGTACGTTCCTAGCTCTACTACCTCTTACCTGATTTCTATTCACCCTTCAAGGTCCAGTTCAAGTGTGACATCCTACGTGGGTCCTGACTGCAGATCCCCCCACCTCCACTCCATCTCATTGAGCCCCTGCCACATCCCATTTCGCCTTGAGTGCCTGCTGTCTTCTCACATGCATTTACCAAGTGCTACCACAAGGCAATAATAACGGATGAAGACACCATGAACCCAGCGCCTACTGCGTGCTAGGGTCTGTGTAAAGCACCTGCTCTACATTGCCTTCTTTAATTCTTACAATTACCCTGACAGGCAAGGATTGCTTTCCCCGCTCATCATCCAGGAAGCTGGCAATCGGAGAGGTGCAGAGACTTGCCTGAGTTGCACAGTGGGCAAGAGGTAGAGGCAGGATTTGACCCCCATCTACCAGAACTGAAAGCCCATGCTCCTAGGCACTGTTCAACCATCTCTGTGATGGCCCCCAACCCGCATGGTTCTCTGTGTTCCTCAGGATAAAATCCTAGTCCTTTGCCTGGCTCTGACCTATATTTAATAATTCTGCTCTGGCCTGTATTCTTGGTCACATCTCTCGCCATGCCCCGCCATGTGGAGCTTTTTCCTGTACAGTATTGCTTTATCTTTCATACCTCTGCCCAGAATGCAGCATTTGGCCTTCAAAGCCCAGCTCCAATGTCACCTCCTCTGGAAGCCTCTCTCTGTTTCAGCCACTCCTTCCCTGTACACACACAGGACTGTGTGACACTCTGCTCTGGCACTTATCACACAGTATTATAAATATTTGTTCACCATCTGCCTGCAACCCTGGGATACAGCTCCTACTAGAAGATGAGGACTTGCTTTTTGCATATTTATATCATCCTCCATCCCACTATCAACCAATGCCTATCCTGGTCCTGACATTTACTAGGTGACCAATAAATGTTCATTGAATGAATGAATGAATGAAAGCTAATGAATTAGAAACTATAAAGTAAAAGGTGAAGAGTGAGGTAAGAGATCAATACAGGCTGAGTGGGGAATGGTCCCCAGGGCCGCAGGCTGAGAAGGTTGTGCACTCCACAGTCCCAGGAGGCACTATCAGTGGCCGTCCACGGGAACTCCTTAGAATCATGCAGGGTGTATGCAGCAGCTCCATAAAGAGAACAGACTCAAGAAGGCACAGCCCTCCCCAGACCTCGTCCCTCTACCTGGCTGGCTGGAAATTGGAAGGGGCTTTGGGAAAAGGGAACCTAGATGAGACTTAGAGGAGTTTGAGCAGGTCAGTGCAATGGGGGATTGTCTTCCCCACTGCACTTGGTGGCTTGCTGGCCCATCACATAATGCACGGGCTGAAGATGCCACCTGCTTTCCCAGCCTCCCTTGCAGTTAGAGGTTGCCACGTGTCCCAGTCAGAGAATGAGACTTAAGGGGGAGTCTGTCAGGGGAGAAGGGACATGTGGGCAATATTTTCCTCCATGATAAAGAGAGAGATAGGGAAAGAGCCACAGAAACCATCTTGCAACTATGAAGAAAGAAGCGTGGGGAAGAAAAGTCAGCATGCGGAGGATGGCAGGGCACTAGGAGGAAGAAGGCAGGGAAGGGTCTTCAGTGGCATCGCTGACCTGCTGAGCCAAGACCAACTCTGGAAGCACATACTTCTTGCTATAGGAGGTGCTGTGTGCTTATATTGCTTAAATTACTCTTAGTTCTTTGTCATTACTTACATCCCAAAGCATTCTAATGGATGTATCAGGGAGTGTGGGTCATGCTAAATATGGCAATACAAGCTGGGACCAGCCATTTAATGTAAACTGGATGTAAAATAGTAGGAAAGCCCTGAGACCACACAGGGTAAGAGTCTCTACATGCAAACATTGGTAGAATAATGTCAATGGTATGAACTCAATTTCCTATTTTCAGTTATTCCATTTCTCCCTGACTTAAGTATGAAGTTGGCACTGTCTCCCCTTAGCTATAGTCCACCTCCCCCTCCAAAAATCTGGTCAGTCGTTGGACTAGAAAAGAACCCTGCATATTTTGTAGCACTTTACAACATGATTTTCCACTAGTTAGGTCACAGGAGCCCCTAGACAGCTGGAATAGGGTGAGGAAACAACAGACAAGTGGTGGCAGTGAAGGCCCCCCTCTTTCTCCAAATCAGTTGAGCGGTACAAGTGCATTTCCCGGAGGCTCCTTCTGCACCCGAGCACTTGTTAAGGGCCCGGCTCTAAGCACTTTGTGTTAACTCATCTGCTCCTCGTAGAAACCCTAGGAGGTGCAGATACCATTCTCAGCCCCATACAGGTGAGGAAACTGAGGCAGAGAGAGGTCCTGTAATAGTCCCACCTTGAACAAGATACAGCTGGGGGATGAACCAAGAGAGTCCCACTCCCACCACAACCTGCTCACCCAGTGTTGTCTTTTCCAGGGATGAAAATAAAGCTTGGTTCTAGTTTATCTGTCTCCCCCCAGGAAGAACCACAGAGCTTTGGGAAGCACTAAGCAGCCCTCTGGCGTGTCTGGCCTTTACGTAAGTGTTGGGCGTCTCTCTGCCAGCTAACTCCAGGATCCAGACTGTTCCAACTGGGCTTCCTTCTCAGCACTGACACCCACGGGGTAGGGGTGAGGGCTGGGGCCACATCACCACCATGAGGACTACATGAGGCTTACTTAATAAATAACCGGGAACTCCACAATCTTTCCCCATAGATTGCTTGGTATTCGCCTTCAGTAGATTCAGAAGTAATTAAATTACCACGCAACCAGCCTGCAAGTCTCAGGAAAAGACCTGAACTAAAATAAAGCCTTACGAATTCAGACAAGTGGGGGGAGGGATGGGGGAAAGCCAGAAGGAACTGTGGCTTTCCTTTTAAAAGAAACATATTTTTTACATTTCCAGCACTTACAGTAAATCACACTAAACATTAATAGCAGCCAAATGGAGTTCTTGCTGAGTTTGTGTGAATGAATAAATAAAACTAATTTTAATTAGCATATTCCTTGTATCCAAATATCTTCTCTTAATACTCTTTGGAGAGCTTGTTGTCTGAAGGTTAAACATTCATTCCTGCATCCGACAGGCATTGTGGAGAATCATTGTTGAGATTCTACAGTGTGCTACTGTGGTCTCTGAGCTAGAAGCTGAGGACAAAGAGAGGAACGAGATTCAGAGGAGGTCTTGGAAGAATCTATATATGCAAACAAATGGACTATTACAACAGGCTCAGATTTATTAGGAATATATAAGCAATGCAATGAGTGACCATGATCCATGGAACAACTGGCTCTTCCCAGGAGAAGGTGGAGGCCAGCTTCTCTGGGAGGGTGATATTTGAGCTGGGTTTTGAAGGATGAATGAGGGTCTGCCAGTGAGGCCAAGGAGAAAGGCAAGGGCCAGAGAGTCACTCAGGGGCCTGGCGGTGAGGCTCAGGAGCTGCGGCTCATGAAGTTTTTTTTAAGAAACAAAATTTTACATCAAGACAGACACTGCTCATCAGGTTCCAGAGCAGACGCCCCTCGCCTTTCTGGCAGGGGCTCTGCCTGTCCTTACAGCATCTCACATAATTTGAAGTCACTTCGTTGATCTGTTGATTCATCCCTTGTTGTAAGGCCATCTCCATAAAAGAGACACCTGGGATGTCTTATTTACCATGGGCCCTCTGTAGCTGACCTATATTAGGTGCTCAATAATATCTGTACAAGAAAAGAGAGAGGAAAGGAGGGACAGAGGAGGAACTTAGCAGAAGAAGGGACCACAATCTGGTTTAATTCTGCAAATACCCTTTGAGCACCTCTAACCTGCAAGGCTCTGTGGGAGGCACAGGACAGAGCATGTGCCCCAGGATCTTGCCCTCAAAGAATACCTGCTGCTCCTAGGAGCCAGCCCTGGGTGGGGTGGTTTAGGGCATCTCTGGCAGATTGGAGAAGTCTAGCCCTGGTCGGGCCCCTGGGGCTGGAGATGAGGGTATCAAAGCCCCTGTGAGGCAGTGCTAGCAGAGGCTAGGCTCGTGGCAGGACTGCGGTGGGACTGGAACCACACGATGTAACCAAGGAGACCAAGCAAGGTGAAAGTGTTACAGGCAAATAAAAGAAATTGACATTCAGGAAAGGTGACAAGTTACTCATTAAACCATGGAATGGGAGAGGGCCGAACCTCCCCCACAGCGTAGCCCCAAAGACCTGCTTTTGTGCTCTGCCTGTGGAAGAAAGTCTGGCCCTTTCAGACGTTACCGTTTGCCTTCCTGGTACCACTGGGATGAGGCTTTGGGCTGGGGGTGTGAGGACTTGGTGGCAAGGGACTTAGGAAGAAGAGCCAACCCTGGCTCAGGACCCTGACTGACTGCCCTTCCCTGCCAGCCCTCTGAGCATTCACTGAGCAAGTGCTGAATGAGCACCTGCTGTGAGCCAGGCGTTGGGCTAAGGACCATGGATAAACAAGCCTGGCTAAGAAAGCAAGCGTGAAAAGCTGAACAACAATACCCCACCATACATACTAAAGCAGAGGTAGGACAGAGTGCCTTGTTTACTCAGAGGACTCGAGTTCAATGGTTGAAAGAGGAAATGGGATATTTGAGGTAGGTTTTGAAGACTGAAGAGGAGATTGCAGGCCTAGAGGCAAGCAAGAGTTGTTTTCCAGGTAGACAAACAAAAAAAATGATAAAAGACCCTGGCATGCCCAGAAAAGGAGGGAGAGGGAGGGAGGTGCAGAAGCTACTCCCCATGCCTGAAATGCTCAGCCTTGCCTGGCAGGCTCCTTCTTGTTATTTAGATTTCAGCTTCATGGCCACCTCCTGTGGGAGACTTTCCTGGCTCCCCACCTGTCAGAGTGTTTGTAACTTACTTGTAAAGACCCCAGCATATAGTGTGAGGTTGTATGTGTGTGACTTAGGTTCACCTATAACCCAAGGGCTGCTAGCATTTCAATCAAGAATGCACAGCTCAGGGTGAGGGTAGGTCATTAACTAGGAGGCTCATGGTTAGAGCCTTTGGTATTTTGTGTCTAGATCAATGGGCAACATTTGGCTAAGTAGCATAGTGAATGTCTGCAGTGGATTTTTATTGGTAAATTAGAAAGGAGTCCTACTGTGACATTTTCAAGACCTGTGTGAGAGGGTACCCTCACACCATCACCCCGCTGCCCATTTGAGCTCGCCTGCATCTGAGGTGGCCAGCGTCCGACACTTGGCCACCTTCCACCTCAAGCACCTATTATGTCGTTTCTCTTTTCTGTGTGACTCCTATCTCTGCAACCAATGGAGCTCACTTTGCTAAAAGCGGTCCAACCAGGAGCGTTAATGCCCCCAGGGGCAATTTTCAGCTGATAGGAGATCAGAGTCCTTGTATAAATACCTGTCTCTCAGTCCTTTGGTGGAGAGATTCCGATGTTTGCTCTACATGGTGTCTCAGAGGGTCCCCAGATGGGATAAGGTCCCACCGCTCACAGCAATAACTACCTCCTTAGCAAACCCTGTGCTGTCTTTTCTCTTTCCTGTTTTGCTTTCCCCACTCCCTTACTAATGCTTCCTGAAATCATCTTTGAAATAACAGAGCTGTACCCAAGGCTGGTCTCAAGGTCTACTTATAGGAGAACCCAATCTAAGCAAGCTGGGCTAGCTGAAACATTTGGAAACATTCTTCCTTTGTATGCAGAGTATAAGAATCCAGTGGAGTCTGTAGATTTTACCCACTGTGGTGATGCTCTAAGCCAAATCCCACATGGCTCTATTATTAGCCAGCTGTGAATTCTGGAAGATTCTGGTTGTTGGTGGGCTATCAGGGCAGTAAAAATTCTTTCTTGGGAATCTTGATGTTTGTTGGAGCACTTGCAGATGGAGACTTGGGATTTCCTGAAGCTTATAGAACAAGTGTATGAACTGGATTTGTGCTTACCTCCTGGTAGAAGTTTAGTTCAGGTGTGTCTCTACGAGGGTGTAATTTGGTCTGCAATTGCCTCTCTTCTAACATGGCTGTGAAATTGTGGGGAGTAGTTAACACTCATCCTCTTCAAACTCTTTCAGCCACTCCCATTAATCAACCAAAAATAACCTAACATTTGTTATTGACCAAATTGGCTAATTCTGCTTAGCCACACAGCCTAAAGTAGACTCCCACTAGCATTCATAATCTTACATTAATTCCCCAAATGGCACTCATTGGTTTCTTTAAAAAGTATTATTCTTTTTATTTATCTGTTGTTTTCTGTTCTCCATATCCTCTCCAACCTGGGCCCTTAATGAAAGGTAAGCTCCATATAGTGTTTATCTCTGTCTCTCCCAACACACGCAACAGTGCCTAGTACTTAGGACAACACCTAGCTCGACAAGTGCTCTGTTACATGTTGAAGAGTGACAGCAGGTACAACTGAAGCCAAATAATTCTAAAGATGGGAGTTTGCACATTACTCCTCAAGCCTGTGATTTAGGCTGTGAGGCCATGGACACCTCTGAGAATCTGAATAGAGCTATGAGCTACTGCCTTCTCCAGAAAAAAAATAATGCACACATTATGATACACAAAATCACACCTGTGATTTCAGGGAAGTCATAGATCCCAGGTTCAAAATTCCTGCTTCTAGCCATGTGCAAGCCAAAAAAGGCTTTTAAACAGGTGCTCAACAAATCCACTTTTGTTTTTTTAAAAAGATAATTCTAGTGGTCACATAATAATGAAAGAGAAGAGAGTAGGAGGCAGGGAGGGCAGTAGAAGGCCTTGAGAGAGGCCAAGAGGAAGAGGACGTGGGTGTAGATTTAGGAAGCGCTAAGGGGATGGCAAGGAATGGTGATTTGGGGAAAACATTTCTGAAGTACAGTTTGTAAGGTTTGGTAACTGACCAGGTGGTGGAGGTGAGAGACGGAGAAGAGGCAAGCTAGCTGTGAGAGTTCTGATGCTGGTGGATGGTGACAGCCTGACCAAGGCGGCAATGGGCACCCCCCCTACCTGTCGTGAGGGGAAGCAGGAGCCTGGCCTCCAGGACCGAGTCATAACTGCAGATGTTGGCCTCCCCTCAGGCTGCCCTGCAGTTCCTGAAACAGCCTGAACCAAAGAGCATGGGCAGGACAGAAGGAATGTGCTTCCTCTTTAGGAAGATGCCACCTTCCTTTTGCACTAGCTTTCCTTCTGCTGCTGAATCTTTGTTGGAGAAGCCAACTCTTTCGTAATGAAATGCAAATAAAATATAGAAGTCACAGGATGAACAGGTCAGAAGCCCTGGCCTCTCCTTAGACACGTATGACCTGGGAATCAATCCTGAACCTCACTATTTGTTATATATGGGTTAAAGAGAGTGGTAGAAAGTATATCACACTATGTATCTACTGTTGAATCGTCTGCTCCTCGTTGAGGCAACCTCCACATGAGCACCAGACCCTAGTCCCTGTCACCCATTCAAAGACATTGCTTCTACAACTCCCTCCTCTTTCTCCCACATCATTGATTTTTGCCCTTCACTAGACTGTTTCCACCATCACAGAAAACATGCCATTATTTCTCCAATTTGAAAAAACTTTCTTATCTCTCTTCTTACTGCACCTTCTGCACCTCTTCTTTGTCCTGCTCTATTGCAAAGTTCCTTGAAAGAGTTGCCCATAATTACTTCTGTAATTTCTCTAGTGTCAATTTCTCTTGAGCCCATATCTAATAGGCTTTCCTTTCTACCACTCTCTTTAACCCGTATATAACAAATTTCCTTTCCACCATGACACCAATTCTTCACATCCCCAAATCCAGGCATCAGTTGCCCATCCTTATCTAATTGGGCCTCTTTGTAACTTGCCTGACATGTGTCAGACCTGCTGGTCCCTCCCTCCTAGACATCACATTCTCCTCATTTTCCTGCAGTGTCTCTGGATATTCCTTCCCAGTCTCCTTTGCTGGTTTTTCCTCATCTCCCAGACCTCTAAACATTGGAGGAACCTGGGAATCAACCCTGAACCTCACTGCTTTTCTACCTACATCTCTCTTGGAGACATCCTCAGGTTTTACAGCTTTAAAATCTAACTATATGTTGATGCCACCTAAATTTACATTTTCAGCCCAGCCCTCTCCTTTGAATTTCATATTTTTATATCTAATCATCTGATTCCACTTGAATATCTACTGTATATTTCCAATTATCATGTTCCAAGATGGGCTTCTGCAATCCCCCTTCCTGTCTCTACAAACCCGTTCTTCTTATCTAGTAAATGGCTTTTCTATCCTTCTAATTGCTCAGGTCAAGAACCTTGAAGTATTCTTGATCCTCCTCTTTCTCACCCCATACATGACCCTTTGGGCTCCTTCTTAGCACTTCTTTTTTAAACCCTGATTCAAGACCTTTCTTGCCTTCTAACAAGTCTCCTTTCTTCCTCCATTGCACTTTTTCTATCTATTCACTATGTAGTAACCAGAGTAAACCTGTTAAGTCATAAGTCAGTCATGTTTTAAACTCTCATGTTTAAAACCCTCCAACAGATTCCTGTCTTATTTAGAGTAACACTAAATTCCTTATAATGACCTTCAAGGTCCTTTATTAATTGCCCCCATTTCCTCTCTGACCTGACCTTCTCCTACTCTTCCATCACTACCTGTTCCAGCCACACTGGCCTCCTTGCCCTTCTGTAAACATACTGCGTGTGCCCCTGACTCATGGACTTGGTATTTACCGCTCTATCTGCCTGGAATGATCTTCCTCCAGATATCTGCAGGACTTGCTCTCTCATTTCCTTCAGATCTTTATGTGTATGTCACCTCCCAGTGAGACCTCAGCTGACTATCCTATGTAAAATTATAACTCACTTCCCCAAACATTTTCTATTCCCCTTTATTCATGCATTTTCCCTAACCCTTTTCATTATTTATCACACTGTATATGTTACTGAATCATTTTGCCAATTTTCTCTTTTCCACTAAAATACAGGCACCACACATACAGTGATTTTTGCTCTTTGTCTATTGCTATATCTCCAGCACCAAAAAGGTAACTGAAATTATAAGTAGAAACTGAATAAATATCGTTCAGAGAATGTATGAATTCTAGTGCTGGATCAGAGCTTAAATGACTATTCTAGAGATTATAAAAAGAATATTTGCTATATTCTGCTTCTCTCGGGGACAGAGTGACATGTATCTGACCAATGGACCCTGAAGAACAAAAAGAAAATCTGGATAAAATGCAAAATTCTTTCTGAGGGCATTGGAGAGCTTCTAAAACAGCTGGACATTGATGAGGGGCCTTGGAAACATCTTGAGCTCCTCGTTAGAACCTTTGGAGGGCTACATAAGGAACAGCAGGGGTAGAAGATCAAGACTTAAAAAGTCTAAACCCAGCTTTCAGTCCTGTCAGTCCCTAGCTGGGTATGCCCTGCCCTAGCTGCCTTCCAGAAGATAGATTAAAATCTTTCTGTAGGAATATAATTTTTCCCAGAACCTCTACAATTGTTCTTACATAAATCTGGTACCAAATGAAGTTTCCTGGCACTCAAAAGAAAAGGACAAAGACAAGAGAAACAGATCTACAGATGAACCAGATATTAGCATTATTAAACATGGGCTTTAAAATAGATGTGATGAAAATGATCAAAAAATAAGTGACAAGGTAGAGAATTTCACCTGAGAATTGGAATATATTAAAAACATTGTAGATTCTAACTTAAAAATACAATGTCAACTCAAGAATTCAATACATGGATTTAATAGCATAATGGACAAAAATGAGGAGAGGATTATTTGCCGGAAGTTAGGTCAGCAGAAAACAAAATCAGATTGAAACACAAAGGAGAGGAAAAAAAAGCAAAGGAGCATGAGATATGGTGATAAATCCTAAAATATGTAGATTTGTAGTCCCAGAAGTCGAGAAGAGAGAGAACTGGTGGAAGGAATATTAGAAGAAATAAAGGCCTAGAATTTTCAAAATTGATGAATTATATCAAATCAGATATTCAAGAAGTACTACAAACTGCAAGGAGGAGGACAAATACAAAGGAAATGACACCCAGGCAGATTCTAGTCAAACTTCTGAAAATTAAAAACAAAGAGAACATCTTAAAAGCAGCCATAGTAAAAGGATACATCACACTCAAAGGAGCAACACTAAGTCTGACAGGTGACTTCTTAACATAAGTGATGGAAGCCAGAAGACAAGGAAGGACATCTTTAAAGTGCTTAAAGAATTTAACAGCAAATCCAGGACACCCAGTAAACATACACTTCAAAAGTAAAGACAAAATAAAGAAATTTCCAGGCAAATAGGTATGTCACTGCAATCTGACCCACAATAAAATATTAAAGGCAGCTCTTCTCAGGAAGATGGAAAATGATCCCATATGTAAACATGTAAATGAAAGAAAGAATTATGAAAAATGGGAAGGTCATAGATGTGGGTAAATATCAAAGGAATATTGAATATAAACAATAACAGGTAAGATAGAAGAAGCAGGCAAAAAAATCAATAAGAATATAGATGCTTTGCCAGCATTATTAATAAACTTGAACTAACTGACATCTATTGGGCATTTTATCAACAACTTCAGAATACACATTTTTTTAAGTGCACATGAAATGTCTACCAAAATTGACCATATGCTAAGCTATAATATCAGCTCTCAACAAGTTCTAAAAGACTTAAATAAATCAGAATATTTTATTTGATTATAGTGTAAGCCAGAAATCAACTATTACAAGGATAACTAGATAATCCCCATGTTTAGAAAGTAAGTAAATTAAATAAAACACTACTAAATAGCCAGTAAGCAAAAGAAAAAACTGTAACAGAAATTAGAAAATATTGCTAATTGAATGATAATAAAAATGTGGTGTTTCAAAAATTATGAGGCAGGTTTAAAACTGTTTAGAAAAAATTTACATCCCTATTTGTATATATTATAAAACAAGAAAGACTGAAAACAAATGAACTAAGAATTAATCTCAAGATTTTAAAACTCAACAGTGAACTAAGTCCTAAGAAAGTAGAAGGAAGAAAACAATAGAGAATAGAGCAGAAATCATTTAAATAGAATATAAATGCATATGGAGAAAAATCAACAAAGCCAAAAATTGTTTGCAATATTCACCCCCTCTCAAAAAAGAAAAATCCAATATCAGAAACAAAAAGGGAACACTGCTACAGACCCTACAGACTTTAAAAGGACAAGAGAATATTATAAAAACTTGGTGCTGATAAGGTAGAAAATTTAAACAAAATGAACAAATTCCTTTAAAAATAAAACTGACAAGAAAAATAGAAAATCTGAATAGTTCTCCTTATATATTAAGGAATTTAAATCTGTAACTTCCAGGCTCAAATGGCTTCACTGGTGAATGCTTCCAAAGATTCAAGTAAGAAATAAAATAGTTAATCTCACCTAAACTTTTCCAGAGAATAGAAAAAGAGGAAACACTTTCCAACTTGTTATTTGGGGAAGATGGGAGGGGAGTATAATCTGGCCAATATAATCAAACATAAAGTATGATAAGGAAATTATGAGAAAAAAAGTACGGGTCAGTATCCCTCACAAATACAGATGCAAGAAATCTTAGGTGAAATACTAGCCAATCAAGTACAGAATTACATAAAAAGGAAAACACATCACAACTACTTAGGGTTATTACAGGAAAGCAAGGTTATTTTAACATTTAAAAAGCAATGCAATTTACTATATTGCAGAATGAAAGAGAGAAAACACAGTCATTTTAACAGATGCCAAAAAAATTTTAAATAAAATGTATCCCATGATTAAAAAAAAATGTCTTAGCAAATTAAGAATAAATGGAAACTTCTTTACTTTAAAAATAGGTACCTGTGAAAAGCCTATAAAAAATTTTATATTCAATCATAAATTGAGAGGGAGAGGGAAAGGGTGAAGGAAACTGGAAATGAGAAAAGGATGTCCACTAAAATTATTTCTGTTGAACATTGTACTAAGATCCTAGTCAGAGTCATAGGTCAAGGAAAAGAAATAGAAGGTATAAGAACTGGAAATGAAATAAAATTGTCACTATTTTCAGGCAACATGATTGTATAAGTAGAAAAAATTTTTTTAAAGAATTAGAATTAATAAGTAAGCTTAGCAAGGTCTCTCTGTATACAAAGTCAATACCCAAAAACCAACTGTACCTTTATATACTACAACCAAACAATTAGAAAATTCATTTTTAAAAAAGATATCATTTACAATAGCATTTTAAAAATCACACATCTAAAAATAAATAGAACATGTACAAAAAATTTTACATAGAGAATTATCAAGAGCTATTGAGAGAAAATGAAATCCAAATAAATGAAAAGATATACAATGCTCATGAATTTTAAGACTCTGTATTGTAAGGAGGTCAATTGTTTATGAATTGATCTATATACTCAATGTAATCTGAATCAGATACCCAGCCATTTTTAAAGAAATTGACAAGCTGATTCTAAAATCTCTGTGGAAATGAAAAGGCTCAATAAAAGGCAAACAGTGTTGAAGCAGAAAAACAAAACTTGAGGACTTATAAGCAGATCTGAATTATTTTTATAAAGTTCTGGTAATTAAGACTGTATGCACATTTCTAAATAACACATGAGTCAAAGAAGAAATCTCAAGAGAAATTTAAAAACATTTTGAATGAAATGAAAATGAAGACACAACTTATTAAAATCTGTGGGATGCAGTAAAAAAGTGTTTAGAGGGAAATTTACAGCATCAAATTCATATATTAGAAAAGAAGATATAAAATCAATCATCTAAACTTCCAATTTAGGACACTAGAAAAAGAGAAAATTAAATCCAAAGTAAGCAAAAGAAAAGAAATGACAAAACTTAGCACAGAAATCAATGAAACTGAAAATAGGAAATCAATAAAGAAAATCAATGAAACCAAAAGCTAGCTCTTTGAAAAGATCAATAAAATCAATAAGGCTCTAGCCAGGCTAAGAAAAAAAAGAAAGAAGAAAGGACACAAATTACTAATATTATAAATTAAAAAGGGTACATCACTACAGATACTATGGACATAAAAAGAATAATCAAGAAACACTATGAACAAATCTATCTCACAAATTTGATAACCTAGATGAAATGGACCATTTCCTCGAAAGGCCATCTGCCAAAGCTCACCCAACAAGAAATAGACAATTTGAATAAATCTGTATCTATTAAAGAAAATTAACTGATAATTAATAACTTTCCAACCAGAAAGCACCATATTTTGATGGGTTCACTAGTGAATTCTACCAAACATTTAAGGAAGAAATTATACCAATTCCCTAAAATCTCTTTCAGATGATAGAAGCAGAGGGAATACATCCTAACTCATTCTAGGAGGCTAGCATTACCCAAAAATCAAAATCAAAGACATTATGAGAAAACACAGTATTGTATTCTGTCTTTGTACAAAAGACAGAAGACTAGACCAATGGCACAGAATAGAGAAACAGACCCACAGATATATGGTTACTTGATTTTTGACAATGACATAACTGCAGTGAAGTAGAAAACAGTTGCCTTTTAAGTATATGGGAAGGGTAAATTAGATATCCATTCACAGAAGCCATTTCCAGACTGAATAACTGTGTGAAAGGTAAAATAATAAAGCTCTTCCAAGAAAACAGGGGGCAATTTCTATAACCTTGGAGTAGGCAAATATTTCTTCAACAGGTCATAGAAAGTACTAACCATAAAGGAAAATATTGATAAATTGACTGAATTAAAGTAAGAGCTCTGTTCATCAAAAGACACTGTTAAGAGAATGTAAACTCAAATGTAGACTAGAAAAATATTTTTTCAATACCCTTATCTGACAAAGATATCTATATCCAGGATATATGAAGAAGTTATTCAATCAGTAGGAAAAAAAGGTAGACAGTTTAAAAATGGGCAAAACACTTAAACAGGCACTTCACACAAAATAAATATCTAAATAGCCCATAAGCATTTACAAAGTTGTACAATATCAGTTGTCATCAGGACATAACAAATTAACCATAATGAGATACTACTCCACACCTACCAAATGGCTAAAATTAAAATTCATCAAGCTACATACATATGATTTGTACATTTTCTGTATGTAGCTTTCAAAAACCTAACTTCAAAATCCGTACTATTTTTTGAAGGTCAATTAGGTAGGATTCAAAAATCCCATATTATTTTTGATTTGTGTTACTGTTATCAATCTTCTTGAGGTATAATATTCTAGGTTGAATAATAAATGTATGTTTAACTTTAGAAGAAACTAGCAAACAATTTTCCGAAATGGTTGACCATTTTGCATTCTCACCAGCAATGTATAGGAGTTCCAATTGGTCCACATCCTCATCAACACTTGATACTGTCAATCTTCTCAATTTTAGTGGTTTTAATGGACATGAGATAGAATCTTTTTGTGGTTTTAATTTGCATTTTCCTGATAATTAATGACATGCATCTTTTTGTGAGCTTATTAGCCACTGGCATATCTTCTTTTGTCTGTTCAAATCTTTTGTCAATTTCTAAATTGGGTTGTCTTATTATTGAGCTGTAAGACTTCTTTATGTATTCTTGGTACAAGTCCTGTGCATATGCATGTATGTATGTGTGTGTGTGTGTGTTTTCTTAATGGCATCTGTATTAGTTTCCTATTGATCCTGTAACTAACTATCATAAACTTAGTGGCTAAAAACAACAGAAATTTATTATTTTATAGTTCTGGAGGCCAGAAGCCGATTTCACTGGACTAAAAATCAAAGTGTTGCACGGCGGCATTCCTTCTGGAGGCCCTAGAAGAAAATTTATTTCCTTGCCTTTTCTAGTTTCTAGAGGCTGCATGCATGTTTTGGCAGGCCCTGTATCATTCCAACCTCTGCTTCCATCATTGCATCTCCTCTCTGACTCTAACTTTCCTGCCTCCCTCTTAAAAGGACCTTTGTGATTACCCTAAGCCCACTGGATAATCCAGGAAAATATCCGTATCTCAAGATCCTTAATCTAATCATATCTGTGACATCTCTGTTACCATGTAACATATTCACAGGTTCCAGGATTAGGATGTGGATTTCTCAGGGATGGTAGATTATTCAATCTACCAGTGTCCTTCAACAAACAAGAGTTCTCATCTGTATTAGAGTTCTGTGGAGGACAGAACCAACAGGAGTTATACCTGTATCTGTATGGAAAGAGGTTGTGAGGAACTGGCTCACATGATTGTGGAAGATGACATTTCCCCAGATCTGCAGAATGAGTTGGCAACCTGGAGGCCCAGAAGAGCCTGTGATGTAACTCCAGTCTGAAACCTGCAGGCTTGAGAAAGGAAGCGCTGATGTTTCAGTTTAAGTCTGAAGGCAAGAAAAAGCCAACATCCCAGTCCAAAGGCAGTGAAGCAGTAGGAATCCTTTCTTATTCAAGGGAACATTAAACCTTTTCGTTCTATTCAGGCCTTCAACTGATTGGATGAGGCTCACCCACATTAGGGAGAGCAACCGTCTTTACTCCCACTACTGATTTCAATATAATCTCATCCAAAAACATCCTCATGGAAACATGCATAATAATGTTTGACCAAATATCAGAGCACCTATGGCCCAGTCAAGCTGACACATAAAATTAACCATCGCAAGTCTATTGTCCATTTTGAGTTAATTTCTGCATATGGTGGGAGGCAAAGAGAATAGAGGTTTTTGTCTTATTTTTTCAAAATGGATATTCAGCCATTCCAGCACCATTTGTTTAAAACCTTGGCACCTTTGTAGAAAACCAACTGACCTTATATGTGTATGAGTCTACATTTAACTCTTCATTCTAGTCCATTCATCAAGATGCCTATTCATATGACAACCTTTTTTTGCTGAAGCTTTTAAATCTTGAAATCTGGCAGTGTAACTCTTCTGTATTCTTTTCTAAAACTGTTTGGGTTTATTATGAGGCCTCTGCATTTTCATATACATTTTAGAACATATTTGTCAATTTCTATTTTTAAAAAGCCTACTGGTACTTTGGAGTTTCATCCAATCTAGGTAGATCAGTTTGGGGAAAACTGGTCTTTGAGTTCTTTTTAAAAGTACTGTTCTGTTAATAACTGAAGATCCTCATTGTTGATATTCATAACAAATGATAATTAAAAGAAAAATAGCTATAATTTACTGAACTGAGGCTTGTATGGGTACTTTCAATATATAATTTAGATATTCTCACTTTATATAATTTCTCAATAACCACAGCAATACTATGAAATAGGTATCATTATCCCCATTTCTGAATTTATAGATGGGGATTAGATTTTTAGAGGTGAAGTAACTTGCCTGAGGTTATAATGTTAGCAAGTAGCAGAGGTAGAACTTGAACCTATGGCTTCCAGACTCCAAAATCCATCCCTTTTCTTCAAAAACACTATAGCTGCTTTACCTTATATTCTTCCTGTCTCCTCTTGCCCTGACACCAACTCCCACCTAATTGACCTCCTAGTTGATATTAAGCACCTACTGTGTGTGCCTTGTGCGGGGCTGGGTGATTATGCACAGCATCTCATCTATTCTCTCAGAGAGGTATACATTCATACATGTCTATGTGCACCTGCATGTACATACATGCCCTTCCACTGAAGTCCCCAGACTGGGGTGAGGTCCTGCCCACCGTCAGCTGTGCCCTGAAGACGGGCACTGGCTGCGGGGGAGCTCAGGCATGTCTACCTCCCACAGAAGCAGCTCACCAGTCTGGTTGCTTATTGTAAAAGGGGTTGCAGATTTCCATCTTTGGGTGAATGATTTGATCCTTTTCTCTCTCAATAAATAAGCAAACTCACACAAACCAGACAAGATTGAATCACAGAGGACCCATCTCTAAACGTGGGAAACCAGCACTGCTATTTTTAGGTAACCCACTTGCTCTGCTATCTCACCCCTCTGTGAATAGATTCCTCCTGCTCACACAGGACTCATTTGGAGGAAGCAGGTTCTCCACTCTTTCATTCCCAGCCACCCTAGCGTATCTCGCCATCCCATCCCTTGGCACCCCCACACCCAGCCCTCTGGCTTTGCGAGGCCTGGGGTAGACAGCAGCAGGACCTGAACGCCACCCTCCACCTGCGGCAGTAACGGCAGCTTCTGCGCAGCCTTCATGCATTTCATGTCAAGAGCGAACCTGGATACACACAGGGTGAGATGGCATCTTGGGGGCACAGTCACCTGCCTGCTGTACTAGGGAAATATTTAGACACCCTAGTACTGCCGTGGAGTGTCTGGTGCAGTATTAAAAATTAGGGAAACATTGAGAAGCAGGCTGGATGCAAGCCAAATACAGCTGCCTGGGCATTTATTCCCTCACTCAGCAGCAAACATTCATGGAACCCTCATCACTGAGTCCCTGGTGTGATATAAGGGCAGGGGACACAAAGGTGAGTAAGACACAATCCTTGGCCTCAAGAAACTTACAGGCTAGTGCACAGGCTTGTAAGCCACCTTAACAGCAGGAGGATACAACAAGCAACAGCAGAGAGCTTGGAGGAAATACAGACCAAAACACCAGAGGAGAGCAGGACTCCCCAGGCAGAAGGCTCACCCAGAGAGCAGCGGGGGCACCCTGCAGGCCAGCTGCTTTCAAGGAAAGGGTGCAGGGAGGAAGACGGGCCTGCCCAGGTGAATGCATGGCTGCAAGCCACTGCACGCTGCAGCTGCCTCACCGCCCGGTCTCCAGTGGAGGCAGGCCATAAGGAAGCGGGCAAACACACACAGGCACCATGCAGACAGCTTGGGGGTGTTGCCAGTGGAATGGGTTGTCTGACCCTCCTTTGCCGGGGTCTCTCAAGTAGGCAACCAGATGTTGGCCTCATAGTCTCAGGCCTCGGGAAAAATGGCAGTGCCTCTCCTGCAGTATAGCTAAAGTGCCAGAGTGCGACACACTGAAGGATGTGCCTTGAGAATTTCAGGACAGAATTAGGAAACTTAGGCAAAGATACACAAAAGAAAACAACCTGTACTGTCGAATGTGCATCACCCATTAAGCAGTGGTTAAGGGCAGGCAGGGTGGAGTTGGGCCAACCTTGGGTTCAAAATTCGGCTTCACTGCTCCTTACTTGCTGTGTGACTGTGAGCAAATTATTAAACTTCTCTGAGCTCCAATTTCCTTATCTATTAAAAAGGGCTAAAATAGCTTCCCCAGAGGTACAAGAATCAGTGAGGCAAGTGTATGTTAGCCTCCCAGCCCTCTGTCTCACCCTTGTTGAGCGTGTGAATGAATGAGATGCTCCTGGTGGGTGGTGCCCATGGTCAATATCATCAACCATCTACGCCATACACGACCTTCCCACCCAGGGTTTACCCATGACTGGCCATACCAGGCATGTTTTCAGAGCTTTTGTAGAAAGCCAAGAAATACAAGCACAAGGCAGGCCTGGGCCACGGGCTGTCACTAATCAGCATGTTGCTTCCCTTCTGTCTCTTTGGGCTTTGGGCCCAGGTCTCCTTCCTAATACTAGACAACAATTTTCTACACGGAGCAGAGAGGACCCTGCCTGTACATCTATCTCTGTCTCTGTTCCTCTCCCCTCCTCCTCCCTTTATTTTGGCCCAGGAATGTGTCCCCAGCATGTCAACAGCAGTGGGAAGTAACCTAATTAGTAGTTATTTGATAGACTGCCCACCCTCATGTCCCACTGGCAATCCAGCAGCCTTTTTCTGCAGACAGGAAAATATTTCCTTGCTAATTAATCTGAGCACAGGGATTTGAGTTTGGACCAAGGCAGGGAAATCCATCTCCACAAGTCTTGTTCGGTTGCATCTGTTTCTTCTACAATCATTTCCTTCCCTACAACTCCCCCTGCTCCAACCCACCCCTTTCGCATCTCATCTTCTACCTTTATTAAGGCTGGTTACCCCGATGACTTCCCGCATGCCCCCAGTGGCCCCTCCAAGGGCTTGATTTGGGCTGATTTTCCTCCAGCACCAGGTGCTGCCCAAGGATAGGCAGGTTCACGCCCCTCAGCTCAGGGCAGAGGGGACACAGAAGGCCCTGTCTGTTCTGCTCCCAGGCCCCATCAGAACAGCACACACCTCGCTGCAGTGCCCCCTGCCCCCGTGATCCACACTCCCAAACAAATACAGACATCTCACTGTCATTTTAAATAAGGTTCAGCTTCTGTCCCTGGGCCCTGCCCTGGTCCTCTGTAGAATCGTCTATTTGCATCAGAAGAGGTTCCTAAGAAAGGGGCAACCATACACATTATTTCAATTCATTTCCTCCCTCGCAGTTTCAGCCTGGTCCTGCTTACATTTCCAGCACACACACTGGACATGGGCAGCGGGAAGGGGGATGTGGGTATTTGGTGGGAGTCCATGAAGGGAAGGAGAATCATCCATGATAAGATGATAATGAACTTATTTCTGTTAAATGAGCTTGGGATCAATGGAAAGAAAGCTGTCTTTGCCCAATATCAACCTACTAAACCTACTAGACAAACATGAAGATTTTGCATCTGTGTGTGTGTGAGATTTTTTGTAATGTGGCAGATGATCTATTGTTTTTTGCCCAGCATACTGTTTTTCTGGTATCTTCACTCCAAATTTGCCTTGGAGAGCTGTCCCATACCCATGTCTTGCTTTGGTGCTACTGACAATCACACAACCTAAGCTAGGTAAATTAGATGCTCTCCTCGTTGGGGGTGAGTCTTAAACCAGTACCCCAATGACCACACATTTTCAGATCTTCAGCTGCCCTGGCTCTTGGCCTCTCTGAGGCTTGTCCCCTCCCATAAGCTCCTCCATCCTTCCAGTGCACTCAATTTTGCTTAGTTACATAGTTTCTATTGTTTGCAACCAGACAACTGTGGAGTTGGTGATGAGATGCCCTGGACAGTCTAATGGTTCCTTTGCCAGCCTCCACTTCTTATCTTCGAAGAATGGGTTTATGGGAATTTTAATTCAGGGATTGGACAATTTTAGAATGAAATTACAATAGAGGAGGTTGAAGGTTGATGCTCTTCTTTCCTCACCATGTCTCTGAGTGTCTTCCTTCTTTATTTCTTAGGAACTTTCTCCACCTCCCCTGGAAACCACTGCCAGCGCAGGAGGGGCTCTCTCTCCCTCTGGTTCCATCCTTCCTGGCCCTGTGGTGCCCCCAGTCTGAGCCTATCACTCTGGAGTAGTAGAGCAGGCCTTGACCAGATGGTCAGGATGGATCTGCATCCACCCAAGCTAGGAGGAAAAAGGGGCTCTGGGCCCTGGGGTGGGTGGGGGTCCTTCTGGGTGGCGCTCTTCTTCAATAGCTAAATCAGCCTAAGCTGCAGGGAGGCAGGCTCTTTCATGTACCGGCTCATTCAAGCGGGCACATACGTGGCTCCTCAAAAGACATTAATTGGGGGATAATACAGCCTAAACCCCACTTGAAATTGTGATGTTTTCTCAGTTATCAAGGAAGCTTTCCCTTCTCTCAAATGGTGCTTTCTATTATTTGTAATAGCTGTTATTTTCTTTTTTGCTCCACTTAGGTCCCACCTATAAAATAAATACACAGCATTGGCTTAATCACTGTTTCTCTAGGATGAGCTCTGGACTCTACTATACACTAAAGATCCCCTAGTGCCCCTCCAAGAGTCTTCACCAATTATTCCAGAGCTGAAGGAAGAATTCATTAAAAAGATAGAACAATGCCCCAATGACAATTTATGTTGTCCCTACTTCCAGGAGAGAAGTAGCAGGATTTCACTATTTAAAGAGCACGCTAATAAATCCAGATTGGGTCAATTCATTTCTAGTGTTAATGAGGTAAAACCGGATCATTTTCCTTTTATAGACTAAGTCCTGCCAGCCCTTGAGGCAGGAACTTGTCATGTACCACATGAGGCTTCCTTGATTTGGAAGCATTTCTGAAGACACTCAGAAATTATTCTCACCTGTCTGGCCAGAGACTCCCCTGATGACACCACCTTTCTTACAAAGGGGGAGTTCTTTCCTTGCCCACCAGCTACCTAGAGAATAAAGTTCCTCAAGACCTAGAAAACAGATTTTTCTCATCTAGCTCTTGGACAGGGCTTAATTAACCCTAAGGGAGAAGAGACATTTTCCAGGTGGTATTTGCAAATCTCTTTTCACCAGGATGTTACTTTAATCTTAGTCTGGATCTATGAAGGAGGTGACAGTGCGAGAAAGCCATCTGAGCTCACTTACCCATCTCAGGTATGATTCAAGAAATCAAGTGACTCGGTCCCAAAGGGCTCCTTGGGCGTCAGGTAGCCAAGTGGCCAAGAACACAGCCTCTAGAGTCTAGCTGCCTAGGTCTAAATGCTGGCTTGGCTGTTACTTGTTGTATGGGTCACTGCCTAACAAATTCTCTCCAAACTCACAGCTTAAAACAACACTTACTGTGATCTCACAGTTCCGTGGGTCTGGGACCTGCCTAGCTGGGTCCTCTGGCTCAGCAGCTCTCACAAGGCTACAAGCAAGGGGTCCAACAGGGTGTTACCATCATTTTAAGGCTCCGGTGGGGAATGATTCACCCCCAAACTCTCATGGCTATTGGCAGCTTTCAGCTCTTCATGGGCTGTTGGCCAGGGGCTGCCCCCAATTTCCTGAGGCTCCTCCGCAGGGCAGCTCACAACATGGGAGTTTGTGTCACCCCAGCAAGTGGCCTGAGAAGAGCAGGGGAGAGTGTGAGCATGATCAATGTCCCAGCCTTCTGTCACCTAATCTGTAAAGTGACATCCCATCACTTTGGTCATATTCTGTTCATTAAAAGCAAGTCATTTGGTCCAGTCCACACCCAAGGGTGTACATGGGTGTGAGTACCAGAGGCACCCAGTGAGGGCATCTTAGAAGTTGCCTACCATACTAGTCATTTGACTTTGGCAAGTTATCCAATCACTCACTGCCTCAGTTTTCCCATCTGTAAAGTGGGGATTTAAATAATTAATAGCACTAGCCTCTTGGGATATTGTGTGGATTACACATACGAATACAGGTAAAGAACTTAGAACAGTGTCTGTGAAAAGCATGTGTTCAATGCCTAATAGCAGTTCCAAGTATTCGAGAATAGGAGAAACAGCAGAGAAGGGTTTGAGACCCTGGCATGCACCCATCAAACTAGATACCCACCTGCCTTGCAGGTCAATAGGCCATCAGGATGAGGATGCCACGGTGGGGAAAGGAACCTGGCTAGCCCAGCTCTTCCTGGAGCCCAGGACTTTGTCTCTTAAATGGTCCCAGGGTTCAGGTATATCTCGTCTGTGGCATCTACATATATTGAGCCTTTCCTGTGAACTAAGAACTGTGTAAAGTGCCCTGAATGCATCATCTCATTTAATCTCCACAACATGCTTGTAAAGTAGGTACTATTACTACCCTCAATTCACAGATTCTGCACTCCTGTGGGAGGATTGTAAACTGGGGGCTTAGTGATTGAAAACTGAAGCTCAGAGAAGTAAAGAAACTTATCTAGGGTCACACAGCACTGAAGTGGCAGAGTGAGGACTCAAAATCGAGTCCGTCTGACTCAGAGACCAATGTTGCATCCACTGGGCTAACAGGCAGCAGCTGGGCAAGAACAAGAGAACACACTCGCGGTCTGCCTTCTCTCACGCTTTGAATCCCACCCCCCAGCCTCCTGGTGTGACAAGCAGGTTCTCTGGCCTCTCCAGACCTACACATGCTGTTATTTAGTTTCCCCTCTTCCACCCCAAACCCCAAATGTGGCCTTTAACAGGGTCGAGCTCCAGATGACCTGATGCAGCCTCTTTAGCCTCTCACCAGCTCCCCCCACCCTGGTATGAAGAGCAATCTCACCATCATTACTAGAACCCTCTTCTGCTCTCTTAGGTTTTTCATAGTTGGTATACAATGTGACTCCACATGCTTTCCAAAGTCACCTTTCTTCTCCACCCTCGTATTAAACCCCTCTTCATATTATATTCATCTATCTTGAGCTCACAAGCTGGCCTCACTGACCTCTAATTCTTCTTATATCACTGAGACCCTCCCTCCCACTAACCACCAGGCCAGAGCCTGTATCACACACCCCTGCAAAGGCCAAAGACATGCCCACTGTCCTGACATGCAGCCCTCCCGGAGGGCAGGATTTCCTCTGCCCCGTCACCAACATGGAAGAGAAGGCCAAAGGCCCAGAGCAGGGACCAGAGAATGATGGAGCCTGAGGGGTAGACGTGCCGAGTCTGCTCCAGGGGGGCTATAAATTCCCTTCTAATTCCAAATAATTCCGATTACACGGATGAGTAGTTTTCAATCAGGAAGATAATCTCAGAGATAGATGGCAGGATAATTGTTCGTAGCGCCGACGTAAATATTGTGTCGTTTCTATTAATCTCTGCGAATCGGCTGTCAGAGGTGTCACTCATTCATCACAACAAATTAAAAATAAAATTTTAAGAGAGAAAGTCATGCCTGGGGGTGGGGTGGAAGAGGCTGGACTTGCCACGGCAACTGTGGGTAAGAGGGAGAAGTGTAGCCAGCAAGCTGCTGCCAGAAAGAAATTTGGCTTACCTATTTAATATATTTATTTATGAAAGCAAATGGTAACAAGGGCTGTAGATCTCTATTAAGCTCCCTGTAAGGTGTGCATACATGTGAGCCTGTGCGTGTGTGCACATGCCTTGTAAGCTGCCCTAACACAGCCCTGAGGGGAGACAGAGCATGTACATCCCAGAGGCAGCTCACCTGTGCTCTGCACAGCCCAGCCTCACCCAGCCAACAAGCGGTGGTAGAGCTGGGGGGGATCTGGGCAATGAGACCCCCATTCATAGCAAAGATTGGCCATTGAAAGAAGCAGTAACTGGACTCAAGTTGGTGTTCCTGAAACAGTCTGGTGATTTTCTGCAAAGCCGTGGTCTTGCAGGGTTACCCAGGCTTCTAGGGGCATAAATCCAGAGTAAAGCCTCTTTTGAGGCAGCTAAAGGTAAAAGAGCTCACTCCTTTGTTTCTCTATTTAGATTCTTTGAGGTATAGGCTCCTTCCACTAGAAGGCACACACATTCCAGAACCTCCCCCTTTACACCATGCCTCCTCCACACCTAACCATCCATGCTGGCAGATACACTAAGATACCAGTGGAACTTTGTCACTGCAATTAGGCATATTTTCTGGCATCGCGGTGGGATGATCAGCTCTATTCTTTGTATATGTATTTATTTATAACAATCGTACACCCACACATACTTGCAAAACAGATTTGAGAATACTGACAAGAATGCATACAATACCAGCATGTCAGCCATAAGAGCAAGTTCACGGGCCCCAACTGAGCCTACTGTCAGGCACACAAAATGGTCTTGTATTTGTTGAATGAGTGAGCAGAAAAAGGGATGGAAGTAAGAGTGAAACTAAAATAAAGTGGCATAAAGTCAGGAATGAATTTAGTGCCCAGAAATATATACCAGAATGTCCCACACAATGGCTTGAGCTAGGCAGAAATTTGTAATTAAGTTTCCTAGAGACAAAGTCCCTTCCTTACAAGATTCACAAGGTTCCTAAGACGGTGTCTCTCAGCTGTTCAACAGAAACATAACCACGGCCTGAGAGAAATTTCCCGACGCCTCATCAAGAGGGCACCACGTGATGAAGGAAATATCGAGCTCCTGTGGGTCTTTTCTTTTGGTTTCCTGGGTTTCCTTGAAGAAGGCTTTTCTGCTCTCCAGTTCAGGTTAGATAAATCTGCCTGCTGGAGTTCTGGGAACCAGATGGGGAGGGAACACAGGGGGTTCACTTTCAACGTGCTGACTGGCACTTACGGCCCCTGTTGGCCACGGGGGATCTCTGCCCGCAGCCGTGTCCCTAAGCACCAGTCTACAGCCTTTCTGGCTCAGTTTCTCTAGAAAAATAAACCTCACTTTTTGCTGGGCGGGGTAAAGAAATCGGTTGTCCGTCTGTTGGGGAGGTCATGGGGTTATCCAAAAGCTACTTTTCCAAATTTAAACCAGTCCTGTTTTTAGTACCATCTTCCCTCGTTTTCAAAATACCTGGTCCTCTAATACGTACACCAGAAATGAGGTTCTTCTTAACCTGTTTCTGGGCTCCTCTCTCCCCCAAGCCTCCACCCCCACCCCTGACTTGGGCTTCCGCGTTCCCTGCAGTGGGCGGGAACCACTGCTCGTTTATTCCAGCTTCTGATACCCTGTCATGCCCATCCCCTCCTCATTCTCTTGATCCTATGGCTCCAGGCCTTTTGAAAATCCACTTGCTGTCACTTTAGCTGGGTTTGGGGAAGGAAAGGTAACGAACGCCTGTGTTTCAGTTTGCTGCACTCAGTCCTGTGTCTCACCAGCCTTCTTCCAATAAAGACACTTGTGTTTTCCTACAGTCAATGTGGCAGACGCAACACGACGGCTTTGGCAGCCTGAGGTTTGCCAGTCCGAGCACTGAGGGAGACCCCGTTTCCCCACCCGCTTGCAGTATGGGCTCGCGTGGCTGAATTGTCAGGAGTGGGCACGTATGTATCCACGAATCTTGCTCACTTGTTCCCTTCTCCTCAACCCCCTCACCCTTAAGAATGAAAGAAAAGAATGGAGACTGCTGAGGAGCCTAGTGGAAGCAGCTAGGTTCCTGAGTCCCTTTTGGAGGAGAACTACCTGGCCCCATCAGACTGTGAGGTGAACAAAGTCAACCTTTACTGTGTTAAACTCCTGAGAATAAACTCCTGAGAATTCAAGGTTTATTTGTTGTTGCATCGTGGCCTGGAATATCCTAACAACTACAGCTGCTTTTTAAGTGTATTTCAGTAAAAGCCAAGACCTTCCCTCTGTCTTCCCAGAGAAGGTTGTATGGGGGGGCCAAAGCCATACAGTTTGAAGTACACAGCCCTTGGGTAGCTCTGCCTTGACCCACGAGTGCAGTTTGGAGTATGTGGAGAAACAATCAGCCTGTAAATGCTCTAGACAATCCTCCGTGATAATCACATTTGGAAAAAAATTTTTTTATAAGAGTTGGATAGCTAAATCTTTGGAGTTATATTCCTTTTCAAGAATTTGTAATGCTGATATTGTGTTTCTGTCAAGTGTTGAGATATCTGCTTTGAGAATGAACCAGGTGGGATTAAGTCTCTTATGAAAATGAAGTTGCTAACCAGTCCTCATGCTTAAATAGGAGGATAGCTATGGGGCTACTGGAAAACAGCAGACTAAGGGAATTTGTCAAAATAAGGCCAAGATGTTTCTGCACAAGGGAAGTGGAGGCCCCAAGATGGTTGGTCCTAGTGCACATCTGTTTTACCTGCCCATTTGTTATTCCCTCTCTCTCCAGTATGAATCCCTTAATTTCCCTTTGCAGGACCCCCGTTCCTTTTTCTACCACTGTGGGTTAAGGGGAGCCGACCTCTCCAGTCCAGCCAATCAGCTTGCTACATTCTCTAGGCCCAGTGATTGGTTCAGGAGGAGCATGAGATTCAAGTACACTCAGCAAGAGTAAACCCTGGGGATTTGCCAAAACTGATGGGAAAGAACTGTTGTTTCCCTGGGATTGTTAAGCTGAATGAATAGGATCCTGGAGATGCGGACAACCCTGTTGTCCACAAGGGGAACAGTTTCCTAGGAATGAAACTAACCCAGAGGAGAGCAGATTCACGAGATGGTGGGACCAGAATCAACCTCATTTGAGATCCTAAATTCAGACACATTTAAAATCCATTCTATTTCTAGATTTAGGGGCTATATTTCCTTTTTTGCCATGGCCAGTCTGGGTTGTATTTCTGCAGTTGCAATGAGAAGGGTCTTGACTCATAGAAAGCTCTTGTAGCCCACCTGAGGCTCATAGTAAACTCCAAAGACATTCCTGGATTCATAAATAAAAATGAAGAGCTGGAATAGGAAGGGGCACTAAACATCACTTGAAACCCAAAGATTTTCTTCACTTTCCCTTTCACTCCACTTGCTGCCAATATCAATATAAGGCCCACATCTCCATTATGCTTCTGGCTGGCGTGACTTGTTTTTATTAAACTGGACTCCCTGGCATTTAGAGAAACATTCAGTAATGTATACAGGGGCAGACCATTAAAAAAAAAAATCTACCTGGTACAGGGAAGGAAGTAACATCTCAAAAGTCTTTGAACCCTGTAATTCTACTGCTACACATAATTCTTGGTATGTCTCTCTCTTCTTTAATAAATCAAACCACTTCTTAAAAAAAAAGTAGCCCAGGAGTAGCAATAGCCGCTATCATTTATAGAGTGCTCCCTATAAATCAGGGTCCTTACTTTCACACTGAGCCTGTGACTAAAGAATCATTATCCTCATTTTGCAGGTGGGGATACTCAGGAGTTAAGTAACTTGCCCAAGGTCTGTCGGCTAGTGAGTAGCATAATTAGGATTTTTAAACTATGTTATTGAGGTATAATTTGCATACCACAAAATTTACCCATTTTAAGTGTATAATTCAAAGATTTCTAGTAAGTTTACAAAGTTGTACAACCCTCACCACCTAGTTTTAGAACATTTCTGCCCTCTTAAAAAGATCACCTTTGTGCCCATTTGCAGTCACTCCCTGTCCGCCCTGGGTCCCTGTCCCCAGCCCTAGGCAACCACTCACCTACTTTCTGTACCTACAGACTTGTCTTTTCGGGACCATTGATGTAACTGAAATCATACAGCATGGGAGCTTTTGTTTCTGGCTTCTTTCACTTAGGTTTCAAGATCTTCCATATGGTAGCATGTGTCAGCACTTCATCCCTGTTCATGGTTGAATCTTAGTCCACTGTATGGATATATCAGATTTTATTCATTCATCAGTTGATGGACGTTTGGACTGTTTCCAGTCTCTGGCTATTACGATAATGTTTCTATGGACATTTGCATACACATCTTAGAGTAGACAGATGTTTCCCTTCCTGCTGGGTAGATACCTAGGAATGCTTTAATCTTTAATGCACTACTCTATGTGCACTCTGTTCCTCTTCCCTTAAAATCAGTCTCCGGCAGCTCAAGTCTTTAACCAGAACATTCCCTTCCACTTATCATCCTGCCCCTACCTAGGGAGATATGGTTTCCACGGGGTGAGACCCTGAGAAGGTATGTGTTGATGATGGGTCCATAAAGAAACCCACCCTTTTCAAAGACGTGGGCAGACAGAAGTGCTGCAGCAGCGGGCCCTGTGACCGGCTCCCTCCATCCCCAAGGGCAGAGGGTTGTACCACGCTCCTGGGAAGCTTCAGCAAAGCTGTATTTACCCTCTGGCTGCACCTGACCTCCCTCCCTGGCCAGTGGGCAGAGTGATGAGGGTTCCTCTCCCCACCTTGCTTCCTCTATGCCTTGCAAATGCAAGTGACACTTCCAGGCTGGGGGTGTGGGAGGTGTGGAGGGAGGAATGGAGGGCTGGCAGATACCTCCTGTCAAGGGCTGTCCAAACAATACTGACAATGAGCTGTGCTCCAGCTGCATCAGGTTCAGGACTAACACTGCTGCTTTCTGCATGCGGTGACCAGCACTCAGTGGAGTCTTTGATGAGCAGCCCAGCATTTGTCATCGTGGCATCTGGCCTGCAGGTAGGGCCCAGGAGCTGTCAGCACTTGTGGGATGTTGGGGAGAGAATAGCATGGATGTTGGGTGGGGGGCTAAAGAAGAGAATGGCTTGCTTTCCCCACAAGATTGTGAGCTCTTTGAGAGCTAGGACTGCTTATGGGACCCAGGGGGGCCACACAGTAGCTGGCACTTAGCAGGTGCTTAGTAAATATTTGTGGGATGAAGGAATGGGTGAGGGAATGAATGACTATTTGCAAAGCATCAGCAGAGCAAGTTCCAGGAAGTTCAACAGAGGAGCTGGTTACTAACCAAATAACCATGGCACTCTCCAGTTAGCTGGGGATCTCCTAGTCTCTGGATGGGGTGTCTCTTCAGAACACACAAAACATGAGAAGCATGGAGTGGAAGGATCAGCCACTTCTGCTCACAGCTCCTGAGAAGATAAGCATGCAGCCTGGGGTGCCACTGAAATCTAGGCCTCTCTGCGGCTCTGCTGGGGTGGTTTGCTTAGAGAAAGGGGCCTCGGTGGCTTGAGGACCTATCAGCTGTCACCTTTCCTCCCACCCCTCTCTTCTGTCTCTCCTTGACAAGCAGCAGCTGGACCATCTACGCAGGAGCGGCCATCAGTGTGGGGAGGAGGAGGCTTCCTGCCCTCTCCTGCCATCAGGGAAGGCCTGCCTTAACAACCTGCACACTGGGGGTGGCTGGGACATGTTAATGACCATGAAGAGTCATCAAAACGCAGAGATTATGAGTCTCTTATCCTTTGGCTGATGTGGCAGTTTAGAATATCCTTTCCTCCCACTGATTTCAGAACTAAAATTTATGGCAGTGTTCTAAGACTTCCTTTAGAACTTCTAACCATACACCACTCCATCTGAATGAGATCAAGCTGCAATTTACAAGGCCTCTCTGAGCCTCAGTTGCACAACGGGAATAATAATACCTACTATACTCAGTTGAGAGGGTTAAACAAATTGACACAGGGGAAGTGCCAGGCACAATGTCTGACTAATGTTGGCACCTTCCCCTCCCCTCCTCCACAAGGCTAACCTTCTTTCTATAGGAGCTAAGGCCATGGTGCTCACCCTACCCTCCTCCTCCTCCTCCACCGCACTGTCACCCTGCCATAGAACACATAATGCCTTCTCCTTGGCATCTGTGCCCCTCCAAAAACTTAGTCATCCTACATCCTCCTGGAACCCCACCTTGCCCCCATGGTTAGTATCAGGTGCCAGCGTAGCTTGCAACAGTGATGCTTGCGGCTCTTTGGTGCAGAAGCTATAAATCAAAACTTCAACTCTCCCCAAGAGCATCCTCCAATCAGCCTGATCACCACCATGATCGTTATTATTTTCACAGTTTCTCAGGCACATTTCACTCTGCTTTGCTAACAGTCATTAACGTGAGGAATAAATCTTCTGAGTCAGCAGGCAGCTCTCCCACAACTCAAATGGTATCTCTTCAGGTGATTCTGCCTTTTTTTATAACAATGAATGACTGTTTTTCCAAATATCAAAGTGGAAAAGGCTGAGGCATCGTGCCCTGTTCTGAGAGTCTTTGTTCCTCTATCACTTAAGAGAAGACTTGCTTAAGGGGCTTTTGCATTTTCAAGGCTTGGTTTATCAAGTGATAGGGACTTCTGGCAATAAATTAGAACATCTTCCATTCCTCAAAATGGACCTAAGTACTGGAATATCATTGTGTTGATTGTCCAGCATATAATCCCCCTTCTGGTTACCATCCCAATATGGGAGGTCCCCACTGGGTGCCTTCTTGGGAGCCCCTGCCCATCATTTACAGGGGATCCCTCAGGGGGTGACAACTTGGGAGAGTGAGTACCTGCACATCACTGTGGGGAATCCACTGTGGAGTGACATCGTGGGGGTAGGGATGGCCTGCCCACCATTAAGGAAGCTGGAGCTCAATCTTGAGTCTTCCAGCCCATCCCCAACAGTGGGCAAGAACGTGAGTCTGAATTAGTCAATCAGACACTCTCTCCCTGGAGCAAGTGAGACAAGGATGTGGGGCAGTCGGTCATGCTCATCTCAGACATCACTGTAGGGCACAGGCCAGCCAGTTCCTGCTCAGGAAGCTTTGGTTGATGTTTCTGCTGCTCAGTCCTCACAACAGCCGCTTGCCCTTGGTTCTGGACATTCCCAAGCCTGACTCTCCTGTCTCCTAACAAGTTTATGAACTGTCCATATCCCTTTAGAAGATCCCCTTTTATCCGTAAGAGAGCCAGAACAATTTCTGTTGCTTGCAGCCAAGAATCCCACCTGATTCAATTGGCATTATAATAGCTATAAGTTGTTTAGTACTTTCTGAATGTGGAATATCCTACAGCTCATGGTATAACTACAGCTGCCTTTGTGTGAATTTCAATGTGACATCCCTCTGGGGGGAAAAATCTGAAAAAGTTTCCCCTCTGGCAGACGAATTATAAAAGATGCACCTCCCTCCATGGTGACAGCCCCCCGGACCCAGGACTTGGTGGCAGAGCATGTGCTGGGTCCTGGTCCCTTTGGCCATGCCAGCTTCATGCTCCTACTGGGCAGCCTAGATGTGATTCCTACAGCTACTCTTCCTGAGAGCTGTTTTCAACAGTTTCTAGGAAAACAAGGCTCAGAGACACTAAGTAACTTGTTCATTCCCCTCAGCTAGTAAGTGGAAGAGCCAGGAGACAAACCAAATCCACCCAACTCCAAAGCGTGCTAATTACGCAATACCACCTTCCTGCAGCAAGAGGAGGGGGCACATGGGGTTGGGCCTAACTGCTGGAGACAACTAAGAATGGACAGGAAACGAAGCCAAGGAAGGACGCTCTGAGGGCGTGAGCTGGCCCCTCTAGTCAGCAGCACTGGGTGACTGGGGCCCTCAGGCACATGCTCAAGGCTGCCTGATCGGCGCTGGTGTGTGGGATGGTCCTAAGAATGCTGTACCCACTGAAGTTTACCAGGTAAGAGAGCAAAGCCATGAGCCATCCCTCTGCTTCCTCTCTTCCCAACATAAGCTAGAGTAAAGGTAGGTGAAATACACTGCCCTGTGGCCCAGCAATTCTACTCCCAGATATTTTCCCGAGAGAAATGAAACCCATGTCTGTAAAAAAGATTTTGACATAAATGTTTATAGCAGTCTTATGTATAATAACTCCAAACCAGAAACAACCCAAATGCCCACCAATGAAAACTGGATGAACAGATGATGGTATAGCCATACACTGGAAGTCTACTTGGCAATAAAAAGGGACAAGCTACTAATCCATGCAACAAATTAGATGAATCTCATAAATATTAGGTGATGATGATGGGCAGCCACAAAAGACTGCAGAGTTTGTGACTCCACAGTCAGTGAAATCCAAGCTCAGACAAAACTAGCCTGGGGGATAGAAGTCAGAGACCTCATTGTGATGGGCTGGAGGCAGGGGATTGACTGCAAAAGGGAACAAGAGAACTTTCTGGAGTGATGGAAATGTTCTATATTTTGTCTGGGGTGTCAATTTCATAGGTGTATGCTTTGTCATAATCCGTGGGACTGAACTTTAGATCTATATACTTTATTATACACAAATTATGCCTGAATTGTATTTTTTTAATGTCATTTATAAAGAATAAAGGCCAGAAGCTGCTCTTCTCTGGGGCTTCGAATGCCTCGTGTCTCCCAGGTGACCCCGAGTGCTCCTCAGGGAGGACAGGTATCTTCAGCCTCCAGCCTCCTCCTCAGCCCCCAGCTGGTGATACAATTATCTCTGTAGGCTCCTCGCTGGGAAGAAAGGGACTAAAGAAACTTCTCAACATCCAAAGCACCCCTTGGCTTTGGTTACAATTGTTCTGTATAAGCCGCCCATCCATCAGGACCATGTGCAGACAGATGCATCCCCAGAGACGGAAGCAGTGGCTCAAGTTGGTTGGTCCAGAGCATCCCTCTGGGAAAAAGAAAGACCCATTGGTCTCAGCCTAAACTGAAGAAGGCAGCTGAAATTCCAACTGCCTGAAGAGAAGCACTCCATGGATAAAGTTTTCGGAATTTAAGCTGGGGAGAAAGCTTCCCTTTCCTGTGAGGCCTTGAGGTGCGAGAGAAAGAGCATGTAATTTGAGGCAGAGGCATGGCTTCAAATTCCAGCTGTGCCACTCACCAGGTGTGTGACACTGGGAGTAGGTGACAGCCTCTCTGAGCTGGGAATGATGTAATTAGAGTCCTTCCTAGCAAGTCCCTACCCACCCTCACCCTGAGCTAACCACACAGTGTGCTAAGGATCTTGGCAAACTTCCTGCTGTGTTTCCACAGATAGGGAGTAACATACATGTGTACAGGTGCCCTGAACATGCATGAACAGGCAAAGTCTACACCTTTCTTTGCATCTCAGCAAAATGTCAGTTTCTCAGAGAAGCCTTCCCAGACCCCGCACAAACTAACTTAAAATGCTCCTCCTATATTCACTGTCAAGCACACTTACCCCAGATCATTACTGTATATTCATCTGGGCTCATTTACCTCATGCTTCCTTGCCCTCAGGCGACTAGTTCCATGAAGGCAAGGACCACATCTGCTTTCTTTACCTGCTGTTTTCAGTAAACACATAACACAGTACAAGGCACATAGTGAGTGTTCAATACATATTTGTGAATGAACAAATTCATAATCATAGTAAAGATGGTTTGAACTAGAATCTGAAAGGAGATGAAACCTGGCAGGTAGCTCTATATTGTCAAAGACATGAGATGTTTCTGCACAAAGACATGTGTTCATAGAGATTATCATTAAAGTGAGACCCACAGAACTTCACTCCCAGTTGGGATACAGCCATAAACTAGCATCTGGCAACAGTATTATTTTTCATTCAAACAACCTGCATCTATAAGTGGCATGTGCCCATAACAGAGCATATGCCTTTTTACTTTTTAAAGCTCAATAAATTATTGTGATATCTTTAATGGAGATTAAATTAATACTACCAGCTTTTATTTTTTATGCAGTTCACATTTTCAACATTTATTTTAAAATAGTTTAAGGTCTGTAAAATCCAGTGTTTTGAAATGGTCTGGGGTATCAGGATTAATTTCCATATTAATTTAAGCTATAAACATGATTAAGAAGTAAATCTACTGCCAAAATATATACATATTTAAATGCATTTGGAAATCAAAGGTGCATTGGGATTATCAATGGATATAGATTTCCATGGTAAAGGAGCCCTCAATTAATAAGGGGAATACAAAACTGCTCAATTTTTACTGGTTAAATTTTTATGGAGATCAGCTTTTGAAGTTTCATGCCAACCTATTAATCAGCAACTTCTCTTTCTTAAAATCATTCCCTATGACTCACTTCTGAGAAGGCTATTCTGAACCCTCTTCAAGAAAAGCAAACTCAGACGTAACCCTGTCTGCCTGCCCATGAATTCTCCCCCAAAGAACACTGTACTCTGATTTGAGTTTGTGGAATGTTCTGAATAAGGAGTCATCTCACCTCTGCTCACCAGGGTCTTTGCTCTGGGTTGGGCAGTCCCTGTCCAGCCAAGCTTCTCAGTCAGTAATGCCTGATTTTTCTGAGCATATACTCAGTGAGTAGGAAACTGTCCTGAGAAATTTTGGTAGATTATCTCAGCTCGTAAAGGTCAGCATTTTTCTATCATCTTACACATAAAGATACTGAAGCCCGGATTTGGATTAAATATGGCAGCATGAGAGGTGAGACAGAAACCTCCTCCTAAAACCACATGTAACATGAAAATATAATTAATACAACTAATCCTGAAAGAGCAACAGGGAAGAAGGCTGCACCAGACTGCACACACCTGGAGAAAAGAGAAGACCTCACGGAACAGGGTAATGTACCAAAGCTGTGACCTGGCGGGACCCAAGTCCTTCCCCCACCCCAGCTCACTGGCAGGAGGAAGAGAAACAGAGTGGGGAGGGAGTGGAGGCCTGGGACTGCTGAACACCTAGCCCTGGAGATCTGCTCTGGGAGCATGAACCTACATTGCATGGTGCTCTGGTGATTAGTGGGGTTGGAAAGCTAAGACAGGCAGAATACCTGGAGAGACAGAAATTCCAGCTGCTTGTGGAAAACAGGGATTCATATCCGGCTGATCTGGGTGGACAGTCTAAGAGACTTCCTAAAAGCAAGAGGGATGCTAAAGCAGCAAGGATTGCACAGAGCTTACTGCTCAGGAGGAAAGACAGGCAGACAAAATTGTCTGGGTACACTCTTCCCAGCAGGTTGGGAGATTAAACGATCTTCCGGCACTCCATCGCCCTGGCTGGCTATGCAGCTCCAAGGCCTCCCACTGTGATACGCAGCCCATGGTGTCTTCCTCCCAGCTAGCCTGCACCTGACTCAGGCTTGCAAACTGGCAACCCCTGCCCTGGTGTCAGGCCACCTAGAGGGAAGCCCCGCCTATGACAGCTACAAACACAAAACATAGAGGCTTACACCTGTGTGTTCAGCCCACTGGTTCTAGCACTGGAGACAAGCATAGTAGCCAGGAAGCAGGAAACAGCTCTTTCCTACCCCCAAGCACTAACACCACTCCCCTGCAACCCCTGACATTGCTCCAGGGACTAACCAGCTCCAGAGAGTAGAGCTTCTGGGCACTAGAGGGCACCACAGACTAATTATGAAATGTCAAAGGAACCTGGTTCAAAGCAAAATTATGAATACACCTGAGAAAGATTCAAATGAAATCGACCTCATGAATCTTCCTGAAAGAGATTTCAAAATAAAAATCATTAACATGCTCATGGAGGTACAGAAAAATATTCAAGAACTCAGGAACGAATTTAGGACAGAGATCCAATTGTTGAACAACACAATGGAGGATATTAAAAGCAGATTAGATATGGTGGAGGAGACGATAAATGAAATAGAAATTAGGGCAGAAGAATACAAAGAAGCTGAGGCACAGAGAGAAAAAAGGATCTCTAAGAATGAAAGAATATAGAGAGAAATGTGTGACCAATCCAAACGGAACAATATTCGTATTATAGGGGTACCAGAAGAAGAAGAGAAAGAAAAAGAGATAGAAAGTGTCTTTGAGGAAGTGATTGCTGAAAACTTCCCCAATCTGGGGAAGAAGATAGGCTTTCAGGCCATTGAGATCCACAGATTTCCCAACACAAGGGACCCAAGGAGGACAACACCAAGACATGTAATAATTAAAATGGCAAAGATCAAGGATAAAGACAGACTATTAAAAGCAGCCAGAGAGATAAATAAGATCACCTACAAAAGAAAACCCATCAAGCTATCATCAGACTTCTCAGCAGAAACCTTACAGGCCAGAAGGGAGTGGCATGATATATTTAATGCAATGAAACAGAAGGGCCTCAAACCAAGAATACTTTACTGGCAAGATTATCATTTAAATTTGAAGGAAGGATTAAACAATTTCCAGATAAGCAAAAGCTGAGAGAATTTAACTCCTACAAAGCATCTCTACAGTGTATTTTGGAGGGACTCTTATAGATGGAAGTGTTCCTAAGGTTAAAAAGCTGTCACCAGAGGTAATAAAAAGGGATAGACAAAGAGTACAGAACATTATACCTAATATATAAAGAATGGAGGAGGAAAAAAAGGAGGGGGGAAAAAGAACCTTTAGATTGTATGTGTAATAGCATACTAAGTGAGTTAAGTTAGACTCTCAGATAGTAAGGAAGTTACCCTTGAACGTTTGGTAACCACGCATCTAAAGCCTGCAATGGCAATAAGAACATACCTGTCCATAATAACCCTAAATGTAAATGGTCTGAATGCACCAATCAAAAGACATAGAGTCACTGAATGGATTAAAAAAAAAAACAAGACCCAATTGTATGCTGCTTACAAGAGACTCACTTCAAACTCAAAGACATATGCAGACTAAAAATGAAGAGATGGAAAAAGATATTTCTTGCAAACAATAGGGAGAAAAAAGCAGGTGTTGCAATACTTGTATCAGACAAAAAAGACTTCAAAACAAAGAAAGTCACAAGAGACAAAGAAGGACATTACATAATGATAAAGGGGTCAATCCAACAAGAGGATATAACCATTATAAATATCTATGCATCCAACACAGGAGTACCTACATATGTGAAACAAATAGTAACAGAATTAAAAGGGGAAATAGAATGTAATGTACTTCAACACTCCACTCACTCCAAAGAACAGATCAACCAGACAGAAAATAATTAAGGACACAGAGGCACAGAACAACAGATTAGAACAGATGGACCTAACAGACATCTACAGAACTCTACACCCAAAAGCAGCAGGATACACACTCTTTTCAAGTGCACAAGGAACATTTTCCAGAATAGACTACATACTAGGCCACAAGAAGAGCCTCAGTAAATTCAAAAAGATTGAAATTGTACCAACCAACTTCTCAGATCACAAGGGTATAAAACTAGAAATAAATTGTACAAAGAAAATAGAAAGGCTCACAAACACATGTAGGCTTAACAACATGCTCCTAAATAACCAATGGATCAATGACCAAATTAAAACAGAGATTAACTAATATATAGAAACAAATGAAAACAACAGCACAATGCCCCAACTTCTGTGGGATGCAGCAAAGGCAGTTCTAAGACAGAAGTATATAGCAATCCAGGGCTATTTAAAGAAGGAAGAACAATCCCAAATGAGTAGTCTAAATTCAAAATTATTGAAACTGGAAAAAGAAGAACAAATGAAGCCCAAAGTCAGCAGAAGGAGGGACATAATAAATATTAGAGAAGAAATAAATAAAATTGAGAAGAATAAAACAATAGAAAAAATCAATGAAACCAAGAGCTAGTTATTTGAGAAAATAAACAAAATAGATAAACCCCTAGACAGACTTATTAAGAAAAAAAAGAGAATCTACACACATAAACAGAATCAGAAGTTAGAAAGGAAAAACCAAGACAGACACCACAGAAATACAAAGAATTATTAGAGAATACTATGAAAATCTATATGCTAACAAACTGAATAACCTAGAAGAAATGGAGAACTTCCTAGAAAAATACAACCTTCCAAGACTGACCCAGAAAGAAACAGAAAATCTAAACAGACCAATTACCAGCAATGAACTTGAATTGGTAATCAAAAAACTACCCAAGAACAAAATCCCCAGACCAGATGGATTCACTGCTGAATTTTATTTAGAGAAGACATAATACCCATTCTCCTTAAAGTTGTACAAAAAATAGAAGAGGAGGGAATACTTCCAAATTCATTCTGTGGTGCCAGCATCACTCTAATACCAAAACCAGGCAAAGACACCACAAAAAAAGAAAACTACAGACCAATATCCCTGATGAACATAGATGCAAAAATACTCAACAAAATATTACCAAACCAAATTCAAAAATACATCAAGATGATCATACATCATGATCAAGTGGGATTCATCCCAAGGATGCAAGGATGGTACAATATTAGAAAATCCATCAACGCCATCTACCACATCAACAAAAAGGACAAAAACCACATGATCATTTCATAAATGCTGAAAAAGTATTTGACAAAATTCAACATCGATTCATGAAAAAACTCTCAACAAAATGGGTATAGAGGGCAAGTACCTCAACATAATAAAGGCCATATATGACAAACCCACAGCCAATATCATACTTAACAGCGAGAAGGTGAAAGCTTTTCCTCTAAGATCGGGAACAAGACAAGGATGCCCAGTCTCCCCAATTTTATTCAACATAGTACTGTAGGTCCTAGCCACAGCAATCAGACAACACAAAGAAATAAAAGGCATCCAGATTGGAAAGGAAGAAGTCAAACTGTCACTGTTTGCAGATGACATGATATTTTACATTAAAAACCCTAAAGAATCCACTCCAAACTACTAGATCTAATATCTGAATTCAGCAAAGTTGTAGGATACAAAATTAGTACCCAGAAATCTGTTGCATTCCTATACACTAATGATGAACTAGCAGAAAGAGAAATCAGGAAAACAAGTCCATTCACAATTGCATCAAAAAGAATAAAATACCTAGAAATAAACCTAACCAAGGAAGTGAAAGACCTATACCCTGAAAACTACAAGACACTCCTAAGAGAAATTAAAGAGGAAGGACACTAATAAGTGGAAATTCATCCCATGCTCTTGGATAGGAAGAATTAATATCGTCAAAATGGCCATCAAGGCAATCTACAGATTCAATGCAATCCCTATCAAACTACCAACAGCATTCTTCAACAAACTGGAACAAATAGTTCTAAAATTCATATGGAACCACAAAAGACACCAAATAGCCAAAGTAATCCTGAGAAGGAAGAATAAAGCACCAGGGGATCTTGCTTCCCAACTTCAAGCTCTACTACAAAGCCACAGTAATCAAGACAATTTGGTACTGGCACAAGAACAGACCCATAGACCACTGGAACAGAATAGAGATTCCAGATATTAACTTAAGCATATATGGTCAGTTAATATACGATAGAGGAGCCATGGATATACAGTGGGGAAATGACAGCCTCTTCAACAGCTGGTGTTGGCAAACCTGGACAGCTACATGTAAGAGAATGAAACTGGATTACTGTCTAACTCCATACACAAAAGTAAACTCAAAATGGATCAAAGACCTGAATGAAACCATGAAATTCTTAGAAGAAAATATAAGCAAAACTCTCTTGAATATAAACATGAGCAACTTCTTCATGAACATATCTCCCTGGGCAAGGGAAACAAAAGTAAAAATGAAAAAGTGGGACTATATCAAACTAAAAAGCTTCTGTACAGCAAAGGGCATCATCAGTAGACCAAAAAGGCCTCCTACAGTATGGGAGAATATATTCATAAATGACATATCTGATAAGGGGTTGACATCCAAATTATATAAAGAGCTCATGCACCTTAACAAACTAAAAGCATAGAACTCAATTAAAAAATGGTAGAGGATCTGAACAGACAGTTCTCCAAAGAAGAAATTCAGCTGGCCAACAGGCACATGACACGATGCTCCACATCACTAATCATCAGAGAAATGCAAATTAAAGACACAATGAGAAACCACACCAGTAAGGATGGCCACCATCCAAAAGACAAATGACAACAAATGTTGGTGAGGATGAGGAGAAAGGGGAACCCTCCCACACTGCTGGTGGGAATGTAAATTAGTTCAACCATTGTGGAAAGCAATATGGAGGTTCCTCAGAAAACTAAAAATAGAAATACCATTTGACCCAGGAATTCCACTCCTAGGAATTTACCCTAATTTAGCCCAGTTTGAAAAAGACAGATGCACCCCTATGTTTATTGCAGCACTATTTACAATAGCCAAGAAATGGAAGCAACCAAAGTGTCCATCAGTAGATGAATGGATAAGGAAGAGGTGGTGTATACACACAATGGAATATTATTCAGCCATAAGAAAAGAACAAATCCTACCATTTGCAACAACACGGATGGAGAGAGAGGGTATTATGCTCAGTGAAATAAGCCAGGCAGAGAAAGACAAGTATCAAATGATTTCACTCATCTGTGGAATATAAGAACAAATAAAAAACTGAAGAAACAAAACAGCAGCAGACTCACAGAACCCAAGAATGGACTAACAGTTACCAAAGGGAAAGGGAATGAGGAGGATGGGTGGGAAGGGAGGGATAAGGGGGAAAAGGGTATTAGGATTAGCACACATAATGTAGGGCAGCGCACGGGGAAGGCAGTATAGCACAGAGAAGACAAATAGTGATTCTATAGCATCTTACTACACTGATGGACAGTGACTGTAATGGGGTATGTGGTGGGGACTTGATAATGGGGGAGAATCTAGTAACCACAATGTTGTTCATGTAAGTGTATATTAATGATAACAAAAAATATTTTTAAAAAAATAATAATTAAAAGAAAAAAAAAGAAACTGATGCCCAGAGAGGTTAAATAACTCACCCAAGGTCACACACAAGAACTAAGTGGCAGAGCCAAGCAGACCACCTCCAGGCAGGTCTCCTAACCACTCCACTCCACTACAAAGAGGTGGACAATCTCTGAATTTAAAGCTCTAGTGTTTGGAAGTCTGGAAAGGCATCTGCAAAGAAGAGAAACAAAGGAAAAGATCTGAAGGAGCCAGGAGGACCTGCCCTCACTTATTCATACAACAAAACTCAAGTCTTGGAGGGGTGAAATGGCAGACAGCAGGAGTGTCCCAGGAGAGCCACATGTGCCCAGGAAAAGTTGTGGGAAGTGAACTGCTATTGCTCCATCCACTGACCTGCTATCTGTATGTCCTTTCCAGTTTTCTCTTCCCATGCTCCTTACTGTCTCACCCCAGAATTCCTTGTGGACACACTCTCTGTTCCCAGCCCTGAGCCTTACCTGCCCCCACCTCAGGCTCAAATGAGGGCTAACACAGTTCGCAGTTTGTCAAACATGTCACTACAATCTACCTCTGGCCTCTATCACTACTGAGCCCCTATGATTTCTTACAGCTGGGCCAGTTGTTGAGAAAGCTAGAAGCTATATTCCTGCTCAGAAGAAGTTGAAGAAACAGCATAGACGAACAAAGGATGTGGGTTTTGGAGTCAGATGGATTAGTACTTAAATCTAGCTCTCAACTTAAAAGCTATTTGATGTGACTTACCCTCCCTTAGCCTCGATTTCTTTATTGTGACAAGGAGAATAACAAAGCCTTCTTCTTGGGTTTAATGAATGGATCAAAAAAAGATGAATAGGAAAGCAGGAATGGGTATTTCTTGTTTTCCTTGCTCTGTATCCTGTCCCCCTTCTTCTGCAACAATGTCTTAGTTTTTCTTTGGGAACCACTGTCCTCACTCTTAGTCCTCACTCAGGCTGACTCCACCTTTTGTCTGGGGTGGCGGATAGGAGGTGTGGTAGGCCAAGGTCAGGCTAATTAGAATCTCAGTGGCTGGTTCAGTGTGGGCACATGACTGAGCTTGAGCCAATGAGAATTGGCCCCAGGACTTTTCCTGGTACCACTGGGACAGAAGTTTTCTTCTTCCCAGAGTTGAGGAGTTGGTAGAATATAAGCTGAGAGCTGTGGCAACCATCTTGCCACAGTGGAAGGGAAGCCGGCTTGAGAGTGATTTCAACGCAGAAGAAAATGGATGTGAAAGACAGAGAGCACATGATTCTAGACAATGTGGGATACCTGGATCCTCTGTGACAATCTGATTAACCTCAATTTTTCAGATACTGGAGGTGACACTTCTCTTCAGCTTAATCCACTGTGAGTTGGCTACTGTTATGGGTTGAAATGTGTCTCTCCCAAGTCCAGATGTTGAAACCCTAATAACCAGAACCTCCAAATGTGACTGGATTTGGAGATAGGACTTTTAGAGAGGTAATAAAGCTAAAATGGAGCCTTTAGGGTGGGCCCTAATCCAATATGACTGGTGCCCTTATAAGAAGAGGAAAGTGGAGATACAGATACAATGGGCATGTGCAAACAAAGGAAAGGCCATATGAGGAAATACTGTGAAGACAGCCACCTGTAAGCCAAGGATAAAGGCCCCAGAAGAAATCAAACCTGCTGATACCTTGCTCTTAGATGTCTAGAACTGTAAGAAAATTAATTTCTGTTGTTTAAGCCCACCAGTCTGTGGTATATTGTTATGGAAACTGTGGTGGTTAATTTTATGTGTCAAATTGACTGGTCTCAGGGATGTCTAGACAGCTGGTAAGACATAATTTCTAGGTGTGTCTAGAGTATTTCCAGAAGAGATAACCATTTGATTCAGTACACTGAGTAAAGAGTTCCACCCTCTCCAACAGGGGCAGCATCATCCATTCCACTGGTGGCCTAAACTGGACAAAAAGGCAAAGAAAGAGGAATTCTCTCTCTCTTCTTAAGCTGGGATGTCTACCGTTTCCTGCCCTCAGAAATCAGAGTTCCTGGTTCTTGAGCCTTCTGACTCCAGGACTTTGATGTAGGACTGGGAGTCACACCATTAGTTCCCCTTTTCTCAGGCCTTTGGACTCATATTGGGTCACCAGCCTTCCTTATTCTCCAGCATGCAAATGGCAGACTGTGGGACTTCTTGGCCTCTATAACAGCATGAGCCAATTCCTATAATAAATATTCCAATTTATTTATCTATCTATATACCTATCTCTCCATCCATCCATCCATCCAACCATCAGTCTATCTATCCATCCACCCATCTTACTGGTTCTGTTTCTCTGGAGAACCCTGACAAACATAGTAGTCCTAGCAAATAAATACAGGTAATAAAAGAACCTTGACTATTACAGCTTTCCTTTCTTAAAATTAAGAACTTCAGTCTATCAAAAGACACCTTCAAGAGAGTGAAAAGCAAGCAACAAAGGAAGAGAAGATTATTTACCTAACATATAACCAGCATAAGACTAGTATTCAAAATATTTAACTCCCCCAATCAGTTTGTTTTTCAAAAAAGGCAAACATGAAAAAGAAAAATGGGCAAGAAGCTTGAACAGGCAATTCAAAAAGAGGATTTCAAAGATCCAATAAACATATGGAAAATGTTGATCTTATTACAAATCACAGGAGCTGTAAATTAAGGTCAAAATGAGTTACTACCATGTACTCAAAAAACCTAACATCCCTAGTGCTAGTGAGGCAAGAAGCAACAGTGACTCTCATATGTTGTTGGAGGAGGGAAATTTGTAAAACCAAAATGAACATAGGGATATATTTTGATCCAGAAAGTCCTCTCTTAGATTTACATCCAAGAGAGTTATGTGTACCAGAACAGCAAACGACATGGACAAAAATAGTAGACTTTTCATGCTTTCCAAATGCTAGAAACTACCCAAATGTCCATCAACAAAAGACTAGATAAATAAATTGTGGTATGTTCCTACAGTGGAGGACTGTACCAAAATAAAACACATGAACTACAGCTACATGTGTCAACATCAAATTGGGCAAAAGAGACCAGGCACAAAAGAGAATTTACATGATGATCCTATGTAGCTCTAGTTCAGAAATAGACAAACTAACTGTGGTGCTAGAGGTCAGGGGAATTGTTACTTAGAGGAAGGAAGAGGTTGCTAACAGTGTCTGGGCAGTGAATACACAGATGTTTATTTTACAATGATTTATTGCAATGTTTTACAATGATTTATACTTTGTTTTGTGCAATTTTCTGGATGTGTGCTATACTTGACAATACAAAATATGTAATTTTAAGAAAGTTAATATTCATATCACTAACAAGCTCAGTCAAGTTGGGGAAGCCAAAAGGTAGCAGGTACTTCTGACATGGTGAGATAAACGCAATGATGAACCAGACTGCCTGGTGCCCTGCCACCAGCTCTGCCAATGCCCAGTCATGTGATGACAAGTGCCTTAAGCTCTCTTGGCCTTTTCCCCTTGCATAAAATAGGAATAACGGTACTTGCCTCATGGGGTTGTTGTGAGAATTAAATGAGTAAACAGAAGTAATACAGCTAAAATATATCTCCTACATAGTAATTGATCAATATTTTTGTTAGCTATTATCATCATTACTAGTACCACCTTCACTAGTTCTACTTGTGCCAGTACCATAGGAGGGCACATAAAAGAGGCACTAGTTTACTGCACCAATTCTTCTGCTCCTGACTACTCTCCAGCCAGCTGGGTGTAGTCAGGAAGGTGGAAGAGGATAGCATTGGGTTACATTCCTCCTTCTTCTCCGCAGGGTCCTGGATTCAGCCATAGCAGTCAATCCTCAACTTCAGTTTGTTCAGAATCAGGCAAAGGAACACTCGAGCCACAACAAATACCTGAGTTAATCATGCTAGTGCCCTGTATACAATAGGTGCCCAATAAATGTTTGTTGAATGACTATAAAATAAAAGAATAAGAATAAATGAGAAAGTGGGTGAGTAGTGAGTGAGCACGCATAGCAAACTGAAAAGAGGGCAGGAAACCATGTACACCAACCACTGTGACTAGAAACTGAGGCACAGTTGTCCTCCTTCCTCTCCTTGTGGCCAAAATCGTTTTTCTTCCCTGTTCCTCATCCTGCCCAAACCTGCTGCTCACCCAGACTAGACATCATATCATAATCTGCTGAGCCACCTACTGCTCAGATGGCAATGTGAGAGAGTCACTATTTATCTTTGTTACTGCTGCAAGTGTCTGAGAAAAAACAGCTTCAAAGATCACATCTGTTGGGATAACCTATTGATTTGTGTCACGTTTCTCCCAATCCCCATTTTATTGTTGTTCAAGACAGGGTCAGAGTAGGTCAAAAATAACTCTTCCAATGGAGGTAACAGAGTGAGGAATTCTAACAGGAATTCTAAATTCTCTAAAAGGGAGGTAATGGAGGACTGAGGTAGTCCAATGCCAAATTGGGGACTGTGGGGAGGAAGGGTCAGAATGAGGTCTGTGACTTACAAGCTTAGGGAGAAAAGAAAAACATAATTAAGAAGATAGACTAATTCAATTACAACCTAGGATCAACACCCAGTACAAACTTTCATAAGATTTTCTTAAATTAACTTTTCATATCGCTAAACCAGTTTGCTGACTATAGTCTGTCAGCCAACCTTCTATGATCAATGAAAGGGAAGGCATTTTACATTCATTGAACATGAGATCACCTGACAGATACTTTATCCATAGCAGAGATCAGCAAACTACAACCAAATCCAACCACTGGCTGTTTCTACAAAGTTTTATTGGAACACAGTCGTGCCTGTTCATTTACATACTGTCTATGGCTGTTTTGCTACAACAGCAGAGTTGAGTAGTGATCACAGAGACCACATGGGCTGCAAAGTTTTAAATATTTCCTATCTGGCCTGTTGCAGAAAAAGCCTATAGGATCTTAGTTAATTCTCACATCTCCATTTTACATACAGAAACTTTAACTCACAAGGGTGAAATAACTTGCTCAGGATCAGATATGCGGATGGGATTTGAAAACAAGTCTGCTTGATGCAAAAACTTTTCCCCTAGATGCGTGCTACTTTTCAAGGAAGATATTATGGTCATTCTTAATAACACTATTTATATAAGGGAAATGTCTATACAAATCATATCTATACAAGTCAAATTTAGCCCAAGGACTGTTCAAACCCTGCTGTTTCTCTAGAGTGTCATTCAGTTGAGTAGTTTCTGAGGTTGAGGAAGGTATCTTAGGTCTAGAAATCTTTTGATTATACTGAGGTTTCTCAGTATAATGGTATTTGTCACTGAGTTACCTTATGGTCCCTCTCATCATGACACCCCCAACTTCCGCCCCTTAGCCTTGACCTATTGACTAGTTGGATGGGGGACAAATAATACCTCCCTCAGAGGAGGCTAAAAAAAGCAGTGAAAAGGCATAATCAGTAGTGACTTAGGGATAAAACTCCAGTCTTCCATGGGCTTGTCTTTCACCTTCACTCCCTTTCCTGGCAGCAGAGTCATTCCCTCACCCACCGGACAGAGTTGACACAATCATCGGGGTGAGGGAGGTGGCAATTGTTGAAATATTCAGAGTGCAATCCTTTCTAAAGAATCTCTGGGTCTCTCAGATAACTGATAGGAACAGAAAATTGATAACTCAGAGGGGAAAAAAATCATGTGGTCATAAAGAATGAGGAAATATGCTATTCCTTGATTTCAGGAAAAAAATAATGACAAGGTCGGGAGGATAAGGCTAATATAGAAGGATTCAGAATGGGCTTAACATTATATTAGCATCTTGAGAGAGACTATTTAAGGATAACTAGAAAAGGAATGATTCACAGAATGTGATTTTTGAATAGCTTCTAGTTTCAAAGGACTCCAATGTAAGCCCCTGGTCTCAGGTGCTCTGTAACTGTGTTATTTTGGAGCCATTTGTACAATGTTGTAAGCAGCATGGTCATGGAACTTGCAAAAAATAGTGCCAGGGAATTGCAGAAGGATCTCAAAGGCAAAGAAAGAATAACCATGCAGGCACTTCACTGGACGGTGTGGAATAAAATCCACCAATGCAAATGATGGCTATGCCCCACCATGCCGGCCCTAATACTGAAGCAAAGTACCTTCAGGGATGTGGTACTGTTCGAAGTCAATCTGGGGACCCCAAGAGACACTAACTTTACCTATCTTTGGAATAGGGGTGCTCCCAGGTTAAGCCAGACCTTTTCAGCATCCCAGACATCCTGCCTCTCTTCCCACAATTTGATCGCTCTCTCAGAGGATCCTGGAACCACACTTCTCTGCCCACCTCCTCGCCAGCTTAAGGGCAGGACCATGTGACCTGTGTAAACCCTGTTCCTGCCATATAGCTGCCTAACACAGGATTGCATGTTGGAGACCAGCCGTGGCACCCCTGCCTTGTTGAGACCTTGCGGAAAGTTCAATTACAGGATGGGAAAACCAGACAGTCCAAGGCATGGGCAAAGCCCACAAAACTGACAAACGCACAAGGAAAGACACAGGGATGAGACAGTGAAACCACTGCTGAACAATTACTTTGTTTCTTCAAACTTCCCACCTTAATACTAGAAGGGAAACAGAAAAAACAAAGTAAATATGCACTAAAGATGGAAAATGATATATGTCTTTAATTTCAATCCTAACCCTGTTTTCCTTCCTCCTCAAAATGACCCTATCCAGTGGAAGGCATTAAACCCCACTGGTCTCTAAATGCCGCTGGGGGTGTGCACCTTCAGGTCAGAAGTGGCTCTGGGCCCAGGCAGAGGCATCTCAGGAGTTAACCAGGGGTATTTATTTACAGGTTAAAGAGGCAAGCTCCAGAGTGAGTGCTGTGCTGAGGAGATGCTGAGCGTGAGCTAACAAGACGCTTTCTCTAGCGGCATTCTGGGCGATTACTCCCGAGCACCCAGCCATACCAAAATCAATAAACAATTTCAGTGCAGCCCAGGGAACTTTGCCACACTTAATAAAAGTCTCCAGCTGCAGTTATGGCTTCATTTCACCTTAACGTCTTCTTTAACTGTCCCTTCTTTTCAAGATCAATTAGAGATACATGCAAAGAGAATAAAGAAATACACACGTGCAGGTGCACACACTTAGATGTGAACCACAAGTAAACAAGGTCAAAACTAGTTAAGTGTTCAGGTGGGCACTCTCCCCTCCCTACTCCTAATTCCCACTTTAAGATGACCACCAGTGAATAAGTCTGCAGATGAGATTGGGAGAGTGGAATTGGGCTTAGGGAGGAAAGAAGAGGAAGGGGGGTGAGGGATTGGCACCTTATTTCCTAAACACATATAATTAATCCCAATATGAAAGGCACTCCTAGTCTGCTTATTTCCAAGGATCTCTTCCTCTCTGAAAATCACCCATGATATTTTGCTTTGGACTGTTTGCTTGCTCTCCAGAATATCCATTTAAGAATGGAGAGAAAAACAGAGAGGAAACAAGGCCCAAATGTGTTAATACTATTTTTGGTGCCTTGAATTAGAGCTGAGAGACATTGGCTGGGTAGGGAAGTTGAAGGGAGAAAGAGAGAAGGTTCAATCTGTTAGCTAAAGTGATGTGTGTCTGCCTCACATACATTAGAAGCCCACTGTTGGCTCTGGAACTGGGACCATGCTTGCTTAACGGACCTGTCTCATCAGCCATTTTCCAGGCTTGATGGGATATGTGACAAAACTAAGTAAGAATCTGCTTAATTTTTTAAGAATGGTCCCAGTGTGTGTTACCTTCTATACATTTGAAAGTTCATTATGTATGCACATCTCTTATGTGCACAAACCATTTCCTCTCACTTTAGAAAATTACTGGTGTCTATGAGATGAACTGTTCACCCTTTTAGGAAGTCAATAACACTAATTAATTCATCATCTTTCTTAGATCCTGGGCCACTAAAGTGTGGTCAGAAACAAGTAGAAAGCTCTTTCTGTAAGAAACACAGAGATAAAGACCTTCCGTGAAATGAACACTTTGAAAAAACAAAAGGAGTCACTCAGATGCTGGGAAGCAAGACAGCGATGGTGACAGGACATTTGGAGTGAACACAGAAGCATCAAAACCCCCACCCCTTCTTTCTCTTTCTCCAGCCATAACGAACATGGAGCAGGGAGTTCCAAGAACCCATTGAGTGGGCCGTCTTCCTTCAGATAGAAAAGCTCTTTTGGAGCAGGAGACAGTGGCTGGAATTGCTTAATTGATGATCTCTCCTTCCCCTAGACTGCAAAGATACCCTTGCTGTTTGGTATGTGAAATGTGCACACACAGTCAGGGGAAGGCTTTTACCCAGGGCTCCTAGTCCCAGAACCCTTTCTGCCTGAGGTGTGACAGCACATGGGCGCTGGTTCCCTGAGCTACAGCCTTTCCCTAGCTTTCTTTGACTGCATCATCAAGAATGCTGCATCCTCTACTCAATTCTCTGCTTTCTTCCTCCAACTCCACACATCCTCATGCCTGCCTGTCATTTCCGGTACACCCTCACACCTTTGCAGGTGGATCTTTCCATCAAGCTTTGGGCAACACCAAATATTTGGGAAGGGAAAATACATTAGAGTTCTAATGATAGCAAAGTTCACATTTCTCCCTGCCAGCATATAAAGGAACTCTGTTTTGACATTTCATTCAAGAATAAATATTCAAGAATAATTGTGAGGTATCCGGCAACTTCTTCAAATGCCATTACAACAGGTTGGAAAGCTAAAAATTGGCAATGGTAGAACATTCTTCAGCAGTTTAGAGTAAGGAACAAAGAATTACCAACCACAGAAATAAAGCAGTATTTCTAAATAGGTGTGCTTTGTCCCAAGATCAAACTAGATATGCCAATCATAGAGTTGTCCACACATCAGGCGTTTCCCCAGGTTCCAGCAGCCTTCTATTGCTTACTAGTGTGACAGGTTCATGACACCTACTTAACACATTAAGCAAGGAATCCTAAGCCTACTGGCAGCTAACATAGGAGAAACCACAGGTATACCTACCTTTCAAAAACTCAGTCAATAAACACATTTGTAAAAATATTCCACAAAATGAAGACTGGTCTGCAGGTTCCAGGAGAAAAACCAAACTACAAAGGTATGTGTTCCTGTGCCTTCCTCATGCCTCTATTCTATTTAATATTTTCATGGTGAGCACAGAAGAGGAGGTTCATGTCTAATTCTGTCTTTTGATGTCCTGCTGGAGCTCAGGATGTGCAACTATCTTTGTAAGCAACCTTCACAAGTACACACATTTAAAAAATAATCAACTGGGACTCTGGTTAGAGTGATGCCTAGCTACTGAGAACTAAGAAAGGCAAAGTAGAGATTAACATGAAATATAAAATGGAGAGGCAATTGGACACTGGGGTATCTGAAGACTTCCTTTATTTTGAGAAAAATATGCGACTTGTAGGAAAACACACCTGAAGTGGTGATCCAAATGGTATCATTCACCAAATTCACAAATGACAAGATCTGATCTTTGTATGTTTTCTGATCTTTGTATGGTTCTGTATGTCATGCAGAGCTTTGAGATATATATTTGGAACCAGGCAGCATACACAGAAACTGACTTCAGCTGTAATTAATTCCTGACTTACTGATTACTTTTTAAAGATATTATCTGACAATTAACTGTGATATAAACCATATGAGGTGATCAGAAATCTTTCTGTAATAAAACAGCAAACTAGAAATAATCAAACAATGTGCTGACCTGGCCTCTTCCAACCTAGGCCTCCTCCAGCACCCACACTCATCCCCACCATGACATACACGGTAACGGACAGTTTCAACCCAACTCACTCGACATGTGAGTGCACTGGTGCTGGTTCACAGCTACGGTTACACTCTGGTTGCTCCTTCAGGGCATGCCTTTAACTCATCATATAATCCAAGTCCCACAGGAAGATTTAAACATCTGCACAAAGGGGATTAGAGCCACTACTCCTATTTCCTCTAGTAGTGTTAGACTGATTTTCAGCAACTCTGTGCCTCACTGTTGGGCTGCATGGGCTCTCCTGTTGGGTGAAGAACTAGCATAAGTCCTTTCTTCGTTTTTCAAGGTAAATGATGAGCAACTACAAAGACTTTTTTTTTTCATATGACAAGTATTGAAAACTCAGACCACTCAAGATAATACTGATGACTGACAGCACACTGATACTAAATTGTCCTTTTCAAAAGTTGTGGGCATCTTGCCTCTGTGCATGCATGTTCAGGAGTCGTTCTGCAGCATGGCCAAGGACTGTGCAAATGCCAGATGGCTTAGCTGACCCTGGGCTAGAAGTCCCCAGTGAACCCCGGGAATGTGCAAATGTAAGCTAATGAATAGGAAATTTCAGTAATCCTTAATAATCTTCTTAGGACCAATCAAGACTGAAGCAAATTGCAGTACACGTATTAATGTATACACCTGTGATTTTAACAGAAACCGCCATGTTTCTACTTAGAGAAATTCTGAAAGTTGTTCCTAGTTTTGGGAGATAGTTCACAGAAGAGCTGTGTTAATATCACTTTGCAAAACAAGTCCTTTCTAAAGGTTGAAAGAGAAAAATCATTCAGGAAAAGGTAGTTTGTTGAAAACAAAAATGATTCTAAGAAAATCAATACTGCATCTAAGAGCCTTGGTCTGGCAGCTTTTACCAGACTGTTCTCACACTAGAAATCTTGTTCTTGTCCAAGCATCTGAACACAGCTCATTATTTCTCCATTCCAGCACTATGAAAGACACCTTTCCCCCTTTCTTCATTAACACCCCTTCCTTACCAAGGCCTGCTTCCATTTGGGCAACTACCATGAGAAAGAAGTAAACTGTAGCAACTTCCAGAATTCAGACCAGGGTCAACTGAAATAGACTTACGGATGAATCCATTGCTGACCCAAATTTCAAATGCGATTGGGGTCCCCAGCCACTGCCAGATGACGTCACACCCTGTGTGACTCCAACATAGTGTGTTTGACCATTGGCTTGCAAGGGCTGTGGTTATATTTCATTCTATTATATAACATACACACACACACACACACACACACACACACACACACATAATTATATAATGATTACTTGTTAAGTACCCATTATGTACAAAATAGTTTCTTTGAGTGGAGAGAGATAAGAGAGTAAGGAATGTGTATATACAAGTGGGGATACAAAAATGAGTTAAAAAGACAACACTTGAAAAATCACCTGGCAACATATATAGTGTGTGTGTGTATGTGTGTGTGTGTGTGTGCATACAACTGAACACACACCTATACTCTATGACCCATCAGTCCAGCTCCTAGGTATGTATACATAAGTTCACTAAAAGAATGTACAAGAATGTTCACAGCTATACTATTTGTAATAGCCACAAACTAGAAGCAACCTAGATCCCATCAATAGTTGAATGAATATATAAACTGTGGTATATTTATACAATGGAATATTATGTCACAATGAGAATGAACAACTGATGCATACAACAAATTAGATAAACCTCACAGACATCATAATAAGCAAAAGAAGCCAGGCTAAAAAAATATGTGCTGTGTGCATCCATTTGCATGAAGTAAAAACAGGCAAAACTTCCATGTTGTTAGAAGAGGGTGACTGCCCTTGGGAGGGACTAGTGGTTGAACTGGAGCGGGTATAAAAACAGCCTCTGGGGTGTTGCTTATGTACCGATTCTTGATCTCAGTGCTCGTTATATAGGTGTGTTTCATTAAGTTAAACTTAGACTTTGTGCTTTTTTCTTTTAAAAACTCCATTATTCACTTTTTTAAAATAAAAATTGTATATATTTAAGGTGTACAATATGATATCTGACTTACATATACATAATGAAATCATCACTACAAATGATTACTACAACCACCTCCTCATAGTTACCAGTTTTTGTGTGTGATGAAAGCACCTGAAATCTCTTAGCAAATTTCCAGTATGCAGTATAGTCATTAAATATAGTCATCATGTTCTAAACTTATTCATCTATAGAACTGCAACTTTGGACCCTCTGACCAACAGTCCCTCTCCTCCCCATCCCTGGTAACCACAGTTCTAACTCTCTGCTTCTTTGTACTCAGCTTTTTAAAATTCCACATAGAAGTGAGATCATGCAGTATTTTTCTTTCTGTGTCTGGCTTATTTCACTTAGTAAACATCTTTTAGCTTCATCCTGTTGTTGCAAATTGCAGGATCTCTTTTACTTTAAGGCTGAATAATATTCCATTATATATATCTTATATATATATATATATATACACCACAATTTCTTTATCCACTCATTTGTTGATGGACACTTAGGTTATTCCCATATCTTGGCTATTGTGAATAATGCCGCAGTGAACATGGGAGTGGAGCTATCTCATCAAGGTACTGATTTCAGTTCCTTCTGGTATGTACCCACAGGCAGGATTGTTGATCATATGGTAGTTCTACTTTTAATTTTTTGAAGAACCTCTATAACTGCCTTCTTTAGTGGTTGCACAATTTAGTTTTCCACCCACAACATATGAGGGTTCTCTTTCTCCACATCCTTGCCAATGCTTGTTATTTCTTGTCTTTTTGATAATAGCTATCCTAACATTTATGAGGTGATAGCTCATTGTGTTTTTGATACAAATTTCCTAATGATTAGTAATACTGAGAACCTTTTCATATATTTGTTGGTCATTTGCATGTCTTCTTTGGAAAAGATAGACCTTCTATTAAGGTCCCTTGCACATTTTTAAATTGAGTTGTTTGGTTTTTTGCTATTGAGTTATATGAGTTTTTGTATATTTGGGATATTAACCCTGTATTAGGTATACAGTTTCCAAATATTTTCTTCCAATCCAGACTGTCTTTTCATTTTGTTGATTTGTTTCCTTTGTTGTTCAGATGGTTTCTAGTTTGATGTAGTCCCACTTGCTTATGTTTGCCTGTGTTGCTTGAGTTTTAAGTGTCAGATCAAAAATCATTGTCAAGGTCAATGTCAAGGAGCTTTTTCCTGACATTTTCTTCTAGGAGTTTTATATTTTCAGGTCTTACCTTTAAAACTAATCCATTTTGAGCTTATTTGTGTGTATGGTGAAAGATAAGCATCCAATTTCATTCTTTTTCATGTGGGTATTCAGTTTGCCCAGCACCATTTGCTAAAAAAGCTATCCTTTGCCCATTGTGTATTCTTGGTGCCCTTGCCAAAAATTAGTTGACCGTATATATATATGCTTTAGTTTATTTCTAGGCTCTCTATTCTGTTCCATTGGTCTACATGTCTGATTTTATGCCATTACCATACTGTCTTAGTTACTATAGTTTTGTAATATAATTTGAAATCAAGACATGTGATGCTTCCAAATTAGCTCCTCCTTCTCAAGATTGTTTCAACTATCCAGGGTCTTTTATGGTTCCATACAAATTTTAGAATTGTTTCTCTATTTCAGTGAAAAATGCCATTGGAATATTGATAGGCATAACATTGAATCTTTGTATCTCTTTGGGTAATGTGGACACTTTAACAACATTGTATCTTCCAATCCATGAACCAGGATATCTTTCCATTTATTCCTTTTCTTTTATTTCTTCATCAATGTTTTATAATTTTCAGTGTACAGATCTTTCACCTCCTGGTTAAATTTATTCCCAAGCATTTTATTCTTTTTGATACTAACATAAGTGGTATTGTTTTCTTTGGTATAGATCATTGTTGATGTTAAGGAATGCAATAGATTTTTGTGTATTGATTTTGTATTCTGTAATGTTACTGAAATCATTTATTAGTTCTAGCAGCTTTCTATGGGGTCTTTAGGGTTTTCTATGCATAGGATGATGTCATCTGAGACAGTTTAACTTCTCATTTCTGATCTAGATGCCTTTTATATCTTTTTCTTGCTTGACTGCTCTTGCTGGTACGTCCAGTTATGTTGAATACAAGTGGCAAGATGGGCATCCTTGCCTTATACGGGATCTTAAAGGAAAAACTCAGTTTTGCCCATTGTTTATGATGTTAGCTGTGGTTTTTTCATAAATGTGTTATTTTATTGTGTTGAGGAAATTTCCATCTAAACCTACTGTGTTGAGATATTTTTTTACCATAAATGGATGTTGAACTTTGTCGATTTTTTTCGGTATCTATTGAGATGACCATTTGGTTTTTATCTTTTTCTGCTAATGTAATATACCATATTGTTTAATTGGCATATGCTAAACCAACCTTATAACTTAGGGATAAACCCCACTTGGTAATGTGTGTAGTCTTTTTGATGTGGTGTTAAATTTGGTTTGCTAGTATTTTATGGGGTATTTTTATATCTATGTTCATCAGATATATTGGTCTGTAGTTTTCTTTTCTTGTGATGTCTCTGTGTGTCTTTGGTATCAGGGTGATGGTGGCCTCATAAAATGAATTTGTAAGTATTCTCTCTACTCCTGCTTTTTGGAAGAGTTTAAGATGGATTGGTGTTAATTCTTATTTGAATGTTTGGTAGAATTCAGTTGTGAAGCCATCTGGTCTTGTACTTACCCTTGTTGGGAGTAGGAATGTGTATTTTTCTGCTGCTAGGTGAAAAGTTCTACATGTTTCTTGGTTCCATTTGGTCTATAGTGATGTTCAAGTCCATCCATGTTCAAGAATGTTCCTTTCTTGATTTTCTGTATCTATATTCTGTCCATTATTGAAAGCATGGTATTGAAATCTCTTATTATTATTGTATTTCTGTCAATTTCTCTTTTCAGATCTGTCAATATTTGTTTTATGTATTTAGATGCTCTGATGTTGGGTGCACATATAGTTGCAATTGTTATGTCCTCCTGTTATCCTTTTATCATTATGGAACAACTTTCGTTGTCTCTAGAGACAGTTTTTGACTTGAGTGTACTCTGTCTGATATAAGTATAGCCATTCCTGCTTTCTTTTGGTTACCTTTTGCATGGAGTATCTATTTCTATCCCCTTCACTTTCAGCCTATGTGTGTCTTTGAATCTAAAGTGAGTTTGTTGTTGAAGTCTACCGTTGGATAATGGTTTTTTATCTATTCAATCATTATATCTTTTTATTGGGGAGGTTACTCTATTTCCATTAAGGTAATTATTGATCAAGAAGTATTTACTATTGCCATTTTAAAACAATTTTCTGTTTGTCTTATAGTTCTTTTGTCCCCCTTTCTCTCTTGCTGTCTTCCTTTTAAAACAAAAACATTGTCTTTGTATTAAGAAGTTTTGGCTCCTTTCTCTTTTTCTTTGGTGTACCTTCTATAGGTATTTTCTTTGTGGTCACCAAGGGGCTTTTAATGTGTATTCTATATGTATGTCTTAATTCAATAAAAATATAATTCCTGCCATCTGGATTACAACAGGATACAAGAAAAATAAGTACAGAGGTAATTTTAATATAAGCCTTAAGAAGTATGACCATGTTTGGGAAGTAATTAGGACATTTTCAGCTGCATATAACAATAAAACCAACTTAACTGGTTTGATCCAGAATATTTAAAAAAGGACCTCATATACCATGAAGTCCAAAGATAGAGCAATCACAAGATTGGCTAATTCATGGCCTCACAAAATCATTAAGGACCCTGGTTCTTCCTACCTCGTGCTCATCCATCCTTGGGCTAGCTCTCCTTGCATTTATAAGCTGGTTGCCATGATTCTAAAAATTATACCCATACAGATAATGTTCAGCAGAGCTGTTCCTTCCATAAAATCTTTTAAAAAGCATTTATTTTTTTTTTAAAAAAAGCCTTTCCCATTGCCTCATAATTCATTAGCCAGAACTGTATCACATGACCACTCCTACGCCAATCACTGCCAAGGGGATTGGGACCACTATGGATGGCTTCAACTAATTGGTTATGCCCCTGAGTCAAAGTGAGGAATGACCACCCAAACTAAACTAGAGTTCTGCCCGCCTGGGCAAAGAGGGAAAGGCCACTGGGTAGGTAGCAAACAGGAGCACAAAGCACAGTGGGGGTTTGGATACAGAGGGGAACATCCAGTTGAAAGACTCAAAAATAGTTTAATAAAGAGAGTAGCTTTGGGGATAGGACCTGGAGGATTCAAGGATTTTTAAAGGTGGAGACGAAAGCTGGAAAATAATTTCAGCTTATGACTGTGAGCTGCTTTGAGCCTTGCCCAGCTAGATTTCTAGTTTGGATTTCAAATAAAGCCATATTTGGCTGGCTCAGGATGAAAAATGATATGGGAACTCCCAGATGGAGCACAACTGGTTGCTCAGTCTAGGATAGTTTAAGGAAAAGGAAAAGGAGAGGAAGTTTCTTCAGAACAGTGGTTCTCAAAGTGTGTTCCCTAGAGAAATGGCAACAGCACCTAGAAGCCTGTTCAAAATACAAATTCTCAGACCTGCCCCAGACCTACTGAGTTAGAAACTCTGGAGGAGAGGACCCAGCAGTCTGTTTTAACAGGACTATTGGGAGATTCTGAGGCATGCTCAAGTTTGAGAAGCACTGCTTTAGGAAAATCCTACCACCAACTCGCTGCATTTCATTTAGTAGTAAGTTGGTATAAAAGTGAATAAAGGAAACCTGATTTCAAATGGAGTCAGGAAACCATGAAGGGAGAGCTCTCACACGCAACACTCTTTTCAGCTTACTTGACCAGCAGGAAGGAGGAAGATTCACACACGCCTCAGTAACACCCAACTGCCCACCATGTGCCCCCAGGGAGAAACTGCCTGGCAGTCTCCTTCTCCTCCAATGAACCTAGGTTCAAAACAAGCCTCCCTGGCTGCCTCCCAGGACCTAATAAAAACTAGCCTCCCTTTTGTTTCTTCAGATTGTCTGTGGTTTGCTAAAGTTTGCTTGTCCCCAGCTGCTATTCCCAAATAAACCCATCTTTAATTACACTATCATTTGTTTTACTTAAGTAGAGCCACTGGGCTGGACGCTTTCATTTATTCTCATTCGTGCGTAAACACATGGAGATCAGGACACACACAGCACAGAGTCAGCTGCAGAGCCCAGGTCCCCTGATCCTAGCAAGGGGAAAATGTCTAGTGTTCTTTCAACAGGAGGGAGAAGGAGGAAGGGAAAAAATCATGTGTTTTTCAACTTAATTCCATAAGTCATCAAATCTTTCACAGAATTCAAACACCAGTGATCTTTACAGCAACCTTAAGAAAGTTAAACATTTGAATAATTTTATGCCCCATAAAACTCAGCATCATTGAGGGTGTTGTGCACATCTTTTAAAGAATAAACATCCTATCGGAGATATACCTGGTATAGACCTTTCTTCCAAACAAATACAGACAATCCCCAACTTGCAGTGGTTTGAGGATAATTCTTCAACTTTACACTGGTGCAAAAGCAATGCACGTTCAGTAGAAACCTTGCTTCAGATTTGGGATTCTGATCTTTTCCTGGGCTAAGCAATATGCAGCATGATCCTCTCATGATGTGGGACAGCAGCAGTGAGCCACGGCTCCCAGGCAGCCACATGATCACAAGGGTCAAAAGCCAAAATACCATTCGGTACCTAGACAGCCATTTCATTTTTCACTTTCAGTGCAGTACTCAATAAACTACATGAGATATTCAACACTTAATTATAATAGGCTTTGTGTTAGATAATTTTGCCCAACCTTAGGCTGAGCATGTTTAAGGTTGGCTAGGCTAAACTATGGTGTCCAGTAAGTTAGGTATATTATATGCATTTGTGACTTGCAATATTTTTAACTTAGGATGGGTTTATTGGGACATAACCCCCATCATAAGTCAAAGAAGATATGTAGTTTGTCTTTTCTATCTAGTAGACACTGTGAAGGGAATTGTTGATTATGTTACCTTCTTCCAGAAAACTCAGAACCTGATTAGCAAATGAACATCAATCAACCTTTGGTATAGGAGCCTCAAGCAGCTGTCTTATTTTTCTGCCTTTATTTCCCCTGCCTAATGTTCCTCCCTTACCGTCTACCTTACCGTAACATTTGTCAGACATTTCAAATACTTTTAGGAATGAGGCTGGCAATAAGAAAAAATATTAGAAGTGTTTGTATGGGAGGGTTCTTTCCCAAGCAAATTGAAAACCTGGGAGAAGAGGAGAAGAATGACAGCCTTTGGTCCAACAGGGCCTTTCCTGATCCACTCCAGCAGTGGTGGGGCAGGCACAGCAATCTGGGTCAGCTTCTGAAACAACAAGAGCAAAGAGGGGAAGAACAGTTGTTGGTGGCAGAAAGCTCTCTGGGCAAGTTGTTTACTGGGGTTAGGAAAGGGAGTGTGGAGAGGAAATTGAAGTCCAGCTTCTGTGTCTTATGGAAAGGATCCATTTCTATCCTCCTTAGTCTTTTCATTTAAAGACTAAATCAACACCCACACAGGTTAGACAAACCTGATGCAGGCCCCCAGAGCCCATCATTTCTCCCTTTGGGTGTAATGCACTGGCTACAGATAGAGACTCGCCTGAGTCCACCTGGCTCAGAGTTCCCAGGGAGACAGGCAGGGGCTTCAGGATAGGAAAGTGCAGATAACTAAGGGCATCTGGTTCCGTTTGATTGCAAACCTGAGAGAATACATCTTGCTTTGATTTCCTACCTACCTACTTTGGAACAAATCAAGGGTATTTTCCTTGGGTAGCTACCTTGGAGGGACTTATTTCAGCTTCAAAGCAGGCTGACTGGAAAGGAATCGAGAATCAGCCACAGAGCAGCAGCTGTTTGGAGCTGCCCAGGCCACCAGTCAGCAGCAGGGTCTCCTAGAAAAATTTCCATAAACAGCTCCATCAGGACCGCAGTGTCAACCTTGACCAGTCACTTTTGAGCCTGGTTATATCCATAATGACACTTCTCCACCTTTGTTTTCCCCCTGGAGCATGACAGATGAGGGGCTTCATGGAACAAGACCCCGAGCTGCAATGGGAATCCATCTCGCTCTACTGCAGGAAAATATATATCCCTGAGAAGCTGTAAGGAGTTCTTTCATTATTCATCTGCAGTCTTACCACTAGTCCTCGCTTGCTCATTTTACAATAAAAAATGAAAACAGATTAAATGGCATATTCTGACAATGACTGTTTTTAAACACCCAGGCTGAATATGGGAGGTGGCAGAGAGAGCACTAAGAAAACAGAGGGTTTGCAAAGCCCTGGGACACACAGACAAAGAGAACTGCCCCTGCAGGGTGGTGGGGCAAGGAAGCTTCCCAGCGTGGCATGTCCACACGCTGACCACACAGAGTCAGCCAAAGGCTGTGGGCTTATGTCCCACTCAAAAGATTTTTGTTTAGAACAGTTTATAACTATCCAGAAATCAGACTAGGGAAGCTGTGTACAGAGGAGAAGGTAAATTATATCAAAGGCACAAACAGTCACAGGGTGAAGAAAGCGCAGACAGACACCCGAAGACAATGTGTTCAGTGTTGCCCACATTTGAGATGGAATTACCAGGTCTATTGAGAAGATATAGACCCTTTAGGAGAGTTCTCCTGATGGGGCCTACCTCTCCAGAAACTCATCCTAAGGTCAGTGCAAGCAGGCAGAGAGAAAATCACGGGGGAAGGGGTGTGGGGGTGGGGCGAGACAATGTTGTCAGAGTATACCCCCGTCGGCCCAGCTAGGAGGGCCCAGCCAACTCAGTCAGTGATGACGCGGGTCACAAAACCACCTCCACCATCTGGTCAATGGCCGGTGACTCACTTGGCTAAAAGCAGAGTGTCTGACCAATTCTTAACTAGCCTTCTTATGTATTCATTCAATCGATTCAACATAGGTTAAGAGAATGTCCACTGCATTCATTTTTCTATTCCACCTAACTTAGCAACTATAAACTACACATATTTACAATATACAGCTTCTGCAGGTCAGAAGTCTGCACACAACTTAGCTGAGTTCTCTGCTTAAGAGTCTCACCAGGCACAATCCAGGTGCTGACTGGAGCTGTGGTCTCATCAGAGGCTCAACTGAGAAAAGATCTGCTTCCAAGCCCCCACAGATTGTTGGCAGAATTCATTTCCTTACAGTTGCCAGACTGAGGGTTTCAGTTCCTTGCTGAAATCTAGCCTTGGTTCATAGAAATGGCTCACAGCTCCTTGTAACATGAGCTTCTCCAACACGGTTGCTTACTTCATGGCAGCTTGGTTCCTCAAAGCAAGCAACAGGGGAAGAATGAGACAGAGAGAAAGAGTGGGTAGGTGGGAGACAGGGAGGGAGGGAGAGGTAACTAGCAAGGCAGAGTCTTACATAACATGATCATGAATGTGATATTTCAGCACCTTTGCCATATTCTGTTGGTTAGAAGGAAGTCACAGTCAGGAGGAGGGGATTCCACAAAGGTGTAGACACCAGGAGGCAGGGATCATGTGGACATCTTAGAGCCTGTCCACTACACCCACTGTGAGCCAGGGGTTTTAGGTACCAGAGGCACAGATGTGAACAACGAGTCATATCTTATAGGGAGGCAGTGAGAGCAAGTGTGGAGGGGGACAGGAATCTGCAAATTAAAGGACATATGTTAGATTAAAACATATATCTACAAACCTCATTTGGATCCAGATTTCTTAGTGTAAAAAAATACCCTGATAAATATGAAGCAATTGGAAATTTGAATATCAACTTGGTATTTGATGGTATTATCCAGAAGAAATTATTGTTAGTTTTTAAAGTATGATCATTGTATTTGTAATAAACAGTCCTTAGCTTTTATAATTTCATACTGAAATACTAAGGATCAAATAATATTTCTAGATTTTCTTTAAAAAACTATGGGGTAAGAGAAGGTAAAACTGGATGATGAAGAATTCCCAGGGGTTGATGGTTGGGAGGCTGGGATGATGGGCATATGGGAGCTCATTAAGCTATTTTGTCAACTTTTGAGGGTGCTCAAAATCCCACATAAGAGCTTAAAAATAAACACATGAGTATATACTCTTATTAGTAATCATAGAAATGGCACATGAAAACCATGTGACAAAAGGCCATTTTGGTCCCTCAAATTGCCCAAATTTTTTTTAATGACAATATACATTGCAAGTAAGAGTGTAGTAAAACAGATACGCTGAAACATCATTGGGCAGGGGGTGGGTAGAGCATAAATTGGTATACTCCTTGCAAAGTATTTTGATTATACATATGAAGAGCCTTGAAAATATTCTATCCTTTGATCTAATAATTCTACTTCTGGGAACTTACACTAATGAAATAGCCCTCAATATGGACAAATCTAATGCACAAAGATATTCATTATGGGATGTGTAGTACAGAATTTACTTTACCCAAAGAGCAGTCTGATTTTTGCCCTCAGCTATTAGGAGGTAATCCCTAGGCCCTTGGAATGTCCTACCTGAGAAGAGTGTCTTTGGTTTCCTAGGTGCCCGAACTGGTAAGTCTAACACTGTGATTTATGATGGTGATTTGGGGCCATGTGGAATCTACTCTAGTCTGGAAGGGATGAAGACTAAAGATTAGCCACACAGGCAGTGAACCATGGAGCTCCAATAAAACGTCTGGACACCAAGGCCCAGGTGAGCTTCCCCAGTTAACAATATTCCATGCATGTTGTCACACATCACTGCTGGGCAAGTAACACTATCCATGACTCCATGGGAAGAGGACAACTGGAAGCCCCAAGTCTGGAACTTTCCTGAGCTTTCCCCAAGTGTCTCTTCCCCTGGCTGATTTTTATCTGTGTCCATTAGCTGTGATAAACCATAACCACGAGGGTAATAGTTACTGGTGAGCTCTGTCTTTCTAGTGAATTATTAAAACTCAGAGTGGTCATGGGAACCCCAAACTTATAATTATTATATCACAAATGAGGGTGGTCTTGGGAACTGTTCCCTAACTTTGCAATTGGTGTCAGAAATGAGGGTAGTCTTTTTATTTTATTTTATTTATTTTTTATTGAAGGGTAGTTGACACACAGTATTACATTAGTTTCAGAGGGTAGTCTTTTGATTGTGCCCCCTCACCTCACATGAGGTTTTATATATAAAAGTCCTGGGAATTTCAGTGTTCAATGATAGAAGCACTATGTGTTTCATGTACAGAATATCATACAGGCATTAAATATAGCACCTATAAAGAATTTATATGAATAGAGGGGAGGCTATGTAAAATGTCCAACACAAAATGTTTGATGTATAGTATTATTCCTATATGCATGAAGATTTCAAAATACATGTAGGATAATATCTAGAGGAATTATACCAGAATGCCAATGGGGTGGTAAGATTATGTGATTTCTAAATTTTTTTCTACGTCTCTAAACTTTTCAAATGATCTGTAGTGTGCCAGTATGCATAAATTTGACAGTCAGAAATGTGTATGTGTGTATTCAGTTTCTAATTTTAGCCATGATGATTACATAGCATAAGGTAGTTCATGATTGGGAAACTCTCAAGAACTCAAATCTGACCATATAAATAAAAATGTCATCAAAAGGTAAGAAAAGGCGATAAAATGCAAGGAAATCTAAGAAGCTGCAGGAGGAGCTCTGACAAGTGCAAATATAAAGGGTGGAAAGAAGAAAGCCAAAGGACCCACAGAGCAAGTGGCATGAAGCTCTGAAGAGTGACAGGTGGCACCACAGAAGAGAAGCTCATGATGACTGAGTGATGTGAGTCTACAATGAGGTGTGATGTGGCCTGGTAAGCCCTTAGGATCACTTCCAGGTTAATAATAGCAGGATCTTCAGTCCTTGATTGAGATGAAGGGGTCTTGAATTGATAAAGTATATAAAATACTTTCCCAAATAATGCCTCTATTCTTATTGGCTTCTAATTCAAACTCTTGGCAGAGTGGAATGTGAATAAACACTTTAATAAACAAGATGGGTTTTGGTTAAAGAGTGTCAGAAGGCTGAAGCCAGCAATGAATTGAGACTTGCAGAAAGAGCCCAGGGCATCAAAAACAGCATCTGCTTTTTAAAGGTAACTTAGGGCAAGTTGAAAAAAAGAGATGAAACAGGCCACTATTTAGAAATGATGGTGATTTTATCAGGAAAAAAGGCAGAACTTCTACACTCCTAATTTGCTTCCATCTTTTCTGTCAAATAAAATCGTTTACCATGAAATGGGTAACACAAATGTTGATAAGAGAGAATTAAAGCCCTGACTGAAGAGATTATAAAAAGCACACCTGTTCTCTTGCTACTTTAATGAATTAAAGTCGCTTACCTCAATGAATTACTCTCCAGGAAGCTGATAACCCTTGCAAATGGGATTGCTAAATTATTTTCAGGGATCTTGGAGGAAACCAGGAGAATAGAACATTCTGGGAGACGGAGAGTTGGAGCTCTTACAACTTGCACCCTAGAAATAATGCATTACCTTTCACCATTTTCATACAAATTATTGTTTGTTCTTTGAAACAAACAGTATGGCTGGATAAAACGAGAGAATACATGCTAAATGGCAAAGCCCCATACTAGGATTGGAATTGTAGGTGGGACAGATATAATTATTTCATCCCCTTACACATGAGGATGCTAAGGTTTATTTAAACCCGCCCAAGTTCCTACTACTGGTTCATTTTGCAAATACAGAAGCTTTTCACTGACCCCAGGCAAAAGAGTCTCAAATTCCAAACAATCTCCAAGCACTTAGAAAACAATTATGAACATTGGTCAGCTGTATGGGTTCATTTATAAAACACACACACATGTGACATCAGGTCAACATCATTTCTGTCTTTGCCATGATTCTTGGATTCTTGGATAGGGGATATCTGTAATTCAGCAAAAGATTTCCTAATCCCCTCTCACCAGGCACAGGGCTGGGGTGTCCCTAAATGGATGGTTAGAAGTATGTCAAAGAGGTACCAACCAGAAAACCTGGAAAGTTGTCTTACTGGGGCTAGAAGCTGAGTCAGAGTAGGCTGGACTCAGAGCCTGGTAACTATCACAACCTGCATTTTACATTTTTACAGTCGTATTGCCACAAGCAGTAGACTCTCTCATACATTCAAGGGAAACAGTGAACTGTCCTGAGAAAGTACGGGAGAACTCAGAACGGATGAGGTGGAGAGGCAGGGCAAGGATGCAGACTCAGCTGGCCGGAACTCTTGCCAGGGCCCTCCTGCGGGAATGCATGGATGCGGTACTGTCCCTTGCAGTTGGGAGGCTGACCTTTGATCACTCTACTCAAGATCAGACGTTAGGGACAGTGAGTCCCACTGCTTAGCTTTAGTAGTACATCCATCCCTTGAGTTTGGAGAAGGGAAGGAGAGATTTCCTCTAAGCTTCATGAAATGGGAGTGGAGGACAGATCCCCAAAAGAAAAGCGGAACTATTACTGGAAATAAGATGCATGAACCATCTTTGGGCCCCTGGGGTGATGTTTCCAGGGCCCATGTTAACATGTGGAGGGACTTCAGTGAGAGAACACTCCTCCCACAGAACAGTTGAACTAGCGAATGAGAATGAATAGGGAAGTGCTTCATAAATGGTAAGGCACCATAAGATGCATATCATTATTATTAATAGGACAGGAGGAAGAAAATCTTCTCTGGTGCATTTCAAGAGGGAAGGGAGCATGTCCGCCAGCCCTCTGGGCTCCATCATGAAGCCTGCTCACCCATAGGGAGTCGCTGCTCTCTGTTATGTACTAACTTAGTAGGATGGGCTCTGTCCTTGCAACAAGGAGGTTGCCTTCCAGAAGGGGAATGCAGTTCACTTGACAAATCTTCACTCCATTCAGTTATAAAGCTGGCATCTGGGTCTCTCAGATTACTGGGGTCTATCCCTTAGTTGGTTCCCAACTTGAGAAGGGAAAAAGATCTTATCTATTGACTCCCCCCAACCAAAAAAAAAATCACAGTGAAACCAGAGGAGCCATTGAGCCAGCAATAGCAAAGAGACCCGTGAAAGGCAAGCTGGGAGTCCCCAAGATGGGACACCTGTGTTCATGGTGGATTTATCCAATTCTCACACAGTTTTGCATAAGCATGCAGCTGCTGAAGGACCCAGAATGCACAGGCACATGAAAAGGAATTTCACACTGCGTTGTATGAGTTACAACAGAGTGGTTAAAAGGACAGGCTCGAGGCAGAATACTTGGGTTCAAATATTGCCTCTGCCACTTAACAGCTCTGTAGTCTCAGACAAGTTAATTAACCTCTTTGTGCCTCACCTGTTAAATGGGAATAATGATAGCAACAACCCCACTGGGTTATTATGCAGATTAAATGAGACAATATATATAAAGCACACAGAACACTGCCTGGCATATCACAAGTCTCAATAAATAATCTTCATCATTAAGAATACAGCATAGATGCTAGATTAATTAGGGGGACCAATAACTACCTACCCAATGAGATTGCTTCATAAGTATTAATCTAAAGAGAGTTTTCTAGAGATAATTCAAGGGCTTTGTTCAGGACCCTATCCTCTCATTTCCGCCAGTGATGGAGACCAAGATAGAAAAGGTATGCTTATCAAATTTGCAGATTAAACGAAGTTGTGAATAAAAGGGCATGTTCTTAATGGCAGAATCTGATTTTTAAAAGATCTTAACAGAGTGGAGCAACAAACCAATCTAACAAGATAAAACGTAATAACAAGTTATATTGTTCTTCATGTAGATTCAAATAAAACAAAATCATATAGGTACAAGGATAGAAAAATATCCTTAACTGTAGCATGCACTAAAAATGCAGAGATGTTAGAGTAGAGCTATTTCAAAATAAATTACAAACATGTCTTCCCAAGCCAGTTAAGTGAGTTTTCTGCAAAGTCAACACAACTACAGAAAAATGAAGAGGATGCTTCCCACTTCCCACACTGGAGGGTGGGGGTTTAGGTAGGGCAGGAAGGCTACCCAAGGAGTCTTGGGTAGGGCCCAAAGGGGAAGGGCCACTGGCATGTTTTCAAGCCAGATCCTTTGATGAATAACCAAACATAAGGGTTAAATCTAAAGGGACTTAACAGGACTGTGAATGGGAAAGAATCAGGAGGTGGGAACCAAGAGGGAACTGGATCTAAATGAAGGAGGTGGGAGCACATGGAGAGGATACTAGAAGTGATGGTCATGAGCACCAGAAAACAGATTTTGATTAGAAAATGCTTTCTAAGAGTTGAGCTTTCTAACACTGATAAGTAACATCAGGAGGAAGTAGTATTCAGGCAACCACTGGGTTTACAAGGAAAATTACAGCAAAGTCACACATCAGATGGGCATGGGACTGGAACACAGATTCAGGTCACAGTCAGTTCTGAATTTCTGTGATTTTATTACAAAACAGTGAATACATAGCCTTGCTTTGACTGTAAGCAGAGGCTCCATATTAGGGAATATCAACCCATTATGTAACCCAGAAATTAAAGTTCAATAAAGCTACTGCTACGCTGCCATGTTTGATATTAACCAAGCTCTTGACACTAGAGTTCAAAGAAACTGAAATCTTCTTTTTCTTGATGCCCATGGAGAGTTTGCAACCACCTGGCTGGAAAGCATGTCTGAGTCAGTGCCTGTGTTGGGAGACAGAGGGAAGATGGCCACATGAACCCTGGTCCCACATCCATTCCACCAAATGGAGAGACATGACAAGCCTTTTATTTTCAGGACAGAGCACCATTGATTATTCTGTTAATGCTTCCCTGTCGAGGGCAGACAGGGACTAGAGGGAAATGGAAGGATGTGATATCCGCCCCCCCCAAGAGGAAAATCAATGTGATATGGTTTGTATTTCATCCTAGGATAACCTCTTTCTCTGAGCCCCAGCCCACAGGCCACCGTTTCTCTCTCCACCAACTCCTCCTGACACTGTCACGTCCTTTCACACTCACCAAAGGACAGGGGGGGAGAGGAGAAGAGAAAGGGAATGGGCACCAAGAACTGTTAAACTCTGCATTCATTTTCTTTCAGGAATGTAGTCACTAAGAGGTACATGATACACCGAAGACTTGCCAGCAGGTGCAGATCAGAGGAGAAGAGCTTACTAAATCAGCCGAAGAAACCCTTGTCTGACTTTTTACAGCTGCATCCAGCAGTCACCTAATTTCAAAGGATGACCTTGGAGAACTGACAACCTAGAAACTGCATGCCCCCTGGCACAATGCTGAAAGTTACAAGTTCAGAGAAAGATGCAAAGACTTGTTAGGCAGGGAGGAGAGAGGAAAGAAGCAACCTTTGTGTACACACACACACACACACACACACACACACACACACACAAGTGTTCATGTTCCTCTCTCCCCAAAAGGAACCCAACATCTGAAACAAAACCCTTGAGAATCTTGGACCTACAGAAAGGGGAGTTTTTGTTCCCTCTAGGGTTTCAGGGTGAAGAGAAGGCAATGCTACTTTATTGCCTTTAAAGTGGGGATGCAAACCAGTAAAACATCCTGGTACCTAGAGCTATACTCACCTTTTGGTTCTAGGCAGGGCTTTTCATTAGCATTTCTCCTGCTCAGTGTTGCAGTCACATAGACCCACAGAAGGTTTCTTCTTGAAAACTCCAGGATTGTCTACTGCTATTTTTCCTCTTCAAGGGAGTTGTCCCAGGAGAAGTGAATAGACCTTTTTTCTCTACTTACCTTACTCCTTGTGTCAGGGAATCATGAATAGAGACCTCTGCCTGGAGACGCTGGACCTCCAACATGCTTTCCAACTCTCAGACGCTGTCTCTGTAGGTTCCCTTTGGTGCAGACCAATGTGGCAGGCCTAGGGGTCTGTTTTCCCCTTGTAGGTAGACTTGAGCAACTCATGTTTTTCCAAGTCCACTAGACTTATAAGCAGTACTTTTCCCAATGATTTCTAGATGAATAGAATTGTATCAGGGTTATAAATAAGAACTACTTTTTAGTATCTTGGAATAAAAGCATGTGTCTTAGTGGGAACATGATTCATTCTGTTACTCAATTCACAAATGACCAGCAAGGGATGGTACCAGTAAGGCTGTGGAACAAGAACATCCTAGAATGGCCTTGAGACAGTGTCTCTACACGTCCCTGGTCACAATCACTTGTGCCCAAGATGGGCTCTGGGGCTCCAGAGGTCTCCCTGCCTTACTACCTGGGCTCTTCCTTCTACTCCACATGGCCAGACAGGTGCTCCAGCCCTTTTTAGGTTGGGGGAGGGGTACCAAAGACATCTGTGGGTGGCTGCGGCTGCCTTGCCCACACCAGGGGTGCCCTGCAGGGAGAATGATTATCCTAATCAGAACAGATGCTGGCCAGAAGACTCCAGGGCAGAGCCACAGCATGGCCTTTGCTGTGGAAGTTCTTTTTCAAACAATGGGGAGAATTATACATGAGCCCATGGCCTGTTCTGAAAGGAAATGTAAGGGGTCCTCAAGGATCCCCAAACTGCAAGGTGAGAAGACCCCTGGGGCAGTCCAGGAGGGAGGGTCTCTATACAGTCCTTTCTGAGCTTGAAGGAAGAGAGGTCTACATGTGCCCTGCCCTGGCACTCAGTCATCCCCCTACACTGAAAAACACCCACACTCACACACATTTTTTTTTAATTCTTGTTTTTATTGAATACAATATACTTCCAGAAAAATGTACAAGCAAAAACATACAGCTCACTGAATCTTCACAAAGAGAACAAACCTCCTAAATAAAGGCAAGAACATTACTGAAAGTTCCAGAGGCCCTCTATCTCCTTCAGCCACTACTCACACCCACAGGCAAGCACACTCCTGATTTCTAGTTCAGCTTTGCTTTTTAACCTTATATAAATGGAATCATACAGTATGTTCTCATGCATCTGGCTGCTTTGCTCAATACTATGGTTCTGAGATTTATCCATGCTGCTGTGTGTAGTTTGTTAATCCTCATTTCTACAGGATTCCACTGAACTCATTCTGTTGATGGACATTTGTGCATTTTCAGTTTTGGCTGCCATGTACAGAGCTGCTGTGTGCATGTGCTTTGGTGCACATATGTATACATTTCTATTGCATATATACCTAAGAGTAGAATAGCTATGTGGTTGAGTTTATATATGTTCATCTTTGATTATCAAGTAACTTTCCAAGGCTGCTGTACAATGTACACACTTACCAGCAGTTTAGGATGCTCCACATCCTCAGCAGTATTTGGTGTTGTCAATCTTTAATTTCAATAGTGGTATGGCATTGTGGTTGTAATTTTCATTTCATGAATTACTAATGATGTTTAGCACTTTTTCATACATTTTATTGGTCATTTGGATATCCCCCTTTGTGAAGTTTTGTACAAGTCATTTGCCCATTATTCTGTTGGATTATCTGTTTAATTGATCTGTAGTGGGTTTAGAAGATTCTGGATGCCAACCCTTTGTTAGATATTTGTTTTGCAAGCATAATCACCTACTCAGTGGCTGGCCTTTGCTTTTGATGGGGTCTTTTGATGAATAGGAAATTTAAAGTAATCTGATGTATCAATTTTTAACTTCCTGGGTAGTACTTTTTCCATTTTAAGTAATTTTCACTTACTTCAAGTAATGAAGATATTTCCTGTTGTTGTTTTTTCCTGGAAGCTTCTTTGTTTTACCCTTTCATCTTTATGATGCAATCTTCACGGCACTGGTTTTGTTTAAGAAGTGAAAATAGGAGTCAAGATTTATATTGCAAATGAATATCCTGCTGAGTGAGCACCCTTCATTGAAAAAGTCATCCATTCCTCACTGCACTATATAGCCATCTTTGTCCTGAACCAAGTGATGTGTCTGGATCAGCTTCTTGTCTCTGTTCTGTGCCACTGGTCTGTTTGTCTATGTGTGCATGAATACTGCATAGTACTACATAGCACTACAGCTTTATAAGAAGTCTTGAGACAGTATAAGTCTCCCAGCTTTGTTCCCTCAAGACTGTCTTTTCTATTCTTGGTCTTAAACATTTTTATATAAATTTTAGATTTAGTTTGTTAATTTCCAAAAGAAGAAAAAAGAAACTGCTGTGATTTCTCTGGGATTGCATTCCCTCTATAGACTAATTTGGAAAAAATTTATATTTGAGCCTTTCAATTCATGAACACAGCAAATACCTTCATTTATTTAGGTCTTATTTTATCACAATAATATTTTCTCTGTAAAGGTCACATACATCTTTCATTAGATATATTCCCAGATATTTCAGGTATTTGATATTATTATAAATGGTATTTTAAAGTTTCACTTTGCTTATTACAAATATATATAATACTGTATACACCCTGAATCCAGTGACCTTGTTATATTTACTTATTTCTACTAATTCTAATAAACTATAGATTCTTTAGGATTTTCTATATAATCATAGCATCTGTGAACAAGGACAATTTTATTTTTTCCTTTCTAGTCTTTATAACTTTTTTCTTGCCTTATTACAATGGCTAGAATTGCCAGTAAAATATTGAAGAGTATTAGGAGGTATTCCTAATCTCAGCAGGAAAGCTTTCAATATTTCACTATTAACCATGATATTTTTTTTTTTTAATAATTATTTTTTATTGAAGGGTAGTTGACACACAGTATTACATTACATGAGTTTCAAGTGTACAACACAGTGGTAGAACATTTATATACATAATTCTAGGTTCCAGCTATCACCCTACCAAGCTGTTACAATATCTTGACTATATTCCTTATGCTATACATTACATCCTGGTTACTAATTTATTTTACCATTGGAAGTCTGTCCTTTTTTTTTTTTTTTTTTTTTTTTGTGAGGGCATCTCTCATATTTATTGATCAAATGGTTGTTAACGACAATAAAATTCTGTATAGGGGAGTCAATGCTCAATGCACAATCATTATTCCACCCCAAGCCTAATTTTTGTCAGTCTCCAATCTTCTGAGGCATAACAAACAAGTTTTTACATGTAGAACAAATTCTTACATAATGAATAAGTTACATAGTGAACAGTACAAGGGCAGTCATCACAGAAACTTTCGGTTTTGCTCATGCATTATGAACTATAAACAGTCAGTTCAAATATGAATATTCATTTGGTTTTTATACTTGATTTATATGTGGATACCACATTTCTCTCTTTATTATTATTATTTTTAATAAAATGCTGAAGTGGTAGGTAGATACAAGATAAAGGTAGAAAACATAGTTTAGTGTTGTAAGAGAGCACATGTAGATGATCAGGTGTGTGCCTGTAGACTATGTGTTAATCCAAGCTAGACCAGGGCAATAAAACATCCACGTATGCAGAAGATTTCTCTCAGAACGGGGGGGTGAGGTTCTAAGCCTCACCTCTGTTGATCCCCAATTACTCACCTGATGGCCCCCCTGCGACTGTGCCTGTCTTAGGTTGTTCCTCCCTTGAGGAATCTTACCCGTCTCTGGCTAACCAGTCATCTTCCGGGGCCATACAGGGAAATGTGAAGTTGGTAAGTGAGAGAGAAGCCTTATTGTTTGAAAAAGTTAGCTTTTTACTTCTTTGCATATTTATGCCCTGTGGCTTCTATGCCCAGCATTTGTCTTGAGGTATCTTTACCACTTGGAAGAATTATGATACTCGGTAAATTTGATATGAGGCACGAATTCTATTTAAGGGTTGTAATTAGGAAGGAAGAAGAAAAGCTATAGAAGTAGCAGACGGAAGAAAACATGGGAAGATTGATTATTTCTTTGATATATCTTCTTGTAGAGTAACTTCAGCATGTATAGGTTTTAAGCTACTACTTAAATTGCACACACACATTAACATAATAGGAGTATAGTTACATAACCAAAGCATATCTGTAATTACCAGCCATCTGCAGTGAAACCAAGAAAACCAGTTAGGCACCTTAGGCATTTGTGAAAACTTATCTATGATATGGTGGATATTGTCCAAATGAACTTGAACAGTCTGAGAGAAATCAGACAAATTAAAACAACCCATTCCTGGGGACTGTTCACATGCCATATGTTCTTTTAACAATAAATAGTTTGTAGTTGTAAGACTTTGGAGCGCTACAATTTGCACTTCTCCAAATTCTTGGTTGAGTTCCAACAGTATAGATCCAGTCCAATTTTGTTGTTTTACTGTATGCACAGGCCAGCTTAGATATCTCCTTCCTCATTCCCATGGCAAGTCCAGGAACTGGTGGGATGAGTGCATCTACAGCTGTAGCAGTGCGTGGATCTTTGTTGGGGTTTTTTGATGATCATCTTCTGGCATGAGTCTTCCAGAGGGTGCAGATGTTGGAAGTTCTTTTTCATATCGTATCTTAGTTCATTTTCGGGGTAGCCCAATTAGGCTTTGATCCTCTGTGTAAACACAAACAGACCCTTTGCCTACACTTTTATATGCCCTTTATACCCCTGTGTAGAACTCGTTGGAGGTTACCACACAGGAACTGCCCTTTTTTTTTTTTTTTTTTTTTTTTTTGCTATCACTAATCTACACTTACATGACGAATATTATGTTTACTAGGCTCTCCCCTATACCAGGTCTCCCCTATAAACCCCTTTACAGTCACTGTCCATCAGCATAGCAAAATGTTGTAGAATCACTACTTGCCTTCTCTGTGTTGTACAGCCCTCCCTTTTCTCCTACCCCCCCCTTGCATGTTAATCTTAATACCCCCCTACATCTCCCCCCCTTATCCCTCCCTACCCACCCATCCTCCCCAGTCCCTTTCCCTTTGGTACCTGTTAGTCCATTCTTGAGTTCTGTGATTCTGCTGCTGTTTTGTTCCTTCAGTTTTTCCTTTGTTCTTATATTCCACAGATAAGTGAAATCATTTGGTATTTCTCTTTCTCCGCTTGGCTTGTTTCACTGAGCATAATACCCTCCAGCTCCATCCATGTTGCTGCAAATGATTGGATTTGCCCTTTTCTTATAGCTGAGTAGTATTCCATTGTGTATATGTACCACATCTTCTTTATCCATTCATCTATTGATGGACATTTAGGTTGCTTCCAATTCTTGGCTATTGTAAATAGTGCTGCAATAAACATAGGGGTGCATCTGTCTTTCTCAAACTTGATTGCTGCGTTCTTAGGGTAAATTCCTAGGAGTGGAATTCCGGGGTCAAATGGTAAGTCTGTTTTGAGCATTTTGATGTACCTCCATACTGCTTTCCACAATGGTTGAACTAACTTACATTCCCACCAGCAGTGTAGGAGGGTTCCCCTTTCTCCACAGCCTCGCCAACATTTGTTGTTGTTTGTCTTTTGGATGGCAGCCATCCTTACTGGTGTGAGGTGATACCTCATTGTAGTTTTAATTTGCATTTCTCTGATAATTAGCAATGTGGAGCATCTTTTCATGTGTCTGTTGGCCATCTGTATTTCTTTTTTGGAGAACTGTCTGTTCAGTTCCTCTGCCCATTTTTTAATTGGGTTATTTGTTTTTTGTTTGTTGAGGCGTGAGAGCTCCTTATATATTCTGGACGTCAAGCCTTTATCGGATGTGTCATTTTCAAATATATTCTCCCATACTGTAGGGATCCTTCTTGTTCTATTGATGGTGTCTTTTGCTGTACAGAAGCTTTTCAGCTTAATATAGTCCCACTTGTTCATTTTTGCTGTTGTTTTCCTTGCCCGGGGAGATATGTTCAAGAAGAGGTCACTCATGTTTATGTCTAAGAGGTTTGTGCCTATGTTTTCTTCCAGGAGTTTAATGGTTTCATGGCTTACATTCAGGTCTTTGATCCATTTTGAGTTTACTTTTGTATATGGGGTTAGACAATGGTCCAGTTTCATTCTCCTACATGTAGCTGTCCAGTTTTGCCAGCACCACCTGTTGAAGAGACTGTCATTTCGCCATTGTATGTCCATGGCTCCTTTATCAAATATTAATTGACCATATATGTCTGGGTTAATGTCTGGATTCTCTAGTCTGTTCCATTGGTCTGTGGCTCTGCTCTTGTGCCAGTACCAAATTGTCTTGATTACTATGGCTTTATAGTAGAGCTTGAAGTTGGGGAGTGAGATCCCCCCTACTTTATTCTTCTTTCTCAGGATTGCTTTGGCTATTCGGGGTCTTTGGTGTTTCCATATGAATTTTTGAATTGTTTGTTCCAGTTCATTGAAGAATGTTGCTGGTAGTTTCATAGGGATTGCATCAAATCTGTATATTGCTTTGGGCAGGATGGCCATTTTAACGATATTAATTCTTCCTAGCCACGAGCATGGGATGAGTTTCCATCTGTTAGTGTCCCCTTTAATTTCTCTTAAGAGTGACTTGTAGTTTTCAGAGTATAAGTCTTTCACTTCTTTGGTTAGGTTTATTCCTAGGTATTTTATTTTTTTGGATGCAATTGTGAATGGAGTTGTTTTCCTGATTTCTCTTTCTGTTGGTTCATTGTTAGTATATAGGAAAGCCACAGATTTCTGTGTGTTGATTTTGTATCCTGCAACTTTGCTGTATTCCGATATCAGTTCTAGTAGTTTTGGGGTGGAGTCTTTAGGGTTTTTTATGTACAGTATCATGTCATCTGCAAATAGTGACAGTTTAACTTCTTCTTTACCAATCTGGATTCCTTGTATTTCTTTATTTTGTCTGATTGCTGTGGCTAGGACCTCCAGTACTATGTTAAATAACAGTGGAGAGAGTGGGCATCCCTGTCTAGTTCCCGATCTCAGAGGAAATGCTTTCAGCTTCTCGCTGTTCAGTATGATGTTGGCTGTGGGTTTATCATAGATGGCCTTTATTATGTTGAGGTACTTGCCCTCTATTCCCATTTTGCTGAGAGTTTTTAACATGAATGGATGTTGAACTTTGTCAAATGCTTTTTCAGCATCTATGGAGATGATCATGTGGTTTTTGTCTTTCTTTTTGTTGATGTGGTGGATGATGTTGATGGACTTTCGAATGTTGTACCATCCTTGCATCCCTGGGATGAATCCCACTTGGTCATGGTGTATGATCCTTTTGATGTATTTTTGAATTCGGTTTGCTAATATTTTGTTGAGTATTTTTGCATCTACGTTCATCAGGGATATTGGTCTGTAGTTTTCTTTTTTGGTGGGGTCTTTGCCTGGTTTTGGTATTAGGGTGATGTTAGCTTCATAGAATGAGTTTGGGAGTATCCCCTCCTCCTCTATTTTTTGGAAAACTTTAAGGAGAATGGGTATTATGTCTTCCCTGTATGTCTGATAAAATTCCGAGGTAAATTCATCTGGCCCGGGGGTTTTGTTCTTTGGTAGTTTTTTGATTACCTCTTCAATTTCGTTGCTGGTAATTGGTCTGTTTAGATTTTCTGTTTCTTCCTGGGTCAATCTTGGAAGGTTATATTTTTCTAGGAAGTTGTCCATTTCTCCTAGGTTTCCCAGCTTGTTAGCATATAGGTTTTCATAGTATTCTCCAATAATTCTTTGCATTTCCGTGGGGTCCGTCGTGATTTTTCCTTTCTCGTTTCTGATACTGTTGATTTGTGTTGACTCTCTTTTCTTCTTAATAAGTCTGGCTAGAGGCTTATCTATTTTGTTTATTTTCTCGAAGAACCAGCTCTTGGTTTCATTGATTTTTGCTATTGTTTTATTCTTCTCAATTTTATTTATTTCTTCTCTGATCTTTATTATGTCCCTCCTTCTGCTGACCTTAGGCCTCATCTGTTCTTCTTTTTCCAATTTCGATAATTGTGACATTAGACCATTCATTTGGGATTGCTCTTCCTTTTTTAAATATGCTTGGATTGCTATATACTTTCCTCTTAAGACTGCTTTTGCTGTGTCCCACAGAAGTTGGGGCTTAGTGTTGTTGTTGTCATTTGTTTCCATATATTGCTGGATCTCCATTTTGATTTGGTCATTGATCCATTGATTATTTAGGAGCGTGTTGTTAAGCCTCCATGTGTTTGTGAGCCTCTTTGCTTTCTTTGTACAGTTTATTTCTAGTTTTATGCCTTTGTGGTCTGAAAAGTTGGTTGGTAGGATTTCAATCTTTTGGAATTTTCTGAGGCTCTTTTTGTGGCCTAGTATGTGGTCTATTCTGGAGAATGTTCCATGTGCACTTGAGAAGAATGTATATCCCGCTGCTTTTGGATGTAGAGTTCTATAGATGTCTATTAGGTCCATCTGCTCTACTGTGTTGTTCAGTGCTTCCGTGTCCTTACTTATTTTCTGCCCAGTGGATCTATCCTTTGGGGTGAGTGGTGTGTTGAAGTCTCCTAGAATGAATGCATTGCAGTCTATATCCCCCTTTAGTTCTGTTAGTATTTGTTTCACATATGCTGGTGCTCCTGTGTTGGGTGCATATATATTTAGAATGGTTATATCCTCTTGTTTGACTGAGCCCTTTATCATTATGTAGTGTCCTTCTTTATCTCTTGTTACTTTCTTTGTTTTGAAGTCTATTTTGTCTGATATTAGTACTGCAACCCCTGCTTTCTTCTCACTGTTGTTTGCTTGAAATATGTTTTTCCATCCCTTGACTTTTAGTCTGTACATGTCTTTGGGTTTGAGGTGAGTTTCTTGTAAGCAGCATATAGATGGGTCTTGCTTTTTTATCCATTCTGTTACTCTGTGTCTTTTGATTGGTGCATTCAACCCATTAACATTTAGGGTGACTATTGAAAGATATGTACTTATTGCCATTGCAGGCTTTAAATTCGTGGTTACCAAAGATTCAAGGTTAGCCTCTTTAGTATCTTACTGCCTAACTTAGCTCGCTTATTGAGCTGTTATATACACTGTCTGGAGATTCTTTTCTTCTCTCCCTTCTTGTTCCTCCTCCTCGATTCTTCATATGTTGGGTGTTTTGTGCTGTGCTCTTTCTAGGAGTGCTCCCATCTAGAGCAGTCCCTGTAAGATGTCCTGTAGAGGTGGTTTGTGGGAAGCAAATTCCCTCAGCTTTTGTCTGGGAATTGTTTAATCCCACCGTCATATTTGAATGATAGTCGTGCTGGATACAGTATCCTTGGTTCAAGGCCCTTCTGTTTCATTGTATTAAATATATCATGCCATTCTCTTCTGGCCTGTAGGGTTTCTGTTGAGAAATCTGACGTTAGCCTGATGGGTTTCCCTTTATAGGTGACCTTTTTCTCTCTAGCTGCCTTTAACACTGTTTCCTTGTCCTTGATCTTTGCCATTTTAATTATTATGTGTCTTGGTGTTGCCCTTCTTGGATCCTTTCTGTTGGGGGTTCTGTGTATTTCCGTGGTCTGTTTGATTACTTCCTCCCCCAGTGTGGGGAAGTTTTCAGCAATTATTTCTTCTAAGATACTTTCCATCTCTTTGCCTCTCTCTTCTTCTTCTGGGACCCCTATAATACGGATATTGCTCCTTTTAGATTGGTCACACAGTTCTCTTAATATTGTTTCATTCCTGGAGATCCTTTTGTCTCTCTCTATGTCAGCTTCTATGCGTTCCTGTTCTCTGATTTCAATTCCATCAATGGCCTCTTGCATTCTATCCATTCTGCTTATAAACCCTTCCAGAGTTTGTTTCATTTCTGCGATCTCCTTTCTGGCATCTGTGATCTCTTTCCGGACTTCATCCCATTTTTCTTGCGTATTTCTCTGCATCTCTGTCAGCATGTTTATGATTCTTATTTTGAATTCTTTGTCAGGAAGATTGGTTAGGTGTGTCTCCTTCTCTGGTGTTGTCTCTGTGATCTTTGTCTGCCTGTAGCTTTGCCTTTTCATGGTGATAGGAATAGTCTGCAGAACTGGGATGAGTGACGGCTGGAAGGACTTCCTTTCTTGTTGGTTTGTGGCCCTCCTCTCCTGGGAGAACAGCGGCCTCTAGTGGCTTGTGCTGCGCAGCTGCGCGCAGACAGGGTTTCTGCTTCCTGCCCGGCTGCTATGGAGTTAATCTCCGCTGTTGCTGTGGGCGTGGCCTGGCTCGGGCAGCTACTCCAAAATGGTGGAGTCGCGTTGGAGCAGGAGCTGCTGGGAGGCTATTTATCTCCGTAAGGGGCCTCCCTGCTCCCTGCAGCCCAGGGGTTAGGGTGCCCAGAGATCCCGGATTCCCTACCTCTGGATTAAGTGACCCGCCCTGCCCCTTTAAGACTTCCAAAAAGCACCCGCCAAAACAAAACAACGACCACAAAAAAAAACAAGAAAAAAAATTTTTTTAATTAAAAAAAAAAAAAAAAAAATTTTAATTAAAAAAAAAAAAGGTGGTCGTTCGTTTTTCTTTATTCTCCGGTGCCAGCCTCAGGCCTCTGCTCACCGGTCTTTCTGCCCTGTTTCCCTAATATTGGGGTCCCTGTCCCTTTAAGACTTCCAAAAAGCGCTCGCCAAAACAAAGCAGCAAAAAAGCAAAAAAAAAAAAAAAAAAAAAAAAATGGTCGCGCGCTTTTCTTATGTCCTCTGTCGCCCAGCCTTCAGTGCCTGCTCACTGTTCTTGCTGCCCTGTTTTCCCAGTATCGAGGGCCCTGCACTCTGGCCCGGATGGCTGGGGCTGGGTGTTCGGCAGCCCTGGGCTCCGTCTCCCTCCCGCTCTGCCTGCTCTTCTCCCGCCGGGAGCTGGGGGGAGGGGCGCTCGGCTCCCGCGGGGCCGGGGCTTGTATCTTACCCCCTTCGCGAGGCGCTGGGTTCTCTCAGGTGTGGATGTGGTCTGGATATTGTCCTGTGTCCTCTGGTCTTTATTCTAGGAAGGGTTGTCTTTGTTATATTTTCATAGATATATGTTGTTTTGGGAGGAGATTTCCGCTGCTCTACTCACGCCGCCATCTTCCGCCCCTCTAACCATGATATTTTCCACAAGATTTTTATAGATGATCTTTACCAGTTTAAGGAAGTTTCTTTCTAGTTCTAGTGTGTTAAGAGTATTTATCATAAATAAGTATTTGACTTTATTGAATGCTTTTTCTATATCATTCTATTGAGATGATCTTATTTTTTATTATGCTAATTTGGTTAGATATACTACTTTTTAAATTGAGATATAATTCATATAACATATAATGTTCATCCTTTTAAAGTATACAATTCAATGGTTTTCAATATATTCATAAAGCTGTGCGACTATCACAATTACCTAATTCCAGAACATTTTAATCACCCACAGAAAGAAACTCCATACCCATTAGCAGTCACTCCCCATCACCGTCTTCTTTTTTTATACTTAAAAAAGTATTCTGGACATTTCATCTAAGTGGAATCATATAATATATGGGCCTTTGTGTCTGACTTATTTCACCTAGCATGTTCTTAAGGTTCACCCATTGTAACATAATAAATAGTATTTCATGGATGAATAATATTCTATCATTAATAATGCTGCTAATGAACATAGGGATATAAGTTTTTAATTCTTGGGTATATATACTTTGTAGTAAAATTGCTGGGTCATTTAGTAACCTGTGTTTAACTTTTTGAAGAATTGTCAAATTGTTTTCCAAAGCGGCCACATAATTACATTTCCAGCACTTTGTGAGAGCTCCAATTTTTTCCAGACAGTTGTTTTGTACTTTTTTTTTTTACTGCCTTACTCATAGGTGTGAAGTAGTATCTCATTGCAATTTGATTTGTATTTCCCTAATGACTAATGATGTTGAGCATCTTTTCATATCCTTTTTGGCCATTTGCATGTCTTTTTTAGGGAAATGTTTATTCAAGTCCTTTGTCCACTTTTTTGGTTGGGTTGTTAGAATACTAGACCCTTATCAGAAACATGAGTTGCAAGTATTTTCTACCCTGTGGGTTGTCTTTTCATTTTCTTGATAAAGTTTTTTGAAGTACCCAAGTTTAAACTTTTGATGAAGTCCAATTTATCTAAGTTTTCTTTGGTTGCTTGGTGTTTTCTGTGCTTTTAGTGTCATATCTAAGAAATCATTGCCTATTTGAAGGTCATGAAGATTTTTACTTGTATTTTTTTCTAAGAGTTTTTTATTTTAGCTCTTACATTTAAATTTTGGTCTATTTTTATTTAATGTTGCATATGGTGTATGAAGAGATCCAACTTAGTTTTTTTCCATGTGGATTTTCAATTGTCCCATCATCATGTGTTGACACTGCTTGATTTTGTAATATTAAGCCAATCGTGCATTCCTAAAATAGATATCACTGGACTCTATTTGCTAATATTTTGTTTAGGATATTTATAAGCATGTTCATGATTTTTCTATAGGTCTATAATTTTCCTTTCTTGTACTTGTGATCCATTGGTATTAAAATTATGGTGGCCTCAAAATGAGCTGGGAATTGTTTGTAATTTTTCTATTATTTGGAAGAGCTTGCATAAGATTCGTATCATTTCTTTAAATGTTTATAAGTATTTGCTAGTGAAGAAATCTGGACCTGGTGATTTCTTTTCAGGAAAGTTTTAGTTACAGACTCAATTTCTTAGATAAAAAACATTCAGATTTTCTATTTCCTCTTCAGTTAGTAAACTGTGTTTTCCTAGAAATTCTATCTTATGTGGGTATTCAGATTCATTGGCATAAAGTTCTTCACAATACCTACTCATAAAATTGTTAATTTGTAGTATCTTTTTTCTTCATCTAGTTTTTTTCTTGCTAGCAGTTTATCAATTTTATTAGTCTTTCCAAAGAACCAACTTCTAGATTTGTTGATTTTCTTTTAGACTTTTTTTCTATTTCATTAATTTCTGCTATTACTTTCATTATTTTCTTCACTCTTCTTTCTTTGGACTTAGTTTACTTTATTATTTTTTTACTTTTTAAAATGGAAACTTGAGATTGATTTTTGGCTTTCTTACCTTTCATTATATGCAGATTTAAAGAAACAAATTGCCCTTTAAGTATTGCTTTAGCTTTGTTCTTCAAGTTTGATATTTCCTATTTTTATCATCATATAGTTCAAAATATTGTATAATGCCATTATAATTTCTTTTTTAATTATTGGATATTTAAAGTATACTGCTCTATCAACAAATATTTAGGGTTTTCTAGTTATCTTTTTTGTTATTTATTTCTACCTTCATACATTTTAGTCAGAGAACATATTTTTATTTTACCCTTTGGAATTTGTTGAGATTTGCTTTAAAGACCACTGTATGGTAAATTTTGGTAAATGTTCCATGGATACTTGGAAAGAATACATATTCTGACAATGTTGGTTATAGTATGGTATGTACATCAAATTAATTATTCATATTGTTGAAATTTTCTAGTCTTCATGATTTTTTCACTGTAATCAACTATAGTTCTGTAATTCTGATTTCTATACTTTGAAAGTTTATTAAGTATATCAAAATACAAAATTACTATTTCTTCCTGGTAGATTTATCTTTTTATTTTTACAAACTGTCCTGTATATTTACAAATGCATCTTGGTTTACATTTATCTTGACTAGTATTTGTGTAGCTTCATCAACCTCCTTCTGGTCAGTCTTTGCTTGGTGTATCTTTTTCCATTCTTTTAGTTTCAATTTTTGTCTTTACACTTAAAAAGTATGCCTCTTGAAAACAATATAGAGTTAAGTTTTTAAATTATTTTTCCATGTAGTAAGCATGGAAGATGATCCCCACTTCTTGCTATTCAAGTGCTTATATAATCTCTTCCCCTTGAGTGTGCACTGACCCTGACTCAAGTCTACTGAATGCTAATGATCAGCCCTGCTCCTAAGTCATTTCACTCATATACAAGTTTTTCTTGTATAAATGGGAAAAAGTCCTAGGATTGATGGCTTAAAAGATGTAATGTACCTTTGTAATTTTGATAGATACTGCCCACCTCCACAGTTTGTTCTAATTTATACCATAGTTGAAAGTGCCTATTTAACCCTGCTTGTCATTATAGTGTGTTAGCAAACTTTATTATTTTTGATAGGTGAAAAATCTATCTTACTACAAGTGAGGCTTGGCATATTTTCATATCTTAAGTCACTTGTATTTTTTCTTTCTAATTTCCTGTGCCCCCTTTTATATTGGATTGCTGGTCTATTTCTTCTTATTTGAGGGGTTTTTATATTAGATAAATTAGCCCTCATCCGGTGGAGTAACAAATATCTTGCTCAGGTTCTCATTTGCATTTGCTTATGGTGCTATGGTCATGAAGCAATTTTTTTATCTCTACAAAGTTGAATCTGGCAATCTTTTCTTTTATTGTTTCTGGGTTTTGTGACATATTTAGAAAGACCTTCCACATTCTTAAGTTACAAAATAATTTTCCCTTTTTTATTCCAGGTACATTTGAAGTTTCTTTATGTTTTAATTTTGACCTGTCTGCAATTTGTTCTGATAAGGAGTGAGTAAGGATCCAACTTAATAGTGTTCCAGAACACTACCCAGTGGTGTCCATTTCCTGAGAAACCTTTTTCCCACTAACTCAAAAGCCACCCATATCATATACTTAATTCTCATATACTTAGATATATTTCTGAACTGTTTGGTAATTTTGATCTGTGTGACTGTTCACAAATTATTTCCAAACTGTTTTACTTGCTGTAGATTGATAAATTTTTAAAGTATCTATAGAGTTAACCTCCCTCTGTCATCATTCCTTTTTCCTCGAGATTCTGTTTTTTCATATGAACTTCAGAATCGGCCAGTGTAATCCTTTTTAAACATCCTATTGGTATTTCTATTGGGTATCACATTAAATTTATAGATTAACTAAGGAGAGGTGACATCTTTATAAAAGTTATTGTTCCTACACAAGAACATGGTGTGTCTTTCTATTTGCTAGGGTCTTGTTTTGTGTCTCTCATTACCATTTTAAAGTTTTCTACAATATTTAAGTTTATTCCTCAGCATTTTATATTTTATGTTTTCTTGTCATAAAATAGCATGTAATTCTACTTTATGTATTTAAAGGCTATTGACTTCTTAAAATAAATTTTGTTACCACCTAATTTATTAAATTCATGTTTTGTTTATAAGCTTCTGGTTAAGTCTTCTTTAGTTTCTAGGTGAACAAGGCAATCATCTGCAAATTATAGTTTAATCCTCTCATACTTTCCAATTTCTATACCTTTAATTTCTTTCTCTTGTCTAATTGTTTTGTCTAAGTCCTGCAGAACAATTTTAAATAAGTGATGATTAGTCAACATCTTTGTCTTAGTCCTGACTTTAATGAAATTGCCTCTCTAATTCTCAATTAAGCACAATGCTGGCTTTGGATTGAGATAAATATATTTTATCATATTAAGGAAACACCCAGCTAGTCTTAATATTAAGTGATCCTTGTGTTCCTGAAATAAGCCTCACTTGGTCATGCTGAATTACTCTTTTATCTGGAGCCAGCCTGACTGGGTTCAAATCCTAGTGCCATTACTTATTAGTTATTTGACAGGCAGAATACTTCACTCCTTTCAACTCAGTTTCCTTATCTGTAAAATGGGGATGATAAGAATATTGACCTCATTAGGTTGTTGTGAAAATCAAATAACTCTGGAAAGTCTAGCTTATTTTCATGTTTAAGAGGCATTAGCACTTTTTTTCTGTTATCTGTTCATATCTCTTTCCTATTTATATAGAGGCTCTTCTCTACTTTTAGAACCTCTTTTTAAATTAGGAATATTAGCCCCTAATCTATGAAATAAATTGCAAATGTTATCCCACTTATCACTTGTGTTTTACTTTAGTTATGATGATTTTGCATGCAAAAGGTTTTGTTGCTTTTTTTTAGCATAGTCAAATATATCCTTTGTTGTATCTGGATTCTTAGGTCATATTTAGTCTGGAGGATTACAGTATTATCACCCATCTCTGTATTCCCATACTTTGCCATGTGAATTTACAACCCCTTCCACCAAATAGGTGGAGAATATTTTCCTAACAGTCCAAGGAGAATGAAAGACTAGTGGGACAGAGCTGCTCCAGCTGAGCTCAGTAGCAATACTATGCAATAACTAACCAATAACATTCGGAAAATCTCCTCACTCCCAGGTTACGGAGCAGGCGCTAACAATCTTTTTTTTTTTTAAATAAAGGGTCAGACAGTAAATATTTTAGGGTTTACAGTCAGATAAGTTCATGTACTTTTCCTCCTCCCTTTTTACTAAAGGGTATACCCTTTAAAACTAAAAAAACAAAACAACAAAGTTCTGATTTTGCTTCTAGTGGCCCCAAAACAGGACTCAGCCCAGATTTAGCCCACAAGCCAGTTTTGCTGAGGAATTATGCTTGTTTTTCCAGAAACCATATGGTTTGATATTATACATCTCAGATCAATTTGAAAATTATTCTGGTATATAGTGTGAGGAACAGATCCAATTTGCTTTCTCCATGTAGTTACCCAGTTACCCCTGCCTTGAGTAGGCCCTACTTTACCACCTGGACCCATCATAGTCATCGTGGCAGAGGCTCAAGGGGGCCAGGTGTCAACAGATACCTTCAGGATGAAAAGACAGATTTCATCTCATTCGTCACCCAAAGTTGAGCTTTCACGTCACTTTTGACCTTAATAGATTCTCTCATTTCTTGCCACTGCTCTGTGCATTTAGAAAGATATTTTTTGACCCTTGAGGATCAATGATAAAACCAAACCAAAAAGTAAAAGAACTCAGTAAGGTAGCAAGATATAAAATTAGCATACAAAATTCAATAGCTTCCATATATAAGAATAATAACCAAGCAAAAGACACAATATAATGGCAGAGAGAACTACATTTACAACAATAAAGAAGATTAAATACTTAGGAATTTACTTAACAAGAAATGCGCAAACGTACTCAAGGAAAATTTTAAGAGTCCTGAAAAGGCACAAAAATCGACTTGAACAAGTGGAAATACATTCCTTGTTCTTGGATAGGACTCAACAGGGTAAAGTTCTCCCAAAGTTACTTAATAAATGTAATGCAATCTCACTAAAAATATCAACACACTTTTTTATGGAGTTAGACAAATTGATGCTAAAGTTTATATGGGAAAAACAATCATGTAAGAACAGCCAGGAAGAAAAATTTTGACAGGAGCTAGTTCCACCAAACATTAAAACATACTGTAAAGTTTCTCTATTAAAAACAGTGTGGCACTGTACACAGGAGACAAACAGACCCAGTGAATAGGTAAAAAAGCCCAGAAAGAGACCCCAGCTTATATAGGTCTTGGATTGAATCCTTAACCAGAAAAGGGCATTACTGGGAAAAACCTGGTGAAATTCAAATAAAGTATGTAGTTAATAGGGCTGTGTCAACGTTCATTTCCTGGCTTTGATCATTGTACCATGGCTATGTATATCGTTAACATCATGAGCTGGGAGAAGGGCATATGGCGACTCTCTGTTACTATTTTTGTAACTTTCTTGTAAATCTGAAAGCATTTCAGAATAAAAGATTTTTCAATAAAAGGTTTTGAATCAAGAACCAGAGAAGATGGAAAGGAGGCTCTGTGTCACAATGTGGTGCATAAGTCAAGATGGCCGTCACCAGTTAGCCAAAAACTTAATTGCTTCCGTTTCACACCATTTCAAAGGGTTTGCATAATTTTATTTACAAGTAAATGCAATTATGGAATTAATAATACATAAATAAGTTATGGTATTAATGATTCTAAATCATAGAATCAGAGCTTAGTATGGGCAGCCACACTGCTTTTATCCTATGGTCATTTTCGGCAGCCTTGAAATTTCAAAGATCGCAAAGGTCTCCTATCTAAAGGTGTGAATGGATTAACACAAATATACTGTCACTACTGAGAAACAAAGCCCCAAATGCATAACCAGTAGTTGATAGTAACAACTTTGGCAGTTAACTTCAGACGGGCATCACAATAGGACACACAGGGAATTGGTCAGCCATAATGTGAACTGACACTTCAGGTCAGCTTCACTGATGCCAAAATATATCAGTAGTTCCTACTAATAGCTGAACCTCGTTATAATTCACAGGGAGGTAATGAAGGAGATGCATACCTGTTCACATGTCTCAGCTGTTTGAACAAAGGGCCAGTTGCTGTAGGGTTTTCATGACTGCACAGCACAGAAATACTGTAACAGCTCAAGTCAACAAGCCTGCCAGTAAAAACAAGGGCCCTTCACTTTCTGTCTCCTACCTACCTCTCCCTGCTCATCCATATGCTTTATACATCAGTCATACCAAAATACTCACAGTTCCTAAACAAACCACACTTGAGGTTAGATGATCTCACCTTCTCTTCAATTAACTCCTGCTTATCCTTCAGGACTTAGTTCGGTACTTCTTGAATCCTCCCTCTGCCTAGTTTGAGTTAGAGTGCCCTCCTCCTTGCTGCCAAAACACCCTTGTCTTATCTCAAAATTTGTCACTCTGCAAGTAGTGACTCTCTATAGCATCTTATTATGCTGATGGACAGTGATTGCAATGGGCTTGGGAGGGGGGGACTTGATAATGTGGGTGAATGTAACAATGTTGCTCATGTGAAACCTTTGTAAGATTGAATATCAATGATACCTTAATAAGAAAATAAATTAAAAATGTATCATTGAATTGTAATACTTGCTTTCCTTGTCTCTCCCTCAGAAGACCATGAACTTCATAACCGCAGGAATGCCTTTCCTCGTTGCATACTCAGCAGGGAGCAGAGTTCTGGGCATAAATGTGTTCAATCACACATCTGCTAAGGGAAGGAACATTTAATAAAGGCCAAGATTGTTAAGGCATCTGTTTTGATGTCTTGTAAGATGTTCACAACAGTCCATCACTACCATTACCAACTCAAAGCGTATGTCCTCCTCACTGACGGATCTGTTTTGCTTTGGCACAGAAAGGACAATACCTTTTTATTGCCATAGGTTTGGGAGGTTTTGTTGACTTTTGCATTAGTCACTTTCAAAAACAAGAATAGGTCATTATGAGAGGATGCCACAGAAATTGCTTGTCTTCTCTCTGTGTTGTAGGCACAGAACTAGTCATAGTTGCTTTGATGCAGAAACAGCCCACTAGAAGAAACAGGTAAATGGAGTAAAGGGGTGTCATCAGACACCCAGGCCCAGTGGCACAGAGCTTATTTCAGATATAGCACGGGCACCAACAGTTCATTTATATTGTGAAATGGGGCAGCATCAGGTATTCATTGAGAACAGAATTCTAGCATCAAATAGATTTGGAATTTGAATCCTAACACTGATGAGCTATGTGACTTTGAGCAAGTTAACCGATAACTGTAAGCACATTTCATTGCTTTAAGAGACAAAAAGTACCTGCCTCAGAGTTGAGGACTGAGATGCTACTGCAAATGGCATATAATAATCACTAAGTAAATAGACACTAGCATCATCATCATCATCATTATTAGGGGCTCTGGAAAGGGTTCTACTGGTTTCAAGTGGAGTACACCTAAGGAGCCTAGGAAGACTCTGCCTTGGGGCAGCACCCTCTTCCCCAAGAGGTCCCAGAGGAAGGTTGGCTTAGTGAGTGCTCAGTAAGTGTTGAACCAGTGACTAAGGCAACAACTCCAGTGGATCTTTGTTATTCTTATCAGTTGTTCAGCATCTGAACCACCCTGTTTGAGGAATTCATCCATCATCTTTGGAAGCTAAATATTCCTAATCACCTCATTCTCACTCCCTGCAGCCAGGACACAGGCACAGGACTACTAATGAGATCCACATCTCCCAGATTCTGAATCAGAAACTTGTGATTCAAAGAAGCCAGGTAGACATGGGGTCCGTTCTGGTGAGGATGGAACCCTCACATACAGTTCCAGAGACAGCATGCAGTGATGGTGGTGACATAGGGAAGTTCCTGTTTATTATTAGGACTAGTGCCTGAAAACCCAAGAAAAAGTTCTCTGATAAAGGAAAATCCAACATGGTACCCAAAGTCAAAAAGTAGTGAAGAAATGGGTCTGTCTCACCCACTAAAACTAAAATCTTACCAGCAGCAGGAAGTAAAAAACGGAAGAGAGCACTAGGTTGGGGTGGCCTCCTTGTATACAGAAGCAGGCCCAGGCCTCCTTACCGGTCCAAGACCCTGGAAAGGAAAAAGCCGAAGAGGGACCATAGTTCAGGCCTGACTTTGCATGAACAGCAACTCCACTAGTAAACAGGGGTGCTCCATCTCAGACTTGGACTAATGTGACTGGCAATCCTTCCTGCCCCAGTGCGCTTGAAGAGGAACAAAGAGAAGGAACAGAGACCTTGAGTATGCTTTCCTAGTTCACAGTAATTAATGAAAGCAAATGCTTTGTTCTAAGCCTGTGCTTTTAAGTCAGTGTATTAAGGTGGTATGGCAAAGGATCTCATAGCACACAGCTGTTAAGTATTGGAAGTGAGGACGGAGAGAAATATGCAGTCTGTGTTGAATTGACCTACAAACTAACCTGCCCACCAGTGGAGACTGAGAAAGAGCAAAGAAGTAGGAGAAAAAATAGGAGAGCTGGGTCAGAAAAGGAAGAATTCCAAAAAGGACGTGGTTATACAGTGTCAAGTCATTAAGATAAGCTAAGGACTAAATTTTGGCAACTAGAAGACACTAGTGAACCCAGCTAGAACTATGCTAATGGTGGCAGGAGTAGTCTTGAGAATAACAATGAGAATGGGAATGGTGGTCTCAGCCCCAAATGCATGTTGCTGTGAAGACGGAAGAAGCCTGTCCTACCTCCCCATTCCCATGTAACTGGTGTGTGGTTCAGTTGGGGGAATCAGGATTTTAAAAAGATCTCCCCAAGTGGTCCTAATGCACAGGCAGGGTTAAAAACCACTGCTTCAATGGATTGAGAATTAATGGACAGAAAGTACAACATCTTGGGCAGGCCAGGTACTTTTAAGAAGTGAGAAAGGGTGTATATGAAGGTGTACAAGTGGGGGGTTCCTGTCTAATGCTCTATTATCTGTTAGGGGAGGGGAGATTGGTGGCTAAAGTAGAGAGAAGGTGGAGGTAGAAAGGATTTAAAATGGGCATAGCCTAGTAATAGCTGCTGACAATAGGTGGGAGGTTGAGTGAGATAAATATTAGAAGTAATCAAAGTGTCACCATGATTTTGGTGTGGCAGGAGTTTGCATATTCATGACAATTTTCCATTGAGAAATACATGGCCCACGGGGAGAAGCAAGATGTGGAATCTATACATAGTGAAATGGGTTGAATTAAGTCTAAGCCACCAAGGCCATTTGTAAGTCCCCTGGTATTTTCCTTTTTCAATTAAAAACAGTTGAACGAGAGATCTGCAAGGGTCAGAACTCACTTCTAGAGGAAGAAAACACTAATTTTCAAAAATTACATCTTAAAAATCTTGTTTATATTCTACATTTCGATAACACCTAATAACATAACATTTTTGGCCAGAAGTACATTTAACTAGTTTTCAAGATGGAGAGAAAAACTGCGTGGTTTTAAAAGACCACAAAAAAATTAAAAAATATTGTGTATTATGTTTTGACACCTTAAAAAACCCCTCTGGCTGGAGAGAGACCATCCCTTCCAGAGCTTTCTGATTCTTAGAAATAGCAAAGGACTCAGCTAGCAGCATGTTTTTGATGTGCAACCTAACCAGGTATGATGAAGCCATACCCCCTTCTAGCCAGCCTGTACACCCCAGGAAGCAATCATCCTAAGGCCAGGTACCAGGCAACTGGATACCACACTGAAGGCCCAAAGTCCTCAGAATTATTCAAAACTAGTCATTCCTAAACCATTCACCATGCCCTGCCTTGTTTTTCTGGAGGAAACCCCAGTTCAGGCTCGGGCCTCAACTTATCCCTTAGTCCTGTCTTCTGCCTCCTGACTCTAACCCAGTGTCCCTCCTTTGGCCCTGCCTGGCAAGCTGTGTCTCTTATTCTACAGAAACTATGAGTAACATTATAAATTTTTCTCTCAATGGCATTAACCTTTCCATGTTGTTACTTAGTCACCTTTCTAAAGACAGACCTGGGCACAAAACAACATGAACACCTGAGGAAATGATACTTAGCCACGCATATTCCCAGAAAGAGAAAATTCAGGTTCACAAGCTTGAGTAACAAGTTAAGGCCCAGACCAGTGCATACAAATAAAATCTTTAAAAATAAAAGGACATTACTTCATTTTAAAGCTTTAGAGTACCATATTCTGAGATGCTGAATTCACGACTCAGACAACAAAAAAATAAAACATGCTGTTGCTATTAGTGCCCATCTCCTGCAGAATCACTAGCTGAAATGTAAAACAAAGACAGTAGGGTATGATTAAGTGGGATCACTGAAAATTGATTTTTACATGCTCTGAAGTACTGAGATTGTCTTAGCAAAAGATTACCAATAACTAAACTGGTATTTATTACACACTATGTACTCAGGGTGATTTTTTTCTTCCAATTATTTCTTTCATTCTTGTGAGCCATACTTTAAAGTCTTCACCATTATGATGCTGGAAAATACGTGACATTTTCCCATGAAACCTACGTGTACTGAACAAATTGAAAAATCATGGATGTAATATCTTACACAAATGTTTTACTGTCAATTGTGAAAAAATGACTGTCACTCACAGACTAAAAATTCATTCATATATTTTAATCCACTTTTAAAAGGTTGTTTCCATCCATCTAAATATAGCCTTGATGGCATCTTCTTTTCCACATCATCCTTTCTCAATATTTCCAGGGGACCTTTCAGGAGCTTGAGGGAAAAAGTATGGGAAATAAAGACATTAACAGTTTCTACAACGAATCATACACAAAACATCTCTACACTTAGGGAGGGAAATATAAGAGCACCTCAGACCTCAGGGGGATGGTCACCAGCATATTGAAATGTTCCTTTGTAACCACAGCAGAGCCTGTAGTTCTCGGGTGACGGCGCACCGGAGCCCCTGGAAGGCTTGTAGCGACCTGCCAGGCCCCAGCCACAGGGCTTCTCACTCAGCAGGTTTGAGGGGGAGAACGTACTGATGCTGCTGGCCTGGGGACCCAGGCATCTGTCCTCAGCACCTTCCACTCTCTTCCCCTTGCTTTCCCACTTCTGGACCTTGCCAAGATTGTGGTCCTTCATGAACATCTTTAGGATCTGCCTCATTCGTCAATAACTCTGCTTAAAAATTTTTATGTCCAAAATTTGGCAATTTTACCACAGTTTCTTATGTCTATTTGCAGTGGCAGAAAACTATCTTCTTTTGACCCTAAGTTTGTTTTGCTGGACTTGTTAAAAACCTTGTAATCCACACTCTTCAGCAGTATCACTCGTCTTCCTTGTGTCTTTTCGGTGTTGCTGTTGCCAGGAATTTGACTTTTAGCTGTTTTGCAATCTTGACAAAGGTAAAAGCATTTCTGGGCCACTTTAAGTTTAATGCTAACAGCAGAATTCACTGATGTCCTCACCTTTACCTTCTGTACCAGTTTTCTGATGGAGAAGGAACCCATACTGACGGCTGCTACCATCAGTAACTCCACTGTCATTACAGGAGCGGGAGATAAGGAAATACTGACAAGGAAAATGGGCAGCTCAAGCAGTAACAAAGGAAGCAGCCGACAGCAAGAGCAAACTGCTTCTCCCACCCCTCCCCCCAGCCCATGAACCACGACACACGCTGTAAGCTATACCCCCACCGAGACCACACCACAGCTGCTGGAGTGAGCCACTCTGTTCTCGTCCCAGCTCCGACAAGGTTCACCATACAGAACACTGAACACAGCTTCTAATGCTGAGGTTTTTACATAGCCTTCTCCTCAGGCAACAAAAAGTGTACGGTTCAGAACTATGGTAATAAAGCCAAAATAAAACAAAGACCTGAAATGAATCATACATCACCAGGAGCCTTTGCCTAGAGACAAACTGGAGAACCCGTCACATCAGCAACGACAGGGCCAGCCCACCGCCTTCCCTGTGACACTCTAACTTATTCAGCTCTATGTGCCTTTCATGATTAACTCTGCTTCTTTACTTTGCAGTGTCAGAATTCCCAATGCTGTGGTCTAGATTGTGTGTCTGATTCCAAAATGCCATGGTATGTCGGATTAATCTATTTGGGATTCATAAATAGTTTAATACCTGCCTGACATATGGAGTGCTACTTAGCAAGGGATGCCCTAAGCATAACAGATGAAGAAGCTTAATTTCAGCTTTCGGTCATTTTGCTGCCCACACAGGCTTGTTTGCATCCTGTTTCATAGCCCAGCAAAACAATGTCGTCTGAATTTTTAACTGCATTTGATTTCTAAAGAATTCAAGGTTAAATGTCACCTATTTATCAAGTACACACCACTCTACGAGGATATATTCTGTCTCTCCCAAATTTGGTAACACATGAACAGCTACTAATTTCCTCTGCTGAATAGTTCTTCTTACCAAAAAGCAACACAAGAGTTTTGATACAAATGAAGTTGCATCTGAAAAATAATCACAAATTCCCTTAATCTCATAAGCAAAACTAATGTTAATGAATGATTCCCATTCAAGTCGATAATGTCTTAATTTCTGTCCATTGTGGAAAATATACAAGATTTAGATTCAGGCAGGCAGACTGTAGCCAGCAGGGAGAAATAAGAACCCTGAAATAAGTAAAAACTGGGAACTCAGTTCCAGTTATTTCTTTTGAGCAGACCAAATACATGTGAGCTCAAGGATTTTCCCCCAAGGAAGTCAGGCTATCAAAGTTTTTTCAGCAGATTACAAAACCCAATTTTGAAATTATCTTCTGTTGAAAGGTAACAGACTTTTCTTAACTTATGACATTCTACACTATAACATATTAAAAAGGAAATTTAAAATTTAAGATTGAAAACACATTCAATTCTAGGGTTATGCTTCTGGAACACATTCATACAGAAAACAAGCAAAATCAACTGGTTAATAATTCTGTAAGCATGCTCTTGCAGCACCTTAAAATGAGCACGATTTACAACCCTGTGTTGCCAAGTATTTGTGTGTTTAGTGGCTATTTTCTTAGGCAATTAATTTTCTTCCCTACTTATTACAGGTAGATAATGACACTGTTGGGTGATCCCTGCTCAAAGTATTCAAAACATTTAGAAAAGCATACCCAAGAAACATGATAAATATTCATAACATACTGTTTTAAATATATGGATCTCAGAGTGACTCAGGTCTATCAATGAAAAACAAAAGATTATAATCCAGAGCAGAGAAAGTCTGAAAGTCTGGGATTTTAGTCTTGGCTTGATTATGTGAATTTGCAGAAGTCACTAAACTCTGTGACTGTTCTTGTCTCTATAAAATGGTGGCAGTCACCTACCTTTACATCATAGAGATGTTTAAAATGCAAGTAAAATTGTATAAATAGATTTTTAAAATCACAGGTAGAAAAGTAACATGTCATGTTAACAGGTTTAGGTAACATATCATGAAAAAAAGATGCTACCTTAACTATGGAGGTGTCAAGAGGCCACAATCACAGGACCGATCTCTGCATGAGCTACAGGGCTTAGTGCATAGAAAATTATGCCCGTGGATTTCTCCCTTAAGTCCAACATGTTACATTAGAACTGTGTGCCTCAGGACACTGTGGGAACTAGGTGAGAGAGCACGTAGTGCCATTTTACATACAGCAGACAGTTTATTTTCTAGGCTGCTATGGGTGCAGCCCAGAGGAAGGGAAGTAAACTCACTACTGCATGAGGAAGGGGTGACTCCCAGGGGTGCTGGGGTGGCTTTAGCACTACTCCTCACCCCACAGTCTCCATCAGCCCCTCCCTCTATCCTATGCTTTATTATGGACAATTGACATGTTCTTGGTTTTACATAAAGTACTATGTAAACTTAGTTTCAAGTCCCCCTTTCCAACTAGACTCACGTCAACAAGGAAATTCTGTAGCCACCACTGATAAGGACAGTAAATTTTAAAGGGAATATGATAGAGCAGCCCACGACTGCATTCTGTATGAGAAAAGGGACAACCGCATTTCAGGGAAAGGAGACTGTCCCATTCAGCACCTATTTAAGCACAGAAAATACGCAGGAGCAGGAGAGGCAGCTCCTCTAGAACATCACCAGAGCGGCAACACTGAGAAAACGATTCTTGTGCATTTCAGAGTAAATGTACTCAGTTCAGACAGAAAAGAGCCCTTCTGTCAACCAAGCCCCTGAATGACAGACACTCTTGATAACACCTTTTTAGAAAGGTGGCTTTTCTCTGGCAGCTCTAGGCAATCACTTATTCCTCATTTTGACAAAGTAGCATCCAACTTCAGGCGTGGCTATATATATAACTCTACATGCAGCTGAGCCATCATAAACACACCAAGCATAAAGGCATGTCAAAAAGACATTTTTTCCACCCCAAAGTATGGCCCCAAGAAGCCATTATTATAATAGAGTGTGAATTTCTGCTGCAGGTTACTGACCTATAAATGAACAACAGAAGTCCCTAGTACATAAAGGTTTACACTGCCACAAGAAGTATTAAGACACAACCCACTATTTTAAGTTTGCTGTACACCTACACCACCTTCTTCACCACACCAATCTGTATATGTATGCATATATATATATATATATATATTAAGGTCCTCTTTCGGTAGAACATGACCTTTGGAGATGAAGCAGAGCACAGTGCAGCTGTTGGCAATCCCATAAGACCAACCAGAGGGAAGGAAGAAGCCCCAAGGCCCCTGCTGCTGGTGTCTCTTCTGAGGCTCCAGATTGAGAATCTGGTGAATTTACCTTATTGGCACTCTGAGTGAATGAAGACCAGACTCACAGGCAAGCTTTACCTTGTATAAACACAATTCCATACACAGGTCTTAACTCAGTGTTTAGAGCTGTCTGGAACTGGCTGCAAATTTGGGACTTCCTCAAATGATTATTAAAAGCACAAACAGTATGCAAAAGCAGTTCCTAGAGTTTCAAGAAAAAGACATACCTGCAAAAAAGCAACAGCTCTAAATAGAGCTGCAGGGAACTGTTGGGATGGCAATAATAGGGTAGCAAACAGAGCACACAGGATGGCCTTTTCTTAAAAAAAAATTGCTGCCCCAATATTTTAGTTAAAAAACAAACAAACCAGCTTCCACAACGTGATTTTCTAAGAGAAAGAATCCACTGCTTTGTTTGAAGAGGAGTCAGTCCTGGAGGTGAGAGGACTGGGATGTCAATCAGGACATGCAGGACTCCGTAACACCGAGTGCGGTATGGGTCTGACACCCCCAGCCGGCTCTCGGGGTGAAGCCCTGCTCTCTAGCTGTATCCAGGGTTCTTCTCCTGTGGCGTTTTAAAAAACGAAGCTGCAGCTGAGTCAGTGGCTTTCTCTGAGGCAGAGGTCCGGGCCAACCACTCGGAGTTTGGAGATTTCTGGGCCTGTGATTCTGGTGTGATTGGTTCCATTGCATCCACGTGAACTGGCAAGGTTGTTACAACAACGGTGAGGAGGAAAAAAATTAAGGGGAGACAAATTAGAATGAGAGACACTCTGACACAAAATCTTAATCCTTCTGTTTTAAGCCCTATTAACCCAAGTGGCCACATATGGTTGCTTTTTCTTTACAAAAAAATTAAAGCAAGGAGTACCTCTCCACCTGAGAAAATGGGTTTAAGTGAACAAATGAATACATCCAGTATTACAAAATTATACTGCAATAATTACCACTTCATAAGTACTTCCGTGCTAAACACTGCACTACATAAATACTGCACACTTACAATCTCATTTCCTAATTCAAACCCTTAGGTAGACACTGTCATTGCCATTTTCTGGATCAGAAAACTGAGGCACATAGAGAGCAGATAAATTGTTCAGGGGCACAAAACAGCTGGTCAAGTAGCAAGATTCAAACTCAGATACTAGATTTCAAGCCCTTTGCTCTTTCTATCACACCCCTATTCCTCCAACATGACAGTGTCACCAATAGATAGTGCACAATAAAGAAAACAGTAGAAAAAATCACATCATTGGGCCAAGTGGTTTTCAACGAGGACACTAAAGACACTCTGGACATGGTAATCATTGCTTGTGCCAGGCTGTCCTGTATATTTCAAGACACTTACACTCTAGACCCCATCCTACTGAATGCCAAAAGCATTCCCCAGTCATTGTGACCACCACACACTGTCCTGGTGTTTCCAAATGCCCCCTGAGCAGAGTACCAATCACCATCGCACACACTCTGTTTAGAGTGAATATACACTAAAATATAGCAAAATCTAGGAAAGTTTCATTTTTACCCCATCACTCAATAACTCCACTCCCAGAAATGTAACCTAGGCAGTAATTTTCAAATTGTGGATCACAAAGTCAATTTACTGGGTCATGATCAGTACTTTCTTTTTTTCTTAATGAGAAGGGATAAAAAATATCAGAGTGCACCCAAGGATTTATTTCCAACTTACATATACACCCACATATATGTTCAAATATGAATTTCTTACTGTGAGTTACTGTAAAAAAAAATCTTTAAAGCTATTACTCTGTGGCACATATACAAGAGTTTCTTGAGGGTAGCAGCTTGCAAACATTTTGAAATCTCAACCACAGCAACAAGAAACACATTTGACACTGCAACCCAAATATCCCTCCCTCTCTCTCTCACATACACATACACTCACACACACTCACTCACTCATATTTAACTGAAAATAAATTTCACAAAACTATACCTACCATTACTATAAAGTCATCAACCACAATGAAAAGAACTCTACCCTAGAAACTCTTGTTTTTGCTATATATTTCTTATTTTGGTAAAATACACATCAAATTTACCATTTCAATAATTTTAAAGTGTAACGTTCAGCAGCATTAAGTACATTTATATTGTTGCACAACCATCATCACCATCCATCCATCTCCAGAACTTTTTTATCATCCCAAATGAAGTTCTGTACCCATGAAACATTAACTCACCATTTTCCTCCTTTCCCAGCCCTCATTCTATGTTCTGTCTCTATAAATTCAACTATTCTAGGTACCTCATATAACCGTAATCATACAATATTTGTTCTGCTGTCTGCTATTTATTTCACTTAGCATATGTCTTCCTTCATAGTATGTAGCATTTGTCAAAATTTCATTCTGAATAATGAAGACTTTCAGGCTGAATAACATTCCATTGGACGTTTATACCTTATTTTGATCATCCAGCAGTATACACTGGGTACCACTTTTTAGCTATTGCAAATAATGCTGCTAGGAATATGGGTGTACAAAGATCTGCTTGAATCCTTGCTTTCAATTCTTTTGGGTATTACCCAGAAAGAGAATCACTAGATCGTATACATAGTTTGATGTTTAAATTTCTGAGGACCTGCCATACTGTTTTCCACAACAGCTGTACAATTTTACATTCCCAGAAGCAAAGGGTTCCAGTTTCTCTATTTTCTTCTTAGCACTTGCTGTTTCCTGGTCTTTTTTTTTTTTAATACAGCCATCGCAAGGAGTGTGAAGTGGCCCAAGAACAGCTTTTGCACATGCTCTCCCAGTGAACAATGCAGTATTTTTCACAACAGTGCAAAATGAAATAAAATCCAAATGTCCATCAAGAATGTTTGGCTGTAGTATATTTATCATATTCGTACACTGGAATACCATATGTATGGCAGTAAAAAAAAAAAGGAATGGATTTTGGCAACCAGGAAAACACATGAATGCATCTCAAGAACATAACTGGGCAAAACTTAAGACTTACAAAATATGACATTCCACTTACACAAGGCTAAAAAATGTGCATAACTAGACAACATATTGCTTAGAGACATATATGTCTGCTAAAACTACTTGAAAAAAAGGATGATAAATGATTAACAAAATGATATATCAGGATAATGGTTATTTCAGAGGGAAATGGGAAGATTTTAAAGGTAACATTCTTTTTCTTAAAGTGAGTGGAGGGACCATGGATATTTGCTGTATCATTTCTCTTTACATCTTAAATATCTTCCATAAATGTTCTTTTATAGCCATTCAGTATTTATCAGAAAATTTTTTTAACTTTAAAAACCATTTAAACTTTAAAAAGACTTCGTGTGCAGTGAGAATCTGCCCTATGACTCCTAAGACAAGGACCAGCTTAAAATGGAGTTACTGAATCTAATCACAGGGTTAGAAAAATATTGAGAATAACCTCTTTAACTTTAAGATTCTGTTCACTTACTCATACAACAGTGAGATCGTTCTGCATGCCGAGTATTATTTTAGATGCTGGGGGTACAGCAGTCAGCAAAACAGATAAAAATTCTGGCACCACTGGCCTGGTAAGCAGAATCTGCCATAAATAATAAACAGGTTAACTGCTGGGTACCCTTCTGACTGATGCTCTAAGGATACATATCCTATCCCAGAGAGAGGAAGGTCAGCAAAGGCTTTTGGAATGAACAAAATAGTCAGGGCTCTAAATATATCATCTTATCATCCCAATTCTCCTTTAGCTAAAGCCACGTGTTCACTTTTTGAAGGAATGGGATTTATACACCAAGGGCTCTGATCTGCCATTTTGATGAAGAAAATCATCTCAAGGAAATGAAGTCTGGTTTTTATGTGAGTTCCTTATGTTTCTTATCACTAAAAAATCTCAAATTCTAGAGAAAACAACCCATTTTTTCTTGTCCAGCTACATTCTTTAATATCACATACAGCAAATTCAGTTTAGCATGAGGCACAGAGTTGCAGGGCATTCCCTGTTCCTGTGTATCAGACTTGAAAGCAGGTTCAAACAGCTCCTCACTAAGGTCCAGGGGTGGCTCTGTACATCAGACACCTGCATGTAACAAAGCTGAAAAGGGAAGAGGAGTGGGGACACAAAGGAGAAAATAAAGGTGCTACATTTTCAAGAAAGATCTACTTAATAACCCTATGAAAAGGTCCTTTTCCCTAGCCTTCTGTTAATACTAGAGCAAAAGACAAGGAAGACATGCATGCTGCTACTTTCTGCTCTTCACCTCTCTAGCCTTGTTAATATCTTTAAATTCAGTCCATTTCAACTCAAAACTTTCCACCAGTGGAGGAGGGGAAAGGAGAAAAGATTTGTGGCTGCATGTTTAAGAAAGAAGCTGAATTCATCACAATGACAGGGGAGAGTGTTGGCAGAGATCTGAGCTATTTATTCTTTTAGGAAAATCCTATAAAGAATGACACAAGGAAGCCTCTACCTGCAGTCTTGTTCATCACACTGGTGAAGAGTCCGATAACAGATGTATGCAGCACCGTGATTTAGTGCCAGGAGCTGGCCCCTGATGTGTATTAATACAGCGGCAAAGCGGAACGCACCTCTCTTCATCACTCATTTCTATAAAAGAGGTGGAATCCGAGATGGCCCGATGTTAGGCAGAGCAAGCCCATTTGTTCTCCTGACTGATGGTGTGGGCTCGGGCTATGTCCTTCACCTCCGTGGGGCACTCAGGTTGTGGGTAGGAAAAAAAAGGAAAATGTTCAGTGAAGCAGGCCTTAGTCAACAAGTGAGAGGAGTTGGGCTCAGCAGGGGAAATGTTCAGTGCTCAAGTCCTATTTAAGACCTCCTAGTATACCTCCCAGTTTAAATAAGGAATAAGGATTTTAAACTCTTCTGAATAGTTTTTCTCCTATAAACAATTAAAAGCTAGAAATAGAAGCTAGATATTAAGGAGAAAAACAAGAACTAAAAGATAAAGAAGGGAGATTGTGCTGTAATGCTTCCAATACCACAGACTGGATGAGGATCTGGGTTTTGATGTAGAGCCATACTTGGGAATCAACTCTATCTTACATAAGACAGAACACCTGCAGTGTGTAAGAGGGCAGCTCTAGTGTCATGGGAAAACTGGTCTGACTTTGGCTTTGCAATTTATTGACATGTGACCTCTGGGACATGATTTAACCTCTCTTAAGTCTCAGCTTTCCCATGTGTAAATTGGAAATAAAAAGAGCATGTACCTTATAAAATTGCTACAGAGATTAAGTGAAATAATGCATGCAAAGCATTCAGCTCAAGGCATGGCCATATGGACATCACTAAAATACTTTTACTATAATCATCAAACCTGTGTTAACATTGTCCAGTATGAACCATTATCAGGAAGCTGTCCCCAACAGCAGCTCAAAGAAGCTAATTTCAGAGTATGCTGAAACTTACTAAGCAGAGGTAGGGGGAAAGAATCCCCTATCTGTCTGAGGTCTACTCTTTATTAGCTATCAATTGCTCTGATCTATATGAAGAATTGTCTGAAGAAAATTAAATAACTTAAGATATACTCAATTCCTTCATAATGAACTCACCATCATTAAGAAAACTACCTATCTGTAGTTACTTCTGATAGGTCCTTCAAACAGATATGACTTTTTTTATCCAAAGCAATTCACCCTAAATTATACTGAAATAACACAAAGGATTTCCTATGATTACTAATTACATTTAACCATCTTCCCTTAACACCAAAGAAAATTATCTGCAGACATCCAATATTCTTGCATAAAAAGAAAAGTTACATATTTATGATAGACATAAATATGTAACTATCCTCCTCTTTTTCATTTAAGGATAACATATAGTAAAGTGCACAAAATCACAAATGTACAGCTCAATGGATCCTTACGTATGTATATTCCCACAAAATCCCCACCTCATCCATGATAATAGAGCATTCCCAGCATTCCAGAAGAGTTATGTCCTGTCCTGGTCAGTATCCCCACCACAGATGAACAGTATTTTGGTTTCTTCCAACTGGTTTTGCCCAGAAAACTAAAAGGTTTTAACTTGAAAATTGTTTTCTTAACTAGAAATTTCATGATAGGTAAAATATTAGTACTCAACTATACATAAAAACAGTTGAGAATGTATTATACAGTATACCAAATAAGAAAGGACATAAATCCATGTGGCTCTTTGGCTACTGACCAAACTGCCACCCTGTCTGGATTTTCATTAACACAGACCTAATTTCCTGTCTGTGTTAAACAAAAGCACAGATGACTAAGGATTGCTGATAGTGGAATATGGGGACTCACACACAAGAAAGCCATGTGATACAGTGAAAAGGCTTGGACTTCAGGGTCAGAGAGAAATAGGTTTGAATTCTTAAAATACGCATGACCTTCTGTACAGAAAAGCAGAACAAAAAAGCATCCTAGAGTATGGGAGAATATATTCGTCAACGACTCATCTGATAAGGGGTTACACACCCAAAATATATAAAGAACTCATATGCCTCAACACCCAAAAAACAAATAACCCGATCAAAAAATGGGCAGAGGATCTGAACAGACATTTCTCCGAAGAAATTCAAATGGCCAACAGGCACATGAAAAGATGCTTCACATCGCTAACCATCAGAGAAATGCAAATCAGTACCACAATGAGATATCACCTCACACCTGTTAGAATGGCCACTATCCAAAAGACAAGAAATAACACATGTTGGCGAGGATGCAGAGAAACAGGAACCCTCCTATACTGTTAGTGGGAATGGCAGTTGGTACAATGGCTGTGGAAAGCAGTATGGAGGTCCCTAAAGAACTAAATACAGAAATACCATTGATCCCATAATACCACTTCCAGGAATTTACCTGAAGAAAACAAAATCCCTGATTCGAAAAGACATACATATACACCCCTATGTTTATCACCATGCTATTTGCAATAGCCAAAATATGGAAGCAACCTAAGAGTCCACCAATAATAGATGAATGGATAAAGAAGAGGTGGTACATATACACAACGGAATTTTACTTAGCCATAAAAAGAAAAGAAAAATCCTGCCATTTGCAACAGCATGGATTGGACCTAGAGGGTATTATGCTCAGTGAAATAAGCCAGGCGGAGAAAGGCAAATACCATATGATTTCACTTATTTGTGGAGTATAAAAATAAAGCAAAACAGAAGGAACAAAACAGCAGTAGACTCATAGACACTGAGAAGGGACTAGCAGTAACCAGAGGGGAAGGGTTGGGGCGGGTCAGTGGCGGGGAGAGAGTGAGGAGGATAAAGGGGCACAATAATTCACAATCATAATATAAGGTGGTCACGGGGATGGTAGTACAGCATGGAGAATGCAGTAAATGATTCTGTAACATCTTTTTACATTGACAGATAGTAAGCGCACTAGAGGAGGTGAGTATTTGATAATGTGGGTAACTACTGAACCACTGTTATACATCTGAAACCAACATAAGATATTATCAATGACACTTCAATAGAAAAAATTTATATATGCATGACCTTAGGCAAATTACTTCTCATATTCTCAGTTTTCCCATGTAAAATGGGAAAAAAATGACCTACCATATCATAAAGGTTATATGAAAAGGTATATAAAACATGGAATTTAGTGCCTAATACACAGCAGGTGCTCAAGGAATGATAATGACAAGTACCTGCACTTGGGCTAGAAAGAGACGCTGTTGCCACAGGTTTCCGTTTCCTCTTGATGTCACGTGAACATGGGGGTCCCAAGTGTATGTTTGCCTGTCTGCAGACATGAGAAAGAAAAAACATTGTTTCAATTTAGTAATTCTTATTGTAAGACATGTTCAGCCCCAATGAAACCCTTGACCCATTAGAGACACCCACTAACAAAATGTGCAACAGCCTTTGCCATCACGTCAGTACAAGATTATTCAGAACTAATCATAACTCACTCTACACACAATGTACACCCCATTCTAAACTTTTTACCTGATTTCAGAATAGCAGGCATTCAAGATTAACTTCAATAAATATGTTTCATTACATGCTGTTTTCTGTACAATTATTTTTCATAAAAACTGAATTGTAATTGTTCCAAACTCACTAATGAAATACCTACTCCCAAGTGGTAATATATTAAAAAATTTAATGCTGCAAGAATACAGGTATTCGCACAGAATTTTAATAAAAAGTTTAACCCTTCTATCACTATAAATCTAGATTTTGAATAGTGTCTGTATTGCAAGTTATGCAAGTTTGGTTTCTATGATTTTTCAAGTATGTTAATTATGAGCTAATAATATGTTCATCTGAATATTCAGCTTTTTTTTTTAAGTGAGAGCTTCAAAGCTAAAAAAGGAAATGATTCTATGAAAGACAATGGACTGAACACTGAAACAGCTGGTATGCTATTTTAGCTACCCACTTCCTCTTTTCTTCTCAAACTAGGCAGATCCTACCTCTGATTAGGGACCAAGTTGAGTCTCACTTTTACACAAAACTTTCCTTGACCAGTCAAGGCTTTATTTACCATGAATCATTATTTAACTGGTGTAAATAATTCTTGTTTCCCTAAAGAGGCTTAATTTCCTAGAGAACAGGGACCACATTTATACTTCTTTCATAATTTTCCAGTGACTACCAACCTCAGCACAGGCATGTAGCTGATTGTCATTACATGTATCTGATGATTAGAGCTGATATGAACAGTTGTAAAAACCAAATGACTAATTGTACACCTAAAAGTGGTTAAAATGGTAAATTTTGTGTTATGTATAATTTACCATAACTTTAAAAAAATAGCCATATATAACATTTTAAAAGGAATTTAGTAAAATTATACCAGATGCACTCCTAATTGGTAGTCCTACTTAGGGATAAAGTCTTGTGGCTTAATAATCTTAAAATTGGAGCCACAGTCAAATTTAAGAGAACCTAGTTAACTAGGCACCAAGAGAACAGCTGAATGGACAAATTTCCCTACTCAGAGGGCCCCCAATCTAGCAACTCCCACAGTTTAAAAGCATGCACATACACACTTGTTTTCTCTAAATGGCAAAAGCCTAAGAGTCAATTCAATTATAAACGAGAAGATAAGAATTTAGCTAAAATCACAAGAAATTTTTTAGAATGCAAAGAACACTACAACAAGCACATTTACAAGGTAAAGTTGGTGGTTTAGAAAATTCCACCCGTCACCTTTTTGAAACTCTCTATATGGAAAGAGTTAAATTAATAAGTACCTTGTGAATAGTTCATCCCAAACCTCCAAAGTGAAACTTAACTATAAATGTGTAAAGCAGGGAAAACAATTCATTTTTCGTACCTTACCTAAGCCCTGGCACTAAGTCTAAATCAACATGCTGATTTAATAATAAAAAACCCAGATGACAGAATGTTAAAGGAAGACAGCCTTCGGTCTAAAGAAAAAGGTGGTAATTCCCTTTGAAGCCAAAAACATAGACAGAAAAGAATGTGACATTACAAGATTTTGTTTTTGTCAAAACAGAGAAATGTACAGGAGAGAGCCTCTATCTTTTCCACAAACAAGGTACTTGAGTGCATAAAGACCCAAACTCAAACTGTCCAAGCACTTTGCTCTATTCCAATCATGCTCCCCCTAAAGTCCTTCAGAAAGGGGAATGAGTCAAAGGGTCACCGTTTACATTCAAGCCCCTTTCTTCTTTACCTTAAGCCCATTAAAGGGCTCTCCAAAACTTCTGATTAAATGTTAACATAATGTCTTCAAATTAAACTATGTTATTGGATGTCACAATAGTGGTTACCCTTGAGCTGTGGAGTGTGGGGAAGAAAGGATAGTGACTAGAAAAGGCACAAGGGGATTCTGGGATTCTTCCTGGTAATGTTCTGTTTCTGATTCTAGATGCTGGTTACTTGGATATGACTTCATGAAAATTCACTGAATGTACATTTCTTGTACACTTCCCTGCATGTGTATTATCCTTCAATAAAAACACTGCCTCTTCAAGATCAATACTGACCAAATGCTGAGTTCTACAAAACAGATACAAAGTGAAAAGCATAAGAAAAGTATTCAAAAGGGTTCTAAGATATTAATTGTCAGAGTTATCAACTTGGGCCAAACTAAGTAACTACTGCCTTTTATTTACACACCATCCAACATTTTCATAGTTTTTGCATGTTTGATACATGTCTGTAAGATGGGTAAGAACACATATTATCACTCCTTTATGGACCTAGTCAGTAACATTTATCTCACATTTTCAAGGAAAGGAATGACACATTTTGGAGTAAAAAGACGAAACCATTTATGTACCAAAATGTTTAAATTTTTAACCATTTAAAATGGAAATATGGGTGGTTCTTCAAATGCTTATTTATTTTAGTAAAATGAAAGGAAGTATTACTTACTTATCACTATGCACATAGTTTCGTACACTGCACGATATTCTTTCTATATGTCCTTAGGGGTCTGCTGTGGACGCAAAGGCTCAGTTGTCCTTATGATGCCCTGCCCTCTGGGCCATGGTTCTTGGATCCCACTCTTCCCTGCTCAGCAATGTTAAGGGCTTCAAGGTTAATTGGCCCTACATTAAATGACCCCCAACTGCTGAGCCTCCAGCCATTACTCCTCTCTGCAGTAAATGATCTACTTTCACCACCCCATTCTCACTAATGGTTACCTTGCAACATCCTGAATCCTTCAAATTTTGTAAATTCCACTGGTTGTAACTTAGGAAAGAACTGCAGGCTTTCCAAGGAACCCAAGTAATAAAGCTTATTAAGTCAATTGCCTTATTTTGTTATAAGAGTATGTTTGTGTGAACTACTTCCTTTCTACTCAGTGGTTTCTGTGCTGCTTTCTTTCATTGTGCACCTGGTTGTTACGGAGCCCTGGGGGTATGGGAGAGAACACAACAGTCTCTTCCTAAAGAACCTTATAGCCGCCTAGTTCTATTTCCAGCTGCACAGCTTCTCTAGTTCCAGAATCTGGATAAAAGAGAAACTGAGGCAGGGATAAAGAGAAGTCATGTTCAATTCCCAAAACTCAGTTTAAGGCTCTTTCCCTCTTAAAATATTTCTCTTAAGACTATTTCCAAGTTAGAGAGCTATTTCATAAGAGGTAGAATAACAGTACATTAGGTCTGAGTTCAGGAGGGGTATTTTTTCTCCCTACGTCCCTTCCTAGTAAAGATCTGGGGAAGGAGGAAGAGAAGCAGTCAAATTACTACAGACATTTTCCTTCTTTTCATCTTTAAGTGAACACTGGTAATGAGAGGGTTTGCAGCTTGGGAAAATCTATTTTTCCCTGTGAGGGCCCCATCTGCTTGGGAAGAACCTGAGAGGACAACGAAGGAAGAGGACCCAGAAGGAGCCTGGGAACAGGGAAGAGGGGCAAGCTGGGTGCTTGGAGCAGGACAATTTAAAGGGGACAGGCAGTGGAGCCCGCCACACGGTACAGAACATTCAGAACATTAGGACAGCCCTGTCCAGGAGGAAAGAATGATTTGTGTAGGGCTGGAAGGGCCCCTGGCATTATTTTGGGGAACCTCAGCACGGGGGCAGGCAACTGCTGTAGCCTCAACTTCCTATTCAAGAGGCAACTCCAATTCTTTGCTTATCCCAAGAGAATCCCAGGTCAGTAAATTGTAGACATAAGAATTAAGAAAAAGGAAGGAAAAATGAAGAGATTGGCCCCCCTCCTCATACTGCTGGAGTCTTTAACCCCCTTGGCTCCCTTTCTTTTCAATGTGTATTTCCTTAGTCTGTGTTATTTTACTCTGACAGTACCACTGTCTCCTCACAGATAAAAACTGAAAACGGACAACACACAAGCAAAGCATCGCACAGGACAGGGAAAGAGTCTGAGCTTCTCCTTCCCTCGAATGCGCTGGACCCCCTCCCTATTAGGTAGAAAAGGTAGAAGATTTAACTAGATTTTTAAGAACATTTTAAAGAGCAGTATACAGTTGCTCTTGTGCTGCAAACCATGTATTTCATGTGGGGGAGGGAGCCCTTTAACTAGGCAGGGTGCAAAAAAAGCTAGGAATCAGGTAAGCTGACATCTCTACCAACTTCAACTTCCTTCTCAATTGGAGTAGCAATGGTTACCAGAATCACATAAGGAGCTCTCACAAAATACCCCCCCCCACCAAGCTGGGGTGGGAGAAGAATCAGTAATAAGTTTATTTTTATGTTTAATATGAAATTTCTCCTCAGGAAGTTCTGATAAACTTCTATCTATTGTGAAAGTCACCGAGTTAAAAAATATATATACCAAATTTCCATAGCCAAGCTGGTCAATAAATAAGATCTAAATATTTAAAGAAAAACAGAATGATGAAATGAATATAAATTTAGATAAAAATATTGTTCCCCAGCATACCAGCAATTAACCTAGAAAAAAGACAGGCACTACATGTTTTGCACTTCAACTGATGGAGGATGCAATATCCTTCGGGCACTACTTCCTCCACAGCATGAGCGCTGGGGCAGTACATCCCCTAAAAGCATTACACTAAGGGGCAATTTGCAGAAAAGAATTGATGGGGGCAAAAATTGGCACTCAAAGCATTAAAGAACTCGTTAAAAATTCTTACTTCAGGAAAAGTCACTAAATTCATTTCATAAATGTGAAGGTGAGCGCTGAAGATTAACCATTAATTCAAAGAGTACTATGTACATCCACACATGAACACATTTCTATTTTATTTTTTTACTGCAGGTAACTTGCAAGATCAGGTGAGTTCTTAAACTGCCGTGTTACTTAGGAAACTGGGTAGATCACTATGTCCCTGGGGCAGGAATGTACTTTGAGGGGGAAAAAAGTTACTTTGAGAAATACATGATGCATGTTTAATAGAACCAATGTTGGCTAAAAAAATAACTGAGGTGACTATTTAGATTTCAAACAACGATGTTTAGACTCACTCCAAAACAGAAAAAACAGTCTATCTGCCAATGGCAAGCTAATTTAAGAAATAGTTCACCTTCAAAAATCACTCATTTAAGAAACCCACTGAAAAGTTCACTTTTTCTATGCAATAAAAATTAAAAATACAGTGAAAAAGAACTTGCTTGCTGTAATTTTTCTTAAACATGTACAAATAAGTAACGTCAGGAAAAAATTACTGATATTTCTAAGGACCAAAGGATATATACAGCATGTATCCCAATTAGGCTCCTTAATTACTATCTCAATTCTTTTTAACAAAAATTGAGGGAGGCCTACCCTGTGTAAAATACTATGCTGGATGTGGAAGGGTACATACACAATGACTGAGCTGAAGGCCTGTCCGCTGGGAGCCCACAACACAGTGAGGAAAGGCCAATACGTACTGAACTAATAGCTACAAGACACTGGGCTGTAATCAAGGGACTAGCAAAGTGCTAGGATAAAATAAGGGACAGAGGTTTAAATCTAGGAAAGTAGAGACCCCTTCCTCAACATCTGACTTTACCTTCAGGATTAACTGACGTTTATTAAATACCCAGTATGGGAAGTATTTCCAGACATACACACAGGAAAGGACCAGGTCTATGCCACTAGAAGCAGCTGGGGAGAGAAAACCACTTCACAATGACAGGAAACAGAGGTTTATCTAATAGGAAGTAATCCTGGCATTTCTACTAGTGTTTTCACTCAAACCTAAACCTCAGCAGTCTGAACAACCTGCTCGCTAGTACCTGAAAATTCTTCACAATCTACTTCCCTTGGTTAGTCCAAGGGTGGCTTATCATGAAGCTGTTTCATGACACCCACAGGAGCAGAACAGCTTCACGTCAGTTGGAAAGACAGGTTATTACAATGGCAAAACAGAGAGAGAGAAAATGCTGTCATCACTCCACTTAGGCAGCATGATGCCAGCCAGCTTGAAAGCTGCTGTAAACAAGCCCATCCAATGGAGGACAAAAGATCCAAGAACTGTGTACTACACAATGGGGAGTTCCAGTAGGATTGGGTAGTCTTAGGGACAACATTATAGCAGGAGCATTTCCTCCCACATGGCCAAAACTAAGGCACTAAGGAAGTAAGCAAGAGCTGCTGTGCACCGCAGCACCCCCAACAGATACAGGCCTCACAAAAGGTTCTCTCCCCCAAGCCCTGAGGTAAAACCCGGGGCTGTTTACTATGGCTCCAAAGGTCAAAATTAATAGCAGGAATTGAGTCTGCTTCTTGCTCTTTGAAACTCCTTGTCAAGTGGCACAGCCAGCTGGGCACACAACTCTGATATGCAGATCATAACGTTTGTGAACAGATAAAATGAATTACAATGAGCACAGCCTATCATATTTCAACTCTCTAACGGGCAGGAAGGTTTCTCTGTTTCACCCAAGCACTGTCCAAATGCCTCCTTTTATAGTCCATTTGAGGCTAAGCACCTCAAGAATCTGTACTGCATCTCATTAGCAAAATGACTTGGGGAGCCTACTCAAAGTTTGTATAACTGCAATTATCCGAAGGACAGGATAGTGTACTAATTATATAACAAAAATAATTATTAACTAGCAGTATGCTAACTATCCAAATACATTATTTTCATTTTGGTCCCCATTAGCCCAAAAAATATTGATACTTCCATTTTAAAGAAAGAAATTGAGGTACGGGAGGTAAGTCATTTGCCCAGGTAAAACCAAGATGCTTACCTGGGTCAGCCCCACACAAAGATCTGCTAATATGAGATTAAGAACTTGAAGGCTGAATAAATGGAAGTGGTGATGATACATTACCAAATTACCACCCAAAACAGAGAAAAGGGCAGGAGAGCTGAAGAGACACTCAGAAACTATCTCTGGTGACTTGTGCCTCACACAGAGAGATGTAGCAACTCTTAAGTTCTAGTTACGGTTTTCTAAGGCAATAATGGTAAGAAAAGTTATCCTTCACAATCAATAGATCTCTCATTTGGGGGAAAACTACCTAAAGCACAAGCTCCTTATTACCACCCTATGACTGGGTCCTTGACAGCAATACCACATTCTCTACCTGAACACCAATCACACCATCCACTGTTTGAGGGCAGCAATTCTTAACACCAAAACCTAGTGTTACTACTTGAGTGGCAACATCTCAATACTAGCAACCAAAATAATCAATCCAAAACAGCTGGTTTATGAATTTCATCCACATGCCCTGCCGACTACCCAACTATCCATACACCCCACCCACCTACACCCTCCCATTAACTAAGCACTATGTGCTGGGCTAGACCCTAACACTCTTCTTCACCTGCAGCAGTTCTCCAAAGCTGAGAGAAGTCCAGTGTCCCACCTCCCAAAAGAATCATGCATGCAATACCAAAGCACAGAGCTCATGCCAATTATGAAACGGGCAAATTACAAAGCACCAGTCATAAAACCATATGCATTTAAGGCAACAGTTCATAGCCCTGGGTGCATATTAGAGTCACCTGGGAGCTTTAAAATATTGCCAATCCCTGGGCCTCATCCAAGGCCAATTAAATCAGAATTTTGGGAGGTGGGGGTCAGCATGGATATATTTTGAAATATATAAATACAAATGTACAATATATTCTCAAGTGATTCAAAAGTGCAGCCAGGGTTGAAAACCACCAAACTTACGTATTTCTAGAGTGGTATTTCTGTAAACCTCTTAACCCACAAATCTATTAGTAGAACAAAGACCACAAAACTCCCCGTCTCTCATCCACTGCAGCTGCCATCTGGGCTATATTAAAATGATATATCAATTAAATGTTCTCTTGAAATCATGAACCCACTTTTTCCTGTTTACAGCAATGAAATACTGAACAAGAGAGTACCTTGAGGTCACTCATCGGCCCCAGGGGCCCCTAGGCCTCACCCTGGGACGGAGCACAGTGTATGTGAGGAAGTGGTGGAGTCCACACTCTCCTGCAGTTGAGCGTTTGCGGGAGTGGAACTGGCAGTGTCCAGGCAGGAAGCAGCCTCAACTCAGAAACCTGACAAGAGGAAACCTTCACAGTTCAGGCATGATTATCAAACTCTTTGTGCTCTTAAAGGAGAGTAATTATAGGCATGCGAAAAAAGGGAAGCACTCCCCGAGGAACTCTTCCTCACATGCTTCCCAAGAGGCACAAGGGCCATTAAAAATTCCATGATGAAGAGGAAAAACAGCCTGGGAACAGCCAGGAGGCAATACAGCAAATTAATACACCAGCCCTCCTCAGGGAAAGCTGTGATAAAACAGGAAACACTTCTCTCTTCGCAAAATAAAATTATACCACTAATGATAACATAGTCACCACACACACACACAAATCGTTCTAATGATGGATGTGAAATTCCCAAGGCTGCCCAGATGCTTTGAAAGAAATCTTTTCCCACTACAAATAAAACAGAACAAGAAAAAGATAAAATTTCCATTCGAAACAGTTTTAATACAGTCATTCACCTGCCTCTTCCCTACCACCACCACACTAACATTCCTTTCCAGGTGCCAGGCTGTGTTAAACGGCCCACTTTTTGCAAAGCCCACCAGCCAGTTCTGAATCGGATCTTATCACCTGGCCACACTGGAGCTTGACAGCAACTCCAGCACTGGCCCCTGACAGGCAGGAACCCTGTTATGTCAAAGGACAGACAGGGAGCCCTAAAGACTGTGTTTCATCACACACATTTCCTAAAAACTGCATAGAGGTCACGTGTGCTGACCATTTCCCATAGAGTCATGATTGCCAAACTTTATTGACTGTGCACCCTCATGAGTATATCTTGAGCAAGCACTCCTTAGGTATGTAACACATACAACATAAAATAAAAACATGTGCTACCAGACTAATGTACTATTTGAAATAAATCTGTTTTAAGGTAAAATAATAAATAAATGTAAGCTTAAAAATTGTCTTCCCTTACCCCACAGAAACTTCATACATGAAGCCCACTCGGTATCCACTGGGCTGGGAATGATGTCTAAGGTGTAAGTGTCCACATTCTCTCATCTTGCTTTCAGCAATGGTTTAAAGCAATAAGCAGTATTTCCCTGGAGCTGAGTGCACCAAATGCACAGCCTAGACTTCCTTATGTTTCCAAGTCCAGCCACAAGCACTGACAGCAAGAGAATGAAGATAATGATGGGGATAATGAGATACACAAAGAAACAAGAAGCTGACACCTACTCCACCTAGGATGAGGCTTTAAAGGCAACAGGAAACCTGGTAAAAACATGGATACCGAACTCAGCACAGCACAGCTCTAGATGGCAGATGTAAAGGGAGGAGGACAAATATTCCACTTGCAGCATATGACACGACATGGTGCTACTCCTACAGTCTCCACACCAGTCATTATTTTATTTGGTATTTAGACAAAAAGCTGGAAAATGCTTTCCTATGAATGAAGTCTTGTGTCTTTCAAGACAGGCTAAGCACCACCATCTCTAAGAAAACTCCCCTGCGCCTCTGAATTTAGAAAACCCTCCTCTGTGCTTCATATCATTCTGGTACACACCTCTATGCACTTGTCATTCCATATTGTAACTGTGCATTTCCACACCTGACTTTCTCAAGAAAATACAAGCTGCTTGAATGTAGTACCAAAACAAAGAGCCTGGCACATAGTAGGGAGTCAGCAAATGCTGAATGAATCTGTGATGAGTAAACAGAATGCTACTGACAAACAGGCTTTATAGAAATAGTTTACTTATCATCCCACAATTTCCTTAGTAACACCATTTGTGATGGTCTCTTTTCAAAAGACTTTCCCATTGAAATACTGCTCCAACAGAAGGTCTGGCAGCAGGCTATGGGGCACAGTTTATTATTACAGCCCACAGCAGAAGTTCTAACTGTATCCATGGAAGGATGACTTCTTTGTGCCGCTTGCACCCCAAATCTATGAACATATCCACATAATAATGTATTAGGCAGAAAAAAAAAATCATCAGAACCTTCAAAAGAAATTCATGTCACTAGAAATAATAAAAGTTCTATGATTTAGCCTATTAGCTGTTCTTTTGTGCAAAACCCAACTGGAGGATGCTACTATTAAAATTGTTTTTACTTCCCATGTCACCTAACTTAAGAGAAATTATGTGGAGAGGCATAGGACTCATTCTGCTATACAGGCACAGGATTCATTCTGACAGATACATACTGAAGGTCTGCCAAGTGCTGGACACTGTTCGGTGCCGGGGATTACCAAGGAACAAGACAAGGTCCCTGCACTTTGTGGCTTACTTTCAAGTGAGAGACACAGGGGGGAAAAGTAGGGGGAGGTGGGGGCCCAATAAGCTAATTCATTACAGACTATGATAAAAGCTCTAAAGGAAGGAAATAATGAGCAGAGAGTGGTGACAGTGGCCCCTTTACATAGGGTAGTCTGAGAGGCCCTCCCAGAAGAGGTGACCCAAGTTGAGAGGCAAAGCAGTCACTCATGAGTCACTCATGAGTCACTATAAGACTGCAATCTAGACAAAGGGAACAAATGTGAAAGTCCAGAGGCAGGAAAGGGGTGTTATTTTCAAAGAACAAATTGCAGTTGAGCTGTCTGGCGCAGCTGGATCTCTCCCCCAGCGAGGAGGAAGTACATGAAAGGAGACTGGACATGTAGGCAGAAGTCAGATTATGCAGGATGTTGCAGGTCATGGTAAGGACCATTAATAATGTTCTTTGAAGACAGAGCTTTTAGCAGAATATGAAATATGAGCCAGAAGACCTAGGTCAAAGTTGAGACTTAAATCACATACTAGCCATGTGTCCACAGGAAAGCTACTTCACGACTCTGCCTCAGTTTCTGCATCTGTAAAATACCAACTGACCTCTAAAGGTCACTGTGAAGATCAGATACTATGCAAACATACTTTATAATTTAAAAAGTGTTATGAAAAGGAAAATGGTATTGTCCAGAAGGAAAAAGCCACTGGAAGACAATTACCTGGCAGAGCAGTGTGCTGGTGAACATCTTCGATGAGAAGCTTCAGCAATAACATCCAGGGAGTAAAGGGGAGAAAGGGGATTAAACTGCAGGAATAAATGAGATTATTTTATTATGACATATGTGAAACAGACCTGATCCTAATGGGTTACTGGCTATTTGATTACCTTTCCCCTTTGACTCTCCAACTCTTTTGCCATACCACAGACATCACTCAATAAATTTGTGCATATTCAATACTGTACCTATTATGAATGCAGCATACCTGAGCTAGAACACCTCAAAAAAAGATCATTCCTTGGTAAATAAGAATTCTTCAAAAACTTCTGATATACAATAATTACTTAAATGGCAAAAGATGGTACTTTCTAATTGACATAATACGAACTTCACACCTATTAACTGTCAGCACTTGTTCCCAAGAAAACTAGCATGGAATTACCTTGTTACTTCATTATCCTGGCAAATGAGTAACTGGTTAGCACATACCAGTAGGAGTGTAGTGGAAAAAGAGCTACATTAAGAATCAGAGCACCTAACATTTAGTTTCAGTCTACCACTGTTGCCATATATTCCAAATTACATAATTTCCTTGAGCTTTACTATCCTCATCTGCAAAATGGATGTACTGCTCTCTGTCCTGCCTATTTCACAGATTATTCAAAATGAAATATTGCTTCCAGTTTATAAAGTAATTTCAGCTTCTTATCTATAAAACATCTATTCACCTCAAAAGATGGTTATGAGGATCAAAAGGAACTCTCTATATAAAAGTACCTCACTTCTGTCTGCCAGCTTTCTTTGGACTTTTTCCACAATAAATAATCCTTCCCACAAATTTCAGAACTAAATATATCTTAAGACTGCAAGAACTCTGAATGGTAATTTTGAAAGAATTTTAAAAGAATACAAACTAAACAATTGTTCTGTCTATCACAGAAATTCCAGTCCCAATTCTACTAGCTGTATGACCTTGGGCAAATAGTGTAAATCTTATTTGTAAGTAATAAATCTGGACTAGGTGATTGCACAGGTCCTCTTTTGCCTTGAGATTCTCTGATGCAAAAGGTTAGTACTCCAGCTGGGAGTTCCTCAGACTTCAGTCACTTACATACTACCCTAATGATTTTTTCTTTATCTGTCCACCATCTGCACTACCATTTACCTACTATTTCCTTCCTATCAATTATTTTTATTTAGCCTTGTTCTTACTATTTTTCTATGAAATAGCAAGTTTGATAAAATGATTACATTTTTTTCTAACATAAATCATTATAACTTAAAATAAGAATTGTGTGTCCACATACCATCTAAAATCATCTCACAACTACACACCAATTAGGTCTACCACTGCTCTAGCTCATTTTGAAACAGTAACTCCAAGATGAAGGTTCAAGTCTAAAATGAATGTCAGCTTCACACGGTATCAAGTACTTTTAAAAACTAAACAGAACAATACAAAGACTGACAATTTTTACTCATCAGTCTTCATCTATTTTACAACTTGCCACCAAAATAAAGCAATCTCTCTGCCCCCGAAAATGAAAAGCTTTAAACATTAAAGGAACATATTGATAGCCACTCATGGTAACTTTTGAATTAGACCCTAAAAAGGCCTAGACATGCTCAGGGCCCTCTCAGTGGGTAGCCAGGGAAAAGACTAAGAAGGCAAGGCTCTAAGGCCTCACCCCCATGTCACCCAAAGCAGTGAGCTCTACCCTCTTCTGTTTCATATGTTTAAGCAACACTGCACTTCTCAGCAGAGGGTACTGGGATTGAACTCAACCACAGCAGATGAGGTTCTTTCTCATTTCTTATGAACAGTTCAAAACTAAAACAAAGACAGGATTCCTATGAAATGTTACAAGTAATTAACTGAAGATCACAGTTGAACCAAAAAAGGGGAATTAGCTACAGTTCCTATCAGTGCGTATCAGATATTCTGGGAAAACAGTACTCTAAGAAAATCAGAGTAACACAGGGAGTGGGAACCTTACCTCATGTGCACAAGCAGAAATGTGAGGAAAATCAGAAGCCAACGTTTTATTCTTTCTAAAGAAAAGGAAATCAAACGATAAAATAAAAATGATAAAGAAAAGCGATCTTACCTGATTTCGTTCTCTTTTCCCGGCTGACAGTAACCAGAAACTAAAGAGAGGGAGAGAATAACAGGGAAGAAAATAATAAAAAGTCGTAGAAAACTTATAGGGAGGAGGAGAAAAAAATGTTAGGATACTGAAGTAAAGACAAAGAAAGAAATGAGAAAACCATGGAACTGGAGAAGAAAAGGAGAGATATTAAATGTGTATGAACCTTTGTGTGAAAAATAACTCTTCAAAGGAAAAAGCCCTGCAATGGAATGTAAATGGCTGGAAACTCTAAAAACAAAGCCAAGATTACAGTGTGATACCAACGCACTCAGCTACACGGTCACAACGGGATCCCCAATTCAACAAGGGCACAAACCACCCACATATTTTTATTATTTTGTAAATTAAAACTTCAACCAGGGATGGAGCCAAGATGGCGGTGTGAGCAGAGCAGTGGAAATCTCCTCCCAAAACCACATATATTTACGAAAATATAAAAAAGACAACCCTTCCTAGAATAAAGACCAGAGGACACAGGACAATATCCAGACCACATCCGCACCTGAGAGAACCCAGCGCCTCGCGAAGGGGGTAAGATACAAGCCCCGGCCCCGCGGGACCTGAGGGCCCCACCCCCCAGCTCCCGGCGGGAGAAGAGCAGGCAGAGCGGGAGGGAGATGGAGCCCAGGGCTGCCGAACACCCAGCCCCAGTCATCTGGACCAGGGCACAGACACAGGGCATGCGCAGGGCCCTGGATACTAGGGAAACAGGGCAGCAAGACCTGTGAGCGGGTCCCTGAGGCCGGTGCCTGGGGACAAAGAAAAGTGAGTGGCTTTTTTTTTTTAATTATTTATTTATTTTTTATTTTATTTTATTTTTTGCGAGTGCTTTTTGGAAGTCTTAAAGGGACCGGGACCCCAAAACCAGATGGAAACGTCCCGGGACACTTAGTACAGCAGCAGGGAATCTGGGGATCTCTGGGCACTCTTACCCCCTGGGCAGCAGGGAGCACGGAGGCCCCTCAGAGAGATATATAGCCTCCCTGCCGCTCCCCCTCCAACGCAGTTCCACCACTTTGGAGTAGCAGCCCGAGCCAGGCCACACCCACAGCAACAGCTGAGATAAGCTCCATAGCAGCTGGACAAGAATCAGAAGCCCTTTCTGCACACAGCTGCCCAGCACAAGCCACTAGAGGTCGCTGTTCTCCCAGGAGAGGAGGGCCACAAACCAACAAGAAGGGAATTTCTTTGTGCCAGCTCTGCAAACTCTCTCTATCACCATGAAAAGGCAAAACTACAGGCAGACAAAGATCACAGAGACAACACCAGAGAAGGAGACAGACCTAACCAGTCTTCCTGACAAAGAATTCAAAATAAAAATCATAAACATGCTGACGGAGATGCAGAGAAATATACAAGAGCTAAGGGATGAAGTCCGGAGGGAGATTAGAGAAGCCCGGAAAGAGATTACAGAAATGAAACAAAATCTGGAAGGATTTATGAGCAGAATGGATAAGATGCAAGAGGCCATTGATGGAATACAAACCAGAGAACAGGAACGCATAGACGCTGACATGGAGAGAGATAAAAGGATCTCCAGGAATGAAAAAATATTAAGAGAACTGTGTGACCAATCCAAAAGGAACAATATCCGTATTACAGGGATACCAGAAGAAGAAGAAGAGAGAAAACGGGTAGAAAGTGTCTTTGAAGTAATAATTGCTGAAAACTTCCCCAAACTGGGGGAGGAAATAATTGAACAGATCACGGAAATACACAGAACCCCCAACAGAAAGGACCAAAGAAGGACAACACCAAGACACATAATAATTAAAATGGCAAAGATCAAGGACAAGGAAAGAGTGTTAAAGGCAGCTAGAGAGAAAAAGGTCACCTATAAAGGAAAACCCATCAGGCTATCATCAGACTCCTCAATAGAAACCTTACAGGCCAGAAGAGAATGGCATGATATATTTAATGCAATGAAACAGAAGGGCCTTGAACCAAGGATACTGTATCCAGCACGATTATCATTTAAATATGCTGGAGGGATTAAACAATTCCCACACAAGCAAAAGTTGACGGAATGTGCCTCCCACAAACCACCTCTACAGGGTATTTTAGAGGGACTGTTCTAGATGGGAGCATTCCTAAAACTAAACAGATGTCACCAGAGAAAATAAAATCACAGCAAAGAAAGCAGACCAACCAAATACTAACTAAAGGCAAAAAACTAAAATCAACTACCCACTAAAAGCAGTTAAAGGAAACACGAAAGAGCACAGAATAAAACAACCAACATATAAAGAATGGAGGAGGAGGAATAAAAGGGAGAGAAGAAAAGAATCTCCAGACAGTGTATATAACAGCTCAATAAGCAAGCTAAGTTAGGCACTAAGATACTAAAGAGGCTAACCTTGAACCTTTGGTAACCATGAATCTAAAGCCTGCACTGGCAATAAGTACGTATCTTTCAATAGTCACCCTAAATGTAAATGGACTGAATGCACCAATCAAAAGACACAGAGTAACAGAATGGATTAAAAAAAAAAAATCTATATGCTGCTTACAAGAAACTCACCTCAAACCCAAAGACATGCACAGACTAAAAGTCAAGGGATGGAAAAACATATTTCAGGCAAACAACAGCGAGAAGAAAGCAGGGGTTGCAGTACTAATCAGACAAAATAGACTACAAAACAAAGAAAGTAACAAGAGATAAAGAAGGACATTACATAATGATAAAGGACTTACTCCAACAAGAGGATATAACCATTCTAAATATATATGCACCCACCACAGGAGCACCAGCATATGTGAAACAAATACTAACAGAACTAAAGGGGGAAATAGACTGCAATGCATTCATCCTAGGAGACATCAACACACCACTCACCCCAAAGGATAGATCCACTGGGCAGAAAAGAAGTAAGGACATGGAAGCACTGAACAACACAGTAGAACAGATGGACCTAATAGACATCTATAGAACTCTACATCCAAAAGTAACAGGATATACATTCTTCTCAAGTGCACATGGAACATTCTCCAGAATAGACCACATACTAGGCCACAAAAAGAGCCTCAGTAAACTCCAAAATATTGAAATTGTATCAACCAACTTTTCACACCATGAAGGTATAAAACTAGAAATAAATTCTACAAAGAAAAAAAAAAGGCTCACAAGCACATGGAGGCTTAATAACAAGCTCCTAAATAATCAATGGATCAACGAACAAATTAAAATAGAGATCAAGGAATATATGGAAACAAATGACAACAACAACACAAAGTCCCAACTTCTGTGGGACGCAGCGAAAGCAGTCTTAAGAGGAAAGTATATAGCGATCCAGGAACACTCGAAGAAGGAAGAACAATCCCAAATGAATAGTCTAACATCACCATTATCGAAACTGGAAAAAGAAGAACAAATGAGGCCTAAAGTCAGCAGAAGGAGGGACATAATAAAGATCAGAGAAGAAATAAACAAAATTGAGAAGAATAAAACAATAGCAAAAATCAATGACACCAAGAGCTGATCTTTGAGAAAATAAACAAAATAGATAAGCCTCTAGCCAAATTTATTAAGAGAAAAAGAGAATCAACACAAATCAACAGAATCACAAATGAGAACAGAAAAATCATGACAGACTCCACAGAAATACAAAGAATTATTAAAGACTACTATGCAAACCTATATGCCGACAAGCTGGAAAACCTAGAAGAAATGGACAACTTCCTAGAAAAATACAACCTTCCAAGACTGACCCAGAAAGAAACACAAAAGTTAAACAAACCAATTACGAGCAAAGAAATTGAAACGGTAATCAAAAAACTACCCAAGAACAAAACACCCGGGCCGGACAGATTTACCTCAGAATTTTATCAGACACACAGAGAAGACATAATACCCATTCTCCTTAAAGTTTTCCAAAAAATAGAAGAGGAGGGAATACTCCCAAACTCATTCTATGAAGCCAACATCACCCTAATACCACAATCAGGCAAAGACCACACCAAAAAAGAAAATTAGACCAATATCCCTGATGAATGTAGATGCAAAAATACTCAATAAAATATTAGCTAACCGAATTCAAAAATATATCAAAAGGATCATACACCATGACCAAGTGGGATTCATCCCAGGGATGCAAGGATGGTACAACATTCGAAAATCCATCAATATCATCCACCACATCAACAAAAAGAAACACAAAAACCACATGATCATCTCCATAGATGCTGAAAAAGCATTTGACAAAATTCAACATCCATTCATGATAAAAACTCTCAGCAAAATGGGTATAGAGGGCAAGTACCTCAACATGATAAACCCACAGCCAACATTATACTGAACAGCGAGAAGCTGAAAGCTTTTCCTCTGAGATCGGGAACTAGACAGGGATGCCCACTCTCCCCACTGTTATTTAACATAGTACTGGAGGTCCTAGCCACAGTAATCAGACAAAACAAAGAAATACCAGGAATCCAGATTGGTAAAGAAGAAGTTAAATTGTCACTATTTGCAGATGACATGATATTGTACATAAAAAACCGTAAAGACTACACTCCAAAACTACTAGAATGATATCGGAATACAGCAAAGTTGCAGGATACAAAATTAACACACAGAAATCTGTGGCTTTCCTATACACTAACAATGAACCAATAGAAAGAGAAATCAGGAAAACAACTCCATTCACAATTGCATCAAAAAGAATAAAATACCTAGGAATAAATCTAACCAAAAAAGTGAAAGACCTATACCCTGAAAACTACAAGTCACTCTTAAGAGAAATTAAAGGGGACACTAACAAATGGAAACTCAACCCATGCTCGTGGCTAGGAAGAATTAATATCATCAAAATGGCCATCCTGCCCAAAGCAATATACAGATTTGATGCAATCCCTATCAAATTACCAGCAACATTCTTCAACGAAATGGAACAAATAGTTCAAAAATTCATATGGAAACACAAAAGACCCCGAATAGCCAAAGCAATCCTGAGAAAGAAGAATAAAGTAGGGGGGATCTCACTCCCCAACTTCAAGCTCTACTACAAAGCCATAGTAATCAAGACAATTTGGTACTGGCACAAGAACAGAGCCACAGACCAGTGGAACAGATTAGAGACTCCAGACATTAACCCAAACATATATGGTCAATTAATATTTGATAAAGGAGCCATGGACATACAATGGAGAAATGACAGTCTCTTCAACAGATGGTGCTGACCAAACTGGACAGCTACATGTAGGAGAATGAAACTGGACTATTGTCTAACCCCATACACAAAAGTAAATTCAAAATGGATCAAAGACCTGAATGTAAGTCATGAAACCATAAAACTCTTAGAAAAAAACATAGGCAAAAACCTCTTAGACATAAACATGAGTGACCTCTTCTTGAACGTATCTCCCTGGGCAAGGAAAACAACAGCAAAAATGAACAAATGGGACTATATTAAGCTGAAAAGCTTCTGTACAGCAAAAGACACCATCAATAGAACAAAAAGGTACCCTACAGTATGGGAGAATATATTTGTAAATGACAGATCCGATAAAGGCTTGACATCCAAAATATATAAAGAGCTCATCCACCTCAACAAACAAAAAACAAATAATCCAATTAAAAAATGGGCAGAGGAACTGAACAGACAGTTCTCCAAAACAGAAATACAGATGGCCAACAGACACATGAAAAGATGCTCCACATCGCTAATTATCAGAGAAATGCAAATTAAAACTACAATGAGGTATCACCTCACACCAGTAAGGATGGCTACCATCCAAAAGACAAACAACAACAAATGTTGGCGAGGTTGTGGAGAAAGGGGAACCCTCCTACACTGCTGGTGGGAATGTAAATTAGTTCAACCATTGTGGAAAGCAGTATGGAGGTTCCTCAAAATGCTCAAAATAGACTTACCATTTGACCCAGGAATTCCACTCCTAGGAATTTACCCTAAGAATGCAGCACTCAAGTTTGAAAAAGACAGATGCATCCCTATGTTTATCGCAGCACTATTTACAATAGCCAAGAATTGGAAACAACCTAAGTGTCCATCAATAGATGAATGGATAAAGAAGATGTGGTACATATACACAATGGAATATTATTCAGCCATAAGAAGAAAACAAATCCTACCATTTGCAACAACATGTGTGGAGCTAGAGGGTATTATGCTCAGTGAAATAAGCCAAGCGGAGAAAGAGAAATACCAAATGATTTCACTCATCTGTGGAGTATAAGAACAAAGGAAAAACTGAAGGAACAAAACAGCAGCAGAATCACAGAACCCAAGAATGGACTAACAGGTACCAAAGGGAAAGGGACAGGGGAGGATGGGTGGGTAGGGAGTGATAAGGGGGGGAAGAAGAAAGGGGGTATTATGATTAGCATGTGTAATGGGGGGGTGGGAGAAAGGGGAGGGCTGAACAACACAGAGAAGACAAGTAGTGATTATACAACATTCTGCTACGCAGATGGACAGTGACTGTAAGGAGGTTTGTGGGGGGGGACCTGGTATAGGGGAGAGCCTAGTAAACATAATATTCTTCATGTAATTGTAGATTAATGATAACAAAAAAAAAAAAGAAAAAAAGAAAAGGGGGAATACTCCCTGATAGGATAAAACTAACTGCAAATCAACAATTAATGCATGCTTTAAATATCCTTAATTTTGATCATTTAAAGGGTGTCAGATGATCAGCTATGGAAGTACATTTTTCTGATAATACTCCTTTCTCTTAAAAACAAACAAAAAAAGCAGTTCCTGTGTGGTGATCTCCAATAAGTTCTTCACAATGGTATAAAGGGCATATCAAAGTGTGGGCAAAGGGTTTCTTTGTATTTATACAGAGGATCAAAGCCTAATTTGGCTACCCAAAAAACGAATTAAGATACAATATGAAGAAGAACTTTCAACATCAACATTCTCTGGAAGAGTCATTCCAGAAGGTGATCATCAAGAAACTTCAACAAAGATCCTGGTGCTGTTGCAGTTGTAGCTGCATTCATCTCACCGGTTCCTGGACTTGCCATGGGAATGAAGAAGGAGATATCTAAGCTGGCCTGTGCATACAGTAAAACAACAAATTTGACTGGATCTATACTGTTGGAACTCAACCAAAAATTAGGAGAAGTGCAAGTTGCAGCGCTCCAAAATCTTGCGACTATAGACTATATACTGTTAAAAGAACATATGGGATGTGAACAGTTCCCAGGAATGTGTTGTTTTAATTTGTCTGATTTTTCTCAAAATATTCAAATTCAGTTAGACAATATCCATCATATCGTTGATAAGTTTTCACAAATGCCTAGAGTACCCAACTGGTTTTCTTGGTTTCACTGGATATGGCTGGTAATTGTAGGTCTGCTTTGGTTATGTAGCTGTTTTCCTATTATGTTAATGTGTGCACGCAATTTAATTAGTAATTTAAAACCTATACACGCTTATGTTAAACTACAAGAAGATATGTCAAAGAAATAATCAATCTTCCCATGTTTTCTTCCGTATGCTACTTCTATAGCTTCTCTTCTTCCTTCCTAATTACAACCCCTAAGTAGAATTTGTGCCTCATATCGAAATTACCGAGTATCATAATTCTTCCAAGTGGTAAAGATTCCTCAAGACAAATGCTGGGCATAGAAGCCACAGGGCATAAATCTGCAAAGAAGTAAAAAGCTAACCTTTTCAAACAATATTGCTTCTCTCTCACTTACCAACTTTACATTTTCCTGTATGGCCCCGGAAGATGACTGATTAGCCAGAGACAGGTAAGATTCCTCAAGGGAGGAACAACCTAAGACAGGCACAGTCGCAGGGGGGCCATCAGGTGAGAAATTGGGGATCAACAGAGGTGAGGCTTAGAACCTCACCCCCCCTGTTTTAAGAGAAATCTTCTGCATCCGTGGATGTTTTGTTGCCCTTGTCTAGCTTGGATTAATACTTAGTCTATAGGCACACACCTGATCATCTACATTTGCCCTCTTACAGCACTAAACTATGTTTTCTACCTTTATCTTGCATCTACCTACCACTTCAGCATTTTATTAAAAATAATAATAATAATAATAAGGGAGAAATGTGGGATTCACATATAAATCAAGTATAAAAATCAAACGAATAATCATAATTGACCTGTTTATAGTTTATGATGCGTGATCAAAACTGAAAGTTTCTGTGATGACTGCCCTTGCACTGTTCACCATATAAGAACTTATTCACTATGTAAGAACTTGTTCACCATGTAAAAACTTGTTCATTATGCTTCAGAAGATTGAAGACTGCTGAGAATTAGGCTTGGGGTTGATTAATCATTGTGCATTGAGTCCCCTATACAGAATTTTACTGTTGTTAACAACCATTTGATCAATAAATATGAGAGATGCCCTCTAAAAAAAAAAGAAAAAAAATTCAACCAGGCTGGATGGGTATATGATCACAACTGGATACTGACCAGGTCATATTCAGGATAAATCAAAGAACAAATCATGTTAGCTGTCATACAAAAGGGTGGAATGATTTTCCTATATCTACACACAGGCTTTCCAGGTGCTCTTATCACAATACTTAGGACAAAAAGATACTTCTCTATATAGAGATCTAAAAATGGGAAAAGCATGAAGGAGAATATAGAAGCAATCACCATTTTGAACATAGAAACTTCTAAGAGACAGAAAAATGAGTTTAAAATATAACATCCTACAAAGGAAGACATAAAAGTGTCACTGTTTGCAGATGACATATCATACACGGAAAACCCTAAAGACTCCACCAAAAAACTATTAGAATAAATGAATTCAATAAAGTTTCAGGATGAAAAATCAATATACAGAAATCTGTTGCATTTCTATACACTAATAATGAACTATCAGAAAAAGAAATTAAGAAAATAATTCCACTTACAATTGCATCAAAAAGAATGAAATATCTAGGAATAAGTTGAACCAAAGAGGTAAAAGACCTATATATTGAAAACTACAAAACATTTATGAAAGAAACTGAAAATGATACAATAAATGGAAATATGTCCATGCTTATGGATTGGTAGAACTAACATTGTTAAAATATCTATAATGCCCAAAGCAACCTACAGATTGAATACAATCCCTATCAAAATTCCAATGTCATTTTTAACAGAACTAGAACAAATAATTCTAAAATTTTTGTGGAACCACAGAAGACCCTGAATAGGCAAAGCAATTTTGAGAAAAGAAAAACAAAGCTGGCCGTATCACACTCCCTTATCTCAAACTGTACTACAAGCCTACAGTAATCAAAACAGTATGACACGGGCATAAAAACAGACACACAGATCAATGAAAAAGAACAGAGAGCCAGAAATAAACCTACACATAATATGGTCATGTCTTTTCTCCACTATATTTCCCAGTATATTCTTGGCTTAGAAAGTGGCCAAAATATACTGGGGAATATAATGGAGAAAACACAGTCTCTTCAATAAATGGTGTCAGGAAAACTGGACAGCCATAGGCAAAGAAATGAGACTAGACCTCTATCCTACACCATACACAAACATTAATTCAAAATGGAGTAAAGACCTAAATGTTAAGACCTGAAATCATAAAATTTCTTGAGGACAACATTGGTGGTAAGCTCTGTGGCACTGGTGTTAGCAATTTTTTGGGGGGTCTGACTCAACAGTAACAAAAGCAAAAAAAACAACTGGGAGGACATCAAAATTTTCTTAAAAAGCTTCTGCCCAGCAAAGGAAACCATCAACAAAATGAAAAAGCAATCTACTGAATGGGAGAAGATATTTGCAAACCATATATGCAATAAGGAGTTAATATCCAAAATCTATAAAGAACTCACAGAACTCAACAACAAAAACAGAAATAACCTGATTAAAAAATGGACAGAGGATCTGAATAGACATTTTTCCAAAGAAGACATACAAATGGGCAACAGGCATGTGAAAAGATGTGCAACATCACTAATTATCAGGGAAATACAAATCAAAACCACAATAAAATAGCACCTCACTTCTGTGAGAATGCCTATTATCAGAAAGAAAAGAAATAATAAGTGTTGAAGAGGATGTGAAGAAAACGGAACCCTCACACACTGTTGGCAGGAATGTAAATTGGAGCAGCCACTATCAGTATGGAGATTCCTTAAAATATTAAAAATAGACCTATCATATGATCTAGCTATTTCATTTCTGGATATTTATCCGAAGAATAAGAAAACCCTAATTTCAAAGACATATGCACCCCTATGTTCACTGTAGCATTACTTACAATAGCCAAGATACATAAACAACTGAAGTGTTGGATAAATGGATAAAGAAGATGTGGAATAGATACATAATGGAATACTTCTCAGCCATAAAAAATAAAGCAATCTTGCCATTTATAACAACATGGATGGCTCCTGAGGGCATTATGCTAAGTGAAATGAGTCAGAGAAACACAAATACCACATGATTTCACTTACATGTGGAATCTGAAAAAAAAAACTCATAGAGAAAACAGACTGATGGTTATCAGAGAGGAAGGGGTCTGGGGAATGGGTGAAATGGATGAAGGGGCTCAACTGTGTCGTGATGGATGCTAACTAGACTTACGGCGATCGCTTTATAATGTATACAAATACCGAATTATAATCTGTACACCTAAAATTTTATAATGTTATATACCAATTTTACCTCAATTAAAAATAAACTATAACATCTTATTGTAAGCTGCTTTTATAATGCTACACCTATCGATATAAAAAGCAAAGAAATAAAACGTTGTCTAGAAAGGAAAAAAAATCATTCTCATAAGCTGAAGGTTCTGGCCGTATTAACTCATTAACTCTTACAAATCTGTAAGATCTCTTTCAGTACTCAAGTCAGATTTCTAGATCCTTCATAAAATTTCCCTCTGCCTGCTAGTCTAAGAAACAGGCTAGGAAAGTCCATAAATGTATAAGCACTTACTCTTTCTGCCGAGGGTCACTAATGACGTGGCCTATCCTCTCAGTACCCAAAGTACTTAGGCTGGTATCCTGAAAAGACAAGCAAGACAAGAGTGTCCTCTAACCACAGAAATAAATATATAAAGCATGATCTGCCTTCAAGCTCACACTTTCCCATAACTGTGCCAGCAACCTCAAAGGCACATGTCAAATGTCAATCTTAAAATCCAACAGCAACTGTATTCCTTTTTATGGAAATCTATCTTAAAAGTATTACAGGGTATTTCTAGACTTATTTTTCTTTAGTGTTCCAAAAAAGTCATTATAAACATTGTTCACTATATATAGAATCTTAATACAGTGAGTATTACCTCCTGTTATTAAAGTATATAGAAATAGAAGCACTTTTGAAAAAAATCCACAGTAGCCAATTTTTAACAGGCCAGCACACCGAGTTCCCTAAAGTCACATGATTATAGCCTCAACAGCCTTCACAATGGGACATTTACCAAGTCCTCACTGGAAACACTCCAGTGCCTGCTGACCAAATGTATACACGTAAAGGATTTCTGTACCTCAACAAAAATTGTTACCCTGGGTTTTGTCTGTTAAACGTCATCTCTTTAAAGTAATAACCAGTTTGTATAAACTGGTTCTTAAATTTGAGATTCTCAAAGCCATTCATTATATGAAATCTTACCTGTAATACCACAAGCAATTCAGAAACTAAATCATCTCCCTAAAGTTGGGAAATGGCAGAAGGCACTCACCCTTCATTTAACCTAAGTACATTTACAAAGAATGCCTATCACATTATCCGGGGAGACATACCGGTGGTACATGAATAAGAGTTACACATATATATGACTAAGTGTTAAGATAAAGAGAAAATAAGCCGTGGGCATGGCTATGAAGAATGTCAAGCCTGCTACTCAAATACATTTGTTTCTCGGCAACTGTTATTATCTGTATTCTTTATGTGTGTGGATTAGCCTAAATATTAGGATATACATTTTAGCAAGGCTATAGAAAAATTAATTTGAGTCAAATTCTGGGTGGGAGTGAAGCTTAATGAAAAGGTTTTACATACTATATTATTCATATTCTTCATCTCATGCCTATGCCTAGTGGTCACAGACAGAGCCTCGGTAGTGGGGCCATGGGAAAAGGGTGAAAAATGAGCTATTTGTTACAGTAGAAAAATTATTAACTTAAAGTGCCGTAATGTTTAAATTTACAGTTTATTACTGTGTAAATTACAAGCAGTACTTTGCGTAATTAGCAGCTCACTGGCAGGGAGCTGTGAATGAAACTCATTATTTATGATTACAATTTAGAAAGAGAAGAGATATGGGAGGGAGGAAGGGGGGCAGAACAGTGACCTCTTCTAGAAATGACAAATATCCCTTTAAGGTGATGAAGATGAATTAAACAAGTAAATATTAACCTATTATTTGAAATCTTTAGAGACAGGACCAAAGGCCCTCGTTTCCTTCCAGGTAGCTAAAGGGAGCCTTCGAGATGACCTGATGTATTTCTATAGAAGAAGGAGGCTCTCGTTTTATAGTAGCTGAAAAAAACCAAGATAGGTAAGAGAGAGAACATTATCTGTCAAGCCTAACCAATAAAGAGTAAAACCAGCTCTCTGTTCCCCACTCGCAACCTCCTGCGCCACTCTCCAACCCCTGTACCCCTGCTAGCTATCCTGTTAAGAATAAGCTCTGGGAATAGCAGAAGCAGTGCTCCAAAAGAAAAAGGCATGACTCTTCCAATAATCAAATGTCTTTCTACTTAGGGATTTGAAATTGAGTTTAAAGATAAAAAATCTGAGTTCATCTGGAAATAAACAGCCTCATTTCTTTGGCATGGTTAGAACTTCAAAAAACTGTGCCCTGATTAAACTATAAAATAACAGCTTCCTCAGGGCAATGAGACTGTGGCTCTGACCACTATATACCCCTGACTTGACATAGAGCCTACCATATAGTAGGCATTCTAAATGCTTATGGAGGGAACAAATGAATACTCCAACATACCTCTCCCTTACTTATTCTTTACTCACCCCTATCTTCTCTGATGGGTAGGAGCCCCAGTCTTAACCTACTTTTGATCTCAGAGCTGGACTAAAAAATAACTTTTTTAATTTAAATGAAAAATGATAAATGAGAAGTTAAGACTTGGGTTTAATTCTTTATTGTGCCACTTCTCTGTGGGTAATAGCAGACATTACTTAATTTCTTTGAATTCAAGTTTTCCTCTTCTGCTGAAGGGGAATATAACCTTTTTTACAAGGTTGTTGGGAGGATTAAATGGACTGAGTGCCTGGAGTCCCTGGCAAAGGCAGAACTGAGTAAATGGTAAATATTCCTCCATCATGACCAAGGAGGGCTTTTGAAATTTGCTAATAGGTTTCTCTTCCAGTTTTTTCTTTGTAATGAATTCTAGAATAAAAGACCAAAGTTAGGATAGAAAAAGCATTCGTGAATTTCAGAGAGAGTCCTAAAGAAGCCAAGAGAATATTAATTCATATACTAATAATATAAGATTAATCAAGAGTCAAAGAAACAGAGATCAGGTCTGTACATTTATAGACAATAGATACTGTCATAACAGTGTTTGCTTTGTCAGAACTTCTGTATGAATTAAGCTGCATCTTTTATGTGTGTATCGATTTAAATCCTACATAATGTTCACTCTTGTGAACTCACAAAATATTACAGTTGGCTAATTAACTCCAGGGAGTTATGTAGCACCTTTGATTATCAGTAGAATACACATATCCCATACAGAGTATTATCCTCCCCCTGAGCCTTGTAAACAGTGAAACTACCACCTTCCCAAGAAGCCTTCTTCGCCCCTTTCTGAGGCATCGAGATGCGGCTCCAGGCAAACGATTCAAGCGAGTATGGTACCCTAAAAAGAAGAAAGGCTTCAGTAACTGAATGCAGAAGATTCATTAGCAATGATGTACTTCTGGTACACCAAACGCCTTCCTCCCCAGGATCTTACTAGACTAGCCCTTAAACTAGTCCCCAGGCTATTGGCCAGGAATTTATTATTCCCATGTCTTTGTCACCAGCAGTATAATTTTAGGCATGCCAATTACCTCTGACCTAGGCTCCTCACCTACAAAGAGGGGTGATTACTTGCCCAGTCCAGTCTTACGGGGTTATCTTTAAAGACTCAATAAAATAGCACATGGAAGGTACTTCATTAACTGAAAACACTACACAAATTTATTACATTATCAACAATTTCTAATTATAGATTTAATGCTAATTACTATCTCAAAAGCATTCTAATTCATGAAATAATGGTAAAAATCTTATGTAAAGCATAATCCCATTTTTCTAATTGCTGTATGTGCTCTACACATAAAAAAGGCAACTGGATGAACCCACACCAAAAGGTTAACAACGAGAGAGTGCCACTGGTGTGGATTATAGGCCAGTTTAAGTTTGTTCTTCTTCCTATTCTTGCTGATTTGCGCCTATGTTAAGTAGCCCATAAAGAACTTTCAGAAATGGTCATCTAAATAATTGATGAGAGTTATTAAGGAGGCAAACAATGTGCCTCAGCCAGGCAATAACCTTTACCAAGAACAAAGTGCTTTGAGAAGACCTTTCTATCACCCAAATTCATCATAACAAAGTGCTATAGAAGTTGATCACCAATAGATGCTTAACAAATACTTGATAACTGACTAACTGGTTGATTACTGACTTCTGGGAATCCAAGAATCATAAATTTACAGAGCCAAAAGAAACCTCTGGAACAGGTTTGTTCAGTGTCACAATATTGTACTGATGACCCTGATGTCCCAAGAAACAAAGTGACTCCGTAACCATCACAGACTAGCTAGGCAGACAGTACCATCAAGTATCATCACATTTCCTTCCTCCTGCCCTAGGCTCTTTCCACTCCACCCATCATAACTGAAAGAAAAGCAAAGAGAAAGGATGTGTATTTAAGCATACAATAATAGAATTATTAAAATAAAATTATCTAAAGAAATATTTTTAAATCATCTATTTAAAAAGTGCCATTATACCCTGTATGTGAATGTTCCTACTGAAATCTGTTCTCTTCCAAGATCCAGTACTTCAGGCTTCCTTTGAGCACTCAATAGCCCATCATTTTCACAGTAGGATAAGCAGCAGTGACATGGTGCTAGGCTTCCTGAAACTGGCACAAATGCAACAGCGAGCTGCAGGAACACCCTGCTAACAGTTATCCCAAGAGTCTCCTCAGACTGACTGAGGTAGAAATGGAGAAACTCAAGCTTTGAGACTCATTTTTGACTCCTCTAGGAAAAAAAAAATCCCTAGACTAGCTACACCATTCAGTTAATGCATGCGTAGAGCCATGAGTTTGCTTGCCATGGGATGATTCTCCCCAAACAGAACCATGAAAGTGTCAAGTATACTTTGGTCTCCTCATAACTCACCTCTTTGAGCTGGCCGAGAAGGTAAAAGGAATGTGGGATCCGAAAGTTTATCCAGTCCAGAATCCATTCTTTCTACTTCAGAGCAAGGATCAGGAGTCCACTTGGGCAGAAGATTAGGGACAGTGAACCCTGGGACACATTCTCCTTCATAGAACCAATCACTCTGCTCATCATCCCCTGAAGTAGAGATCATATCACAAGCTGGAATTTTAACATGTTCCATGAAAAACTAAATGGGAGGATGATTTCTTAGTGCTATGGGTTTGATTATATTTTCTAAATAAAGTCAAAATACAAAAAAGTTGTTTTGATTCTTCTTCTTGATCCATATTATGATGAAAACTGGGACATCAAACTAGTTTCATATAAATGTCATACAGTGTTACACTGGACTGCTTTTGATAGTAAAAACTAATAACTAATAACGCTACCATTTACTAAGGCCTAACGCCTACTAGGATCCATGCTAAAAATCTATAAATACATTATCTCTTCCAAACCTTATGCTAATTTCAACTAATAAAGAGGCCACTAAAGTCCAAAACAGTTAAGGTCAAGTTTAAATGATGAAACCAAGATCTGAACCCAAAGTCTGGCTAACTCCAAAGCCTTCAACACAAAAATTAATTGCTCTGCATTTACCATTCTCAGTGACATAAATGAACATGAGGTTTCAAAGCCCATATATGTTCCTCAATCAAAACTATCCCTGAAGGATTTCTTGAAAAAAGGTAAAGAACATATACCCATACCTCATTTCTTCCTTGGTACCTTACTAATGGGATAGAATATCATCTTGACACTAGCAAGCCAAGCTACCATGAAAAAACTAACCACAGAGACAGTATAATCTCCCAAGGCTTATCAAGAAGTTCTACCATTTGCCCAAGGCCATTCTTTTCATTAGAGACAAAATCAAGACTAGACCCATATAGGCTCTTGGGTCCAAACTTCTTTCTACTGGCTACAATGATCGCATCGAAATTTCCAATAGAGCTTATACCTGCCCACAAAGAGGAACTTTATGTTTGCCACCCCATCTTGCACTAAAAATAGGAAGGATGAAGGAAATGATTATAAGAACATCTAAAGAGTTATTAATCTATTCATTCTCTAATGTATACTGGTTCCCAGGAAGCTGCTCAGGCCAGCTAATCACAGGAAATACCAGATTCATGGGCCACTAACACCCAGGATAATGATAACTCTTAATCACTGTGGAGATCTCTAAAATGGGAAACGGGATTTCCACTAAAGATGTTACTCAAAGTGGTCCCTTATAAACACACCACCAAAAGCTATTTCTTTAAAACAGCCATTGTCAACCTTTAGTGTAGATCAGAAGGATCAGGAATGATTGTTAGAACACAGACTGCTGGGCCCTATCCCAAAAAGTTTCTGATTTTGGTCTGGGCAGGACCAAAAATTCACATTTCTAACAAGTTTCCTAGTGATGCTAAGCTGGCCTGAAGACTGTATTTTGAGACCCACTACTCTAAAAGCATCTCATCAAACCAGATACATCAATGAATTTAAGATAGGCATTAGAATTAACAATGATCAGTTTCTCTGCACATCAATATATTAACTCCTTTCTTATTCATTAAGCATTCCTTGGGCCATTTATTAAAATAGCATATTTGGCTAGATCATATTTCCTGATAACAAACGGAATTTTTTCACTCAAGATTTTTGATAATACAAAAAGGGATTCACTAAACTGAAAGGAACCTTATGAGCTCATCTAGACCAGTAGTCTCCAACCTGGGTTCACTAAGATGCCTAACGCAGGAGCTCCTCAAAAGAGTGCTGCCAGAGAATAAGACAGAGGCTAAGCAGGTCAGGCTCCTGACCTCCTGCTCCTCTAGTATCTTGCCTTAAACAAAATAGATTTAGCTATTTTGTAACTTGAGATTCTCTGAAAAGGAAAATTTTTCCCTTATCTGGGTTTCCCAATAACTACCTGTGGGGAAAATGGAAGTTCCTGTAGCCAGGATCCTCACCTGACCCTAAACTACCTGATCATATAATTCACCTACTGCTAGGCAAATGCTCCCACACCCATTGACAATGAACTATTATTGACTGAGTCACTATATAAAGAGCTCTCTACCCAGTGCTCTGGGCAGAGGCAGAGACAGGTAGATTAAAGACCTGCAGACTGCTGGATGCAGATGTAATCCTTGTGCTTGATCTACCTACCACCAGTGAGAATAAAGTCAGTTATAGACCCTTTTACAGCAAGAATGTTCTGTTCTCACTTCTCAGTCTCACTGAATTCATAGTGAACCAGCCTGGGGCTAAAACCCTCAGACGAGACACTATTTACTTAGAGTTTAGTACATACAAGGCAGTGTGTTACCTATTGTGGTTGCAAATAATAAGAATTCCTGCCTCTGATAAGCTCAATGTAAAAGGGAAACACTTATAAATAGTAGTGTAAGATGTTAAGTGATACGAAAGCAGTAAGTTTAAGGAAAAAAAGAGTTAAGGGTTCTAGAAGATGATGCCTATACTGAGCCTATTAGTGAGAATCTCTTCTGGAAACTCACATTGAAATGAGGAAGAGACTTTAATAAAGTGACTATTTCAAAGGTGTAAACAGTATTAAGAGTAACCAGCAAAGGATGGTAAAGCACCCTTGGGCCAGAAGAGCAGGGAGTCTTTACCATTCCTAGAGCTGAAACCTGAATGAAGTCGCAAGGGGAAAGGACATACCAGCTCATTCATGGAAAGACACGTACTTTTCTGGTATGAGATAAGAGAATCAAGACCCTAGCTAGGGCCTACCTGGGAGTATATGTACACAGCCTCCAATGACACCTAGCTCCCTCAGAATCAGGAAGGGATGGAAATGTCCTCCAACCACCATCACTACAGTAGGAAGTTCAACAACTCCAACCATGCTGTGGAGAAAGTGAAGGTTCCTATGGCTAGGGTTCTCACCTGGCCCTGGTCGGCTTGCTCACTACACACATGTGGGCAATAACATTGTTACGGACCCTATATAAAGAGCTCCACCCAGTGCTCTGGGCAACACGGTGGCATAGCTGCAAGGCTGCAGGAGAGCAGAGACTGGAGAGATGGCAGTGCCAAGGACAGAGACTGAGGTGGCTGTGCAGGCAGAGAGGCCCAGAGGCAGAGAACGGCTTGCTGAATGCAGGCTGGCTTTGAGTGGACGGGATTCTAGTGACTGAGCTGCCACGGTGGGAATAAAGTTGGATGTAAACCCTTTCACCCTAAGAATGTTCCATTGTCATTCCTTAGTCTCATTGAAGCCATAGTCAACTTGTCCAGGGCTGAAACCCACTGGCAAGACACATGCCCACAACTCTCAGGCTTGGGTGAGATATCCTCCTCACAATTTCTCTCCAAAATCAGGACTCAGATCCTGAGCCTCACATTCCAGGATTCCTTCAGTTACCACTGAACCTAGCCATCATGCCTGTCCTTCAATCAATCTTTGGAGAAAAATCAATGGATTTCAGAGCTAAAAGGGTCTTTAGAGAGCTAAAAATCCCTTATTTACATTAAGAACACTACAGTCCAAAGGAGCTACATGAAATTCTTACTGGTGAACAGTTGGTGTGGCAAATAAAAAACTGATAATTAACATATACCAGCTTATTCACAGTGCTCTATACTGAACTTTAGGAGTCTTAACTTTAGACAAAAGATGTTTTCTGTAATATATTCACCCATTATTTACAAACATGATCATTTATAAATAAGGTTGTAAGAACAGATTTTCCCTATGTGAAAATAAAAGTGTCCTAACATCCAAAAAAGAGTAATACAAGTTGGTATTTTTTGGCTCTAACAAAAAGCAACTTTACAAAGTCCTTACTTTGAGATGATAACCCCCTGGACCTACGCTTCTCAAAATCTAAGCTTACCACATTAAAATCACTGCTTGTGAAAAATGCAGATTCCAGGGGTCAGCTCCAGACCTATTTAATTTCTAGCTCAGGAATCTGGAGTTTTAACAGTTCCCCAGGTAGCTCTTACATGCCTTGAAGTTTGAGAAGCACTGCCATAGACCATCACATTCTCTGAGTCACTCCTATAATCACAGAACCTTCCCAGAAACACTGAACCCAAATCCCAAAGCTGGGATCAAGATTACCTTGTCGTCCTTCATCGTTGGTAAAGAGTCCTGTGTCACTGCTGCTACACACACTGCTGGTTTCACTGAAAAAAGAATGTACACAAAAGAACACATCAGCTCCAGTCAAGAACAAAGCACTGTTCATTCTCCTGGTTTTCAACTCAAAAGATCTCAGGTTTCCCTAATTTCATTCAGAAATGAAAATCAGTACATCAGAAGTATAAATCTGTTAGTTGAGCACTAGGAAGTTATTTATTAAGGCTCATGGAGGTAATCTCAACCTGCTTTGGTATATTAAACAACACTAATTTACAAATTTGCCAACTTATGTTATTTTTAAATATTGTCAACTATCAAGTTTCAAATAAAGTTATCCACCCTTAAGACATCTGTGGGAAAGTTGGGGTTCCTATGGCCAGGATCCTCACTGAACTTAAACCACCTGATGATGTAACCGGCCTGTTGCTAGGCTACTGCTTCCACACCTTTAGGCAATAAGCTATTATTGTGCTATATAGAGAGCTCGGCCCAGTGCTCTGGGTGGAGGCAGAGATGCTAGTGCTTGACCTACCAACCTACCGACCTACCGCTGGGAGAACAAGCCAGGTAATAAACCCTTTCACCCCAAAGAACATTTTGCTGTCAATTTCTTTGGTCACACAGAATCCATAGTGAACTTGCCCGGGGCTGAAACCCATTAGCAAGACAACATCTAACAGCTCTCAAATTCTGACCCCATTTACAAAGCAGCAAACAAAAATCCATGTGCAGGAAAAAAAAAAAACCAGTATAACAAAAGCTATGTTTTCTAAATTTGGTGTCTAAATTGTCCTTGATATCAAACATATAAAAACTCATTTTCAAAAAAGGTTAAAAGTAAAAATATAAAAACCCCATTTGAAATCACTGAAATAAAACTTTTGCCCCATAGAGTTCTGTCCAACCAGCTGAGCTATTGCTAACAATTGATTCTGCCTCTTCCTGATGTTGCAGTTTTTTCACCTAATCTGCATCAAATTTGATTTATCTGGTTCAAGCAAAATTTCTCTATTCTTTACAATGTTAACTATTTCCTTGATTGGGGGAAGTGTTTACTTCCAAGCTAGTCAATTTTTTTCACCTGCTTTAGAAGATGGATGAAACCAAACAAAGCAGTGAAGAAGCATTCCTAACAAACTGCATAAGAACAAGCTTGGCAGAAGTCCCAGTCTATGTTTCTGGATCAAAAAATCTGAAAATATTTTGTATTTTGCAACATTTCCAAATACCTTGCCAACAGTGAATCCTAAAAATGCTGGTTAAATTAAATAGCAACACTTTCCTCACTTACACTTATCTCTGAATAGATCTAAGAGACCTGTTGCAAAAGCCAATAAAAAATACTTGATTTCTCTCAAGGTTCTTTCATTTTATTTTCTTCCATACTGATAACTGGGGACATTCTCAGGTGCCACTATAAGGAATGTCTCACAAAACTAAACCGCTGGATTCCCATGGATTTAGAATCATCAAGGTGCTCTCAAGTTAAATCCAGAAGACATTATCATTGAGTAGTCCATTCTTCCTACTTCTGAGTTCAAAGAATTGTGCCTGCTAAATTTAATGGTGGTGTTTTTGTGTTTTCAGCAAATTCCTAAGAATATTAGTGATCTAACTCCATTATGTCTTACTATACATCCTCTCATTTTACTACTTATCATCTTGCCTCAAAGATAAAGCAAATTTGCTAATTTTAAACTCCTCTTGATGTTAACAAGAGCTTAGCAAAGCACATCAGGCCACGGGACAGATAAATTCTACTCCACCATTATGTTAAATCCTTTATAGGTTAACAGTATCACTAACTTGAGATTTAGGTGTCAGCAAACAACAGCCTGCCATCTGTTTTCTGTGGCCTATGAGCTAAGGATGGTTTTTACATTTTTAAACCATTGGGGGGAAAAGTCAAAAGAATATTTTGTGATGTAGGTAAATTACATGAAATTCAAATTTCAGTGCCCATAAATAAAGTTTTATTGGAACACAGCCACACTCATTTATTCACATATCAGCTACGGCTTCTTTTAAACTACAACTGCAAAGTTGAGTAGTTGGAACAGACAGCATATTGTTCAAAAAGCCCTAAAATCTGGTTTTTTACAGAGGAAGTTAACTGATCTCTGCTCTGCAAGTATTACAAGTTTTACTCTGTGGACAAAGTGAAGGTTCCTATGGCCAGGATCCTCACCCGAACCTAAACTACTTGATGATGTAACTGGCCTTCTGCCAGGCTACTGCTTCCACACCCTAGGCAATTAGCTATTATTGACTGAGTCACTATATAAAGAGCTCTGCCCAGTGCTCTGGGCAGAGGCAGAGACAAGGAGGATTACAGAACTGCAGACTGTTGGTTGCAGATGTAATTCCAGTGCTTGACTTATCACTGGGAGAACAAGCCAGGAAATAAATCCTTTCACCCCAAGAAGGTTCCATTGTCATTCCTCAGTCTCACTGAATCCATAGTGAACTTGCCCAGAGCTGAAACCCATTGGCAAGACACTCTGCAACGTCTATGGTCCCCTGTTTGAATATTTCTAAGTAAAAAAGTTTAAACTGTGGCCTTATTACAAAGTCTATCAACTCTTTTTCCCCATTCATTTCCAGCCATCTGTACAAGATACAGGGCTTCCTGATCCTTATTTGCATGGATTCCATTCTCTCCTCATATTCTAAATAAAGGGAGGGAGCAAGCTCAAAGACATCTGCTGAAATCAAGAAAGGTATGGTAATCTAAAACTTTCCTGTCACTGTACATTTTCTATTTTTGTCAAAAGCATCTAAAGTGACTCACTGTTCTTGAAAGAGCTTGGACTAAACTTGACTGTAAGTTTTCTATATACACTTAATTAAAGTAATGGCAATGATATCACAGAAATATCACTAGGATTTTAAGATTATGATCAAGGGATATATGTTTCTTCCTTCATCAAGAAAATAATTTATGTCTTATAGAACACTTGGTAAAGTATCATCATTCTACCAGTAATCTAGAAATGACTATTACATCTGATAGCACCTGCTGACTCTTATTTATTCCCTCAGAAGAATGTTCATTGTGGAAATCTAAGCTTATGTAAGAAATTGTTAGCATAATTTGCTGGAGAGAAAAAAAGTGCAGACTTCATGGCATGTTCACACATAAACACTATGATACAACATGCAAAAATGTAGTGTTAGCTGTAAAGTAGAAGCAAATATTTCCTCTTCCAAGTAATAGGCCAAAATCGTTGAATACAGCAGTTTTCATTCACTCTGGTGCAAACATTGTGCTTTAAAAAAAAAATCAAGGGCGGAGCCAAGATGGCAGCATGAGTAGAGCAGCGGAAATCTCCTCCCAAAACCACATATATCTATGAATATATAACAGACAACTCTTCCTAGAATAAAGACCAGAGGACACAGGAAACATCCAGACCACATCCGCACCTGAGAGAACCCAGCGCCTCGCGAAGGGGGTAAGACACAAGCCCCGGCCCGGCGGGACCCGAGCGCCCATCCCCCCAGCTCCCAGTGGGAGAAGAGGAGGCAGAGCGGGAGGGAGACAGAGCCCAGGACTGCCGAACACCCAGCCCCAGCCATCCGGACCAGAGCGCAGACACAGTGCGTGCCCAGGGGGCCCTGGATACTAGGGAAACAGGGCAGCAAGAAAGGTGAGCGGGTACCAGAGGCCGGCGCCAGAGGACAAAAGAAAAGCGAGCGACCTTTTTTTGTTGTTGTTGTTGTTCTGTTGAGGTGAGTGCTTTTTGGAAGTCTTAAAGGGACAGGGACCCCAATACTAGGGAAACAGGGCAGCAAGACCGGCGAGTGGGTATTGGAGGCCGGCGCTGGAGAGCAAAAGAAAAGTGAGCGGCCATTTTTGTTGTTGTTGTTGTTGTTGTTTTGTTTTGGCGAGCGCTTTTTGGAAGTCTTAAAGGGATAGGGATCCCAATACTAGGGAAACAGGGCAGCAAGACCGGTGAGCAGATGCCTGTGGCTGGTGCCGGAGGATAAAGAAAAACGAGTGGACATTTTTGTTTGTTTGTTTATTTATTTATTTATTTGTTTGTTTGTTTGTTTGTTTGTGGTTGTTGTTTTGTTTTGGTGAGTACTTTTTGGAAGTCTTAAAGGGGCAGGGCAGGACACTTAATCCAGAGGTAGGGAATCTGGGGACCTCTGGGCACCCTAATCCCCTGGGCTGCAGGGAGCACGGAGGCCCCTTACGGAGATAAATAGCCTCCCGGCTGCTCCCCATCCAACGCCACTCCACCACTTTGGAGCAGCAGCCCGAGCCAGGCCATGCCCACAGCAACAGCGGAGATAAACTCCATAGCAGCCGGGCAGGAAGCAGAAGCCCTGCCTGCGTGCAGCTACCCAGCACAAGCCACTAGAGGTCGCTGTTCTCCCAGGAGAGGAGGCCACAAACCAACAAGAAGGGAAGTTCTTCCAGCCGTCACTCGTCCCAGCTCTGCAAACTATTCCTATCACCATGAAAAGACAAAATTACACGCAAATCAAGAACACAGAGACACCAGAGAAGGAGACAGACCTAACCAGTCTTCCTGACAAAGAATTCAAAATAAAAATCATAAACATGCTGACAGGGATGCAGAGAAATACGCAAGAGAAATGGGATGAAGTCCGGAGGGAGATCACAGATGCCAGAAAGGAGATCACAGAAATGAAACAAACTCTGGAAGGATTTATAAGCAGAACGGATAAGATGCAAGAGGCCATTGATGGAATTGAAACCAGAGAACAGGAACACATAGAAGCTGACAGAGAGGGAGACAAAAGTATCTCAAGGAATGAAACAATATTAAGAGAAATGTGTGACCAATCCAAAAGGAACAATATCCGTATTATAGGGGTACCAGAAGAAGAAAGAGGAAAAGGGATGGAAAGTATCTTGGAAGAAATAATTGCTGAAAACTTCCCCACACTGGGGGAGGAAGTAATCAAACAGACCACAGAAATACACAGAACCCCCAACAGAAAGAATCCAAGGAGGACAACACCAAGACACATAATAATTAAAACGGCAAAGATCAAGGACAAGGAAAGAGTTTTAAAGGCAGCTAGAGAGAAAAAGGTCACCTATAAAGGAAAACCCATCAGGCTAACATCAGACTTCTCGACAGAAACCTACAGGCCAGAAGAGAATGGCATGATATATTTAATACAATGAAACAGAAGGGCCTTGAACCAAGGATACTGTATCCAGCACGACTATCATTTAAATATGACGGCTGGATTAAACAATTCCCAGACAAGCAAAAGCTGAGGGAATTTGCTTCCCACAAACCACCTCTACAGAACATCTTACAGGGACTGCTCTAGATGGGAGAACTCCAAGAAAGACCACAGAACAAAACGCCCAACATATAAAGAATGGAGGAGGAGGAATAAGAAGAGAGAGAAGAAAAGAATCTCCAGACAGTGTATATAACAGCTCAATAAGCGAGCTAAGTTAGACAGTAAGATACTAAAGAGGCTAACCTTGAACCTTTGGTAACCACGAATTTAAAGCCTGCAATGGCAATAAGTACATATCTTTCAATAGTCGCCCTAAATGTGAATGGACTGAATGCACCAATCAAAAGACACAGAGTAAAAGAGTGGACAAAAAAGCAAGACCCATCTATATGCTGCTTACAAGAAACTCACCTCAACCCAAAGACATGCACAGATTAAAAGTCAAGGGATGGAAAAACATATTTCAGGCAAACAACAGCGAGAAGAAAGCAGGGGTTGCAGTACTAATATCAGACAAAATAGACTTCAAAACAAAGAAAGTAACAAGAGATAAAGAAGGACATTACATAATGATAAAGGGCTCAGTCCAACAAGAGGATATAACCATTCTAAATATATACGCACCCCACACAGAACAGCAGCATATGTGAAACAAATACTAACAGAACTAAAGGGGGAAATAGACTGCAATGCATTCATTCTAGGAGACTTCAACACACCACTCACCCCAAAGGATAGATCCACTGGGCAGAAAATAAGTAAGGACACGGAAGCACTGAACAACACAGTAGAGCAGATGGACCTAATAGACATCTATAGAACTCTACATCCAAAAGCAACAGGATATACATTCTTCTCAAGTGCACATGGAACATTCTCCAGAATAGACCATATACTAGCCCACAAAAAGAGCCTCAGCAAAATCCAAAATATTGAAATTCTATCAAACAACTTTTCAGACCACAAAGGTATAAAACTAGAAATAAATTCTACAAAGAAAACAAAAAGGCTCACAAACACATGGAGGCTTAACAACATGCTCCTAAATAATCAATGGATCAACAAACAAATTAAAATAGAGATCAAGGAATATACAGAAACAAATGACAACAATAACACAAAGCCCCAACTTCTGTGGGATGAAGTGAAAGCAGTCTTAAGAGGAAAGTATATAGCGATCCAGGCACACTTGAAGAAGCAAGAACAATCCCAAATGAATAGTCTAACATCACCATTATCGAAACTGGAAAAAGAAGAACAAATGAGGCCTAAAGTCAGCAGAAGGAGGGACATAATAAAGATCAGAGAAGAAATAAACAAAATTGAGAAGAATAAAACAATAGCAAAAATCAATGACACCAAGAGCTGGTTCTTTGAGAAAATAAACAAAATAGATAAGCCTCTAGCCAAATTTATTAAGAGAAAAAGAGAATCAACACAAATCAACAGAATCACAAATGAGAACGGAAAAATCACGACAGACTCCACAGAAATACAAACAATTATTAAAGACTACTATGAAAACCTATATGCCGACAAGCTGGAAAACCTAGAAGAAATGGACAACTTCCTAGAAAAATACAACCTTCCAAGACTGACCCAGAAAGAAACATAAAAGTTAAACAAACCAATTACAAGCAAAGAAATTGAAACGGTAATCAAAAAACTACCCAAGAACAAAACCCCCGGGCTGGACGGATTTACCTTGGAATTTTATCAGACACACAGAGAAGATATAATACCTATTCTCCTTAAAGTTTTCCAAAAAATAGAGGAGGAGGGAATACTCCCAAACTCATTCTATGAAGCCAACATCACCCTAATACCACAACCAGGCAAAGACCCCGCCAAAGAAGAAAATTGCAGACCAATATCCCTGATGAATGTAGATGCAAAAATACTCAATAAAATATTAGCAAACCGAATTCAAAAATATATCAAAAGGATCATACACCACGACCAAGTGGGATTCATCCCAGGGATGCAAGGATGGTAAAACATTCGAAAATCCATCAACATCATCCACCACATCAACAAAAAGAAACACAAAAACCACATGATCATCTCCATAGATGCTGAAAAAACATTCGACAAAATTCAACATCCATTCATGATAAAAACTCTCAGCAAAATGGGTATAGAGGGCAAGTACCTCAACATAATAAAGGCCATATATGATAAACCCACAGCCAACAATATACTGAACAGCGAGAAGCTGAAAGCTTTTCCTCTGAGATCGGGAACTAGACAGGGATGCCCACTCTCCCCACTGCTATTTAACATAGTACTGGAGGTCCTAGCCACAGCAATCAGACAAAACAAAGAAATACAAGGAATCCAGATTGGTGAAGAAGTTAAATTGTCACTATTTGCAGATGACATGATATTGTACATAAAAAACCCTAAAGACTCCACCCCAAAACTACTAGAACTGATATCAGAACACAGCAAAGTTGCAGGATACAAAATTAACACACAGAAATCTGTAGCTTTCCTATACACTAACAATGAACCAACAGAAAGAGAAATCAGGAAAACAACTGCATTCACAATTGCATCAAAAAGAATAAAATACCTAGGAATAAATCTAACCAAAGAAGTGAATGACCTATACTCTGAAAACTACAAGTCACTCTTAAGAGAAATTAAAGGGGACACTAACAAATGCAAATTCATCCCATGCTCGTGGCTAGGAAGAATTAATATCATCAAAATGGCCATCCTGCCCAAAGCAATATACAGATTTGATGCAATCCCTATCAAATTACCAGCAACATTCTTCAACGAAATGGAACAAATAGTTCAAAAATTCATATGGAAACACAAAAGACCCCGAATAGCCAAAGCAATCCTGAGAAAGAAGAATAAAGTAGGGGAGATCTCACTCCCCAATTTCAACCTCTACTATAAAGCCATAGTAATCAAGACAATTTGGTACTGGCACAAGAACAGAGCCACAGACCAGTGGAACAGACTAGAGACTCCAGACATTAACCTAAACATATATGGTCAATTAATATTTGATAAAGGAGCCATGGATATACAGTCTCTTCAACAGATGGTGCTGGCAAAACTGGACAGCTACACATAGGAGAATGAAACTGGATCATTGTCTAACCCCATATACAAAAGTAAATTCAAAATGGATCAAAGACCTGAATGTAAGCCATGAAACCATTAAACTCGTGGAAAAAAACATAGGCAAAAACCTCTTAGACATAAACATGAGTGACCTCTTCTTGAACATATCTCCCCGGGCAAGGAAAACAACAGCAAAAATGAACAAGTGGGACTATATTAAGCTGAAAAGCTTCTGTACAGCAAAAGACACCATCAATAGAACAAAAAGGTACCCTACAGTATGGGAGAATATATTTGTAAATGAAAGATCCGATAAAAGCTTGACATCCAAAATATATAAAGAGCTCACACGCCTCAACAAACAAAAATCAAATAATCCAATTAAAAAATGGGCAGAGGAACTGAACAGACAGTTCTCCGAAAAAGAAATACAGATGGCCAACAGACACATGAAAAGATGCTCCACATCGCTAATTATCAGAGAAATGCAAATTAAAACTACAATGATGTATCACCTCACACCAGTAAGGATGGCTGCCATCCAAAAGACAAACAACAACAAATGTTGGCGAGGCTGTGGAGAAAGGGGAACCCTCCTACACTGCTGGTGGGAATGTAAGTTAGTTCAACCATTGTGGAAAGCAGTATGGAGGTTCAGCAAAATGCTCAAAACAGACTTACCATTTGACCCAGGAATTCCACTCCTAGGAATTTACCCTAAGAATGCAGCAATCAAGTTTGAGAAAGACCAATGCACCCCTATGTTTATCGCAGCACTATTTACAATAGCCAAGAATTGGAAACAACCTAAATGCCCATCGGTAGATGAATGGATAAAGAAGATGTGGTACATATACACAATGGAATACTACTCAGCCATAAGAAGAGCGCAAATCCTACCATTTGCAGCAACATGGATGGAGCTGGAGGGTATTATGCTCAGTGAAATAAGCCAAGCGTAGAAAGAGAAATACCAAATGATTTCACTCATCTGTGGAGTATAAGAACAAAGGAAAAACTGAAGGAACAAACCAGCAGCGGAATCACAGAACCCAAGAATGGACTAACAGGTACCAAAGGGAAAGGGACTGGGGAGGATGGGTGGGTAGGGAGGGATAAGGGGGGTAGGAAGAAGGGAGGTATTAAGATCAGCATGCATGGGGGGGTGGGAGAAAGGGGAGGGCTGTACAACACAGAGAAGACAAGTAGTGATTCTACAACATTTAGCTATGCTGATGGACAGTGACTGTAAAGGGGTTTATAGCGGGAACCTGGTATAGGGGAGAGCCTAGTAAACACCATATTCTTCATGTAAGTGTAGATTAAAGATAACAAAAAAAAAAAAAAAAAGAAAGAAAAGGAGGATTACTCCATGATAGGATAAAACTAACTGTAAATCAATGATTAATGCATGCTTTAAATATCCTTAATTTTGATCACTTAAAGGGTGTCAGATGACCGGCTATGGAGGTACACTTTTCTGATAATATTCCTTTCTCTTAAAAAAAAAAAAAAAAAAGCAGTTCCTGTGTGGTGACCTCCAATGAGTTATACACAATGGTATAAAGGGCAGATCAAAGTGTGGGCAAAGGGTCTGTTTGTGTTTATACAGAGGATCAAAGCCTAATTTGGCTACCCAGAAAATGAACTAAGATACAATATGAAGAAGAACTTCCAACATCAGCACTCTCTGGAAGAGTCATACCAGAAGATGATCATCAAAAAACCTCAACAAAGATCCAGGCGATGGTGCAGTTGTAGCTGCATTCATCTCACCGGTTCCTGGACTTGCCATGGGAATGAAGAAGGAGATATCTAAGCTGGCCTGTGCATACAGTAAAACAACAAATTTGACTGGATCTACACTGTTGGAACTCAACCAAGAATTAGGAGAAGGGCAAGTTGTAGCGCTCCAAAATCTTACACCTACAGACTATCTACTGTTAAAAGAACATATGGGATGTGAACAGTTCCCAGGAATGGGCTGTTTTAATTTGTCTGATTTCTCTCAGACTGTTCAAGCACAGTTGGACAATATCCATCATATCATAGACAAATTTTCACAAATGCCTTGGGTGCCTAACTGTTTTTCTTGGCCTCACTGGAGATGGCTGGTAATAACAGATCTGCTTTGGTTATGTAACTGTATTCCTATTATGTTAATGTGTGTGCGCAATTTAATTAGTAGTTTAAAACCTATACATGCTTAAATTACTCTACAAGAAGATATGTCAAAGAAATAATCAATCTTCCCATGTTTTCTTCCGTCTGCTACCTCTATAGCTTTTCTTCTTCCTTCCTAATTACAACCCTTAAATAGAATTCATGCCTCATATCGAATTTACCAAGTATCATAATTCCTCCAAGTGCTAAAGATACCTCAAGACAAATGCTGGGCATAGAAGCCACAGGGCATAAATCTGCAAAGAAGTAAAAAGCTAACCTTTTCAAACAATATGGCTTCTCTCTCACTTACCAACTTTACATCTCCCTGTATGGCCCCGGAAGATGACTGGTTAGCCAGAGACGGGTAAGATTCCTCAAGGGAGGAACAACCTAAGACAGGCACAGTCGCAGGGGGGCCATCAGGTGAGAAATTGGGGATCAACAGAGGTGAGGCTTAGAACCTCTCCCCCCGTTTTGAGAGAAATCTTCTGCATCCGTGGATGTTTTATTGCCCTTGTCTAGCTTGGATTAACACATAGTCTACAGGCACACACCTGATCATCTACATTTGCTCTCTTACAACACTAAACTAAGTTTTCTACCTTTATCTTACATCTACCTACCACTTCAGCATTTTATTAAAAATAATAATAATAATAAAGGGAGAAATGTGGGATCCACATATAAATCAAGTATAAAAATCAAATGAATATTCATATTTGACCTGATTGTTTATAGTTCATAATGCATAATCAAAACCAAAAGTTTCTGTGATGACTGCCCTTGCACTGTTCACCATGTAAGAACTTATTCACTATGTAAGAATTTGTTCACCATGTAAGAACTTGTTCGTTATACTTCAGAAGATTGGAGACTGTTGAGAATTAGGCTTGGGGTTGATTAATGATTGTGCATTGAGTCCCCTATACAGAATTTTATTGTTGTTAACAACCATTTGATCAATAAATATAAGATATGCCCTCTCAAAAAAAAAAAAACCAGATTAAGAGAAATTTAATAATCATTAGTCAATATGTTAATTTTGCAAATTAAACAGAATGTTTAATATTCTTTTAAAAATAAGCTTCTACTTTTCAATAAAGACAGTTTTCTTTTAACGTCTTTGTAGATCACATGGCCAAAAAGTCAAAAGATGTCAGGCTCCTACATATGCCTCCTATTTCAAAACCTTCAAATTTGTTTATAACTTTTCTGCTATGTGCCTTTTTATTAGGCAAGGGATTTAAAAGCTCTATTCCTCATTTTTACAAGACCTAAAATGTGATCCTACCTCTAGTGTCCACTCCACTTGTGGTCCTCTGAAGCTTAGTCAGGAAGACAGAAATTCAGCTTTTATTTATCTCCAGAAAAAATAACAAGAGAAAGCCCACAAAGATAGCAGGTAATGAAATCTTGTATTTTCCTGAAATGGCAGTAACTCCTAGAGGCACCAGTGCATCCTGTCTTTGCCTCTGGAGCTGTTCTGTAGTCCCTGTCCTCACATGATTCTAAATAGCTTGCATATATAAAAATCTTCCTAGAATATTTCTAAAGTATTTTGGAACAGAAATATGTTAACCCTACAAATAACTCATACATCATTGAGAAAAAAAAACCTCAGTCCCAAACAGGGGCAATAAAACTTCTCTAACAAGAAAAGGATGAAAAAGGATTTCTCCCCCACCTTCCATTTCTCTTAACCTTTCAATAGTCCACTTAGTAAGCATTTCCCATACACCAGATATTCCTCTAACCAGCACTAAAACTAACAAAGAAATATGTCAATCATGATTTAAATGCATGCATTTTATAAAAAACTTAGTCTAGACTACAGAAGAAAGGTGTGAAAAGATAGAAGGCTTTCCAATGAAGAATACTCTGCAAATAAAGGGTGGTGCAAGCCTAGACTTTAACCTTACAATACTGAGGAAATCACCCCAGTTTAGAAGCCAGAAAATTTCTCAAAAATATTCCTAAGTGAGAAAAAAAGAATAATGCATCACACTTCCCTATAGTGGTTTTTACTAAAAAATGTTCCCATACTTAATTCAGCAGCATAGCCACCATTTTAAATAAGACACAAAATTCAAGCCTAGATTTTGGACCACCAATTGTATTACTTATATATATAATATTGTTAGAAAAGCAACAGAACTGCATCCAACTGAAATAACAAAAGCGTAGAGAAACTAAACCACCAAGAAAGCAGTTCCAGAGACTTTCCTCCCCCAACATTTTATTACTAGAGTTTTCAAACATTCAAAAAAGTCTGAAGAAGTTCCGGTTACCACTCACACTCCATCAGGTAAATACCGCAATGAACACTTTGTGTGTTATCACACATCTATCCATCTAGCCTTCCCACCCGAGCCTCTCTGTAATTCAAGGCACTCTCTCGGCAGACCATACGATTGGGCAAGGCATCTCAAACCCACTACTTTCAGAGCAGATTATCACGGAAATTAAATCTAATAAAATACTACTGATACCTCTTATCCACTTAGGTATTAATTCTAGGGCAAACTAAACGTTGTAAACTCTGGTGCAAACTTTAAAATGCTTTCCTCTGAACTGCTCTTCTTTCCAAGTTCTGAATATTTGCCCTTTTGAGGAGCAATTAAAGGTATTGTTTTCAAATCTGAAACTCATGCTTCTTGGTCAAAGCGGAGTCAATGAAATAACCCAATCTCAGTACCAGAAACATCTAGAGCAGTGGTTATCAACTGAAGGCAATTTTGCTAATCCCCTCTAGAGTCTCCCCCATCCCCTACCCCAGCCTTGGCGTCATTTGGCAATGTCTGGATACATTTTTGTTTCTCAGGAATTGGAGAAAGAGGGAGTTGGTATCTCACTGGCATCTGTGGGTAGAGGTCAAGGGAAGCTGCTAAACACCCTACAATACACAGCACAGCTCGAACAACTGAGAATTATCTAGTCCAAAATGTCAGTAGAGCCATAGCTGAGAACCCTCATCTAGAGTGATGAACAAAGTGGAGGGATAGAGGCGGCAGGGCGTTATGTTAAGGGAAACCACTTCAGAGGAGGATAGGAGCCTGCGCACTTACTCCTGTGGGATAGAGCCAGCCTTCAAGGGCACAGGTCACCATCCCATAAAAGCAGTACTGTCATTCCCTCGCCACAGTTTAAGACCTCCAGATCCTAGGAGCCATGAGAAAGTAGCTGAACCAGACAAACTGACGGAACTGAAACTACTCAAGAGTTGTACAAATCATCCTTCCCAGCCTCATCCAGGCAGAAAGAAGTTCCTATCACCAAGGAAGAGAGATTCAGGCTGGAAAAGGAAGTATCTTGCTCCTCTCAATGTCCCCAATGCCTAGCACAGCACCTAGTACACAACAGGAATTCAGTAAATGTTCCTCAAATGGAATAAACTCATTCAAATTAGCTCTGTTGCTTCCCCTTACATAGCCTTTGCAGCATGCCACTGCACCTCTCTAATACTATTTCCCTGCACGTAAAGTATGTATAGATTGTTCTCAGGGTGTGATGATGCGAGACACGAGAACTCACTTTGTGGGCTCTAGAGCATTATACAAAGGCAAAGGATGAACAATTCAAAAGCTACTTCCAGGGTACAGCTAATATGTACCAAATATTGTTTGAAGCTCACAGAAGTAGTTTCCTCATTGACATTCTTCTTATTAAAACAGTAATCTAAATTCTACGGGACTCTCAATTATACCTCAGTAAAAAAATATTCTATTGGACTCAAATCTATTTTCATTTTAAATAGAAAAATGACATGTGACCTATGAAATCTAGCATTTCCCCTGCACTGGTTTCATCCAAGTGAGGGAAACACTGTTCTCAACAGGTATCTAAGCTACAAGTGTCTCAAAAAGGTTGGTACTTGAATTGAGTTTATTAAATTATTAATAAGAATGCTACTATTACTGACACCAGTAATATCATTTACTGAGTTCTACTACAGACCAGGCGAAGTACTAAGTGCTTTATATTCATTATTATGTTTCTTCTACCCCAAAACTCTATGAGGTAACTATGTCAACTTCATATTACAGATGAAGGAATGAGGCTTAGAAAGGTTAAGCAACTTGGCCAACATTACACAGCAAATAAACATCAGAGCCAGGGTGGTGTATCGCCAAAGCCCATGTGCTCACTGAATGGTCCCTGAAACACGGATGGTGCACAGACCGATTCACCTCATTTATCAAAAGCCAATGCAATGTTTCTCTATTCACAAGATACTTTTGAATTTCGGCATTTCTCAAAGGAAAGAGTGTTCCTTTGCTTTTTGCTACTTAAAACATTTAGACACAGCTAAAACTCTAGCTGTGCTTTGACTACTAATGCCTATCAGCTAGAAATGCATCCTACATGCTGAAAACGAAGAAAACTATGAACTCACTTCAGAAAGAAGTGCTCTTCCTTGTGTATACTGAATTTTAAAATAAACATTCATCTTCAGTATACTTACTTAAAATACAACAAAATACACTCTCAGTGATCTGTACTTTGCTTGCCCTTATCATTTCTGAATGCCCTTTCTTTAAAATCAGACTTATCAGGGGAGTAGGTTCTGGGGAAATAGTCTGAGAACACTATTCTTGAATTTAGTTTCACACCAAGTTAGGAAAAACTTTCAGAAGACAGTAGCCATCTGTGGTATCCATACTCCCAGATGACTCCCAATGATCTCAGCCTCCTGGTATGTCACACCCTGGGTGGTCTGTGACACCAACTGCATAAGCAGAAGTAATGGCATATCACTTCTGAGATTAGATCATCAAAACTGTGGCTCCCATCTTGGGCACTGGGTACACTCTTGCTCCCTCTCCTCTCGGATCATTCACTCTAGCGGAAGCCAACGCCCGCGTCTTGAGGACCCTAACAGCCCTGTGAAGGAGCCTACATGGAACGGAAAGGAACTGAGACTCGGTTCAACAGCCTATAAGGAAATCAGATCTGCCAACAGCCCTGACTGAACTCAGAAGTGGACCCTTCAGCCCCCATTGAGCTTCGAGGCAACTGCAGCCCCAGCCAACAATACAGGCAACACTATGAGAGACTCTGAACCAGGACCACCCAGCTAAGCTGCTCCCAGATTCCTGACTTTAGGAAATTTAAGACTATAAATATTTGTTATGTAAAGCTACTTTCTTTCTGCGCAGTTTTTTCTGCAGCAATAGATAATACAGCATCTTTATGAATTCTTTTTTGAAAAGAATTGCCTACTTTCTAGACCTAACAGGAAGCTTCTAGTTTCAATAAGGCAGTCTCTCTGAATCCCCACAATTGGGGAAAAAAACAAGGCTTGTTCCCTGACCTGAGAGCCTGTTAGTTCTTTCATATTTCTAACCACAGACTGGAAATGTAGAACTGAGTGAGAGTCATTTATTCCTGTCTCAGTTGCAATAAGGAGGTACAGAATTAGTTTATCATCTATAATCAAAAGTTGCTATTAGTAAGTTAACAACTGAATTTCTCACCCATTTAAGATTATTAGCCTCCTACCCACAAATACAAAGAAATCACTAAGATCTTGAAGAAGAGGTGTCGTTTAAATCTAACTTTAAAAGAAACAAGCAGTATAGAGTTTATGGCTGACATCATCATGCTAGAAAATAAGGGGTTTTAATTTTTAATTTTTTGTTAATAATGCACTTAGCAAAAGTTAAAAATTGTCTTAGAGACAGGCACAGTCGCAGGGGGCCATCAGGTGAGAAAATGGGGATCAGCAGAGGTGAGGCTTAGAACCTCCCCCCTCATGTTCTGAGAGAAATCTTCTGCATACATGGATGTTTTATTGCCCTTGTCTAGCTCGGATTAACACATAGTCTACAGGCACACACCTGATCATCTACATTTGCTCTCTTACAACACTAAACTCTGTTTTCTACCTTTATCTCGTATCTACCTACCACTTCAGCATTTTATTAAAAATAATAATAATAGAGAAATGTGGTATCCACATATAAATCAAGTATAAAAATCAAATGAATATTCATATTTGAACTGACTGTTTATAGTTCATAATGCATGAACAAAACCGAAAGCTTCTGTGATGACTGCCCTTGTAATGTTCACCATGTAACTTATTCACTATGTAAGAATTTGTTCTCCAAGTAAGAACTTGTTCATTATGCATCAGAAGATTGGAGACTGACGAAAATTAGGCTTGGGGTGGATTAATGATTGTGCATTGAGCATTGACTCCCCTATACAGAATTTTATTGTTGTTAACAACCATTTGATCAATAAATATGAGAGATGCCCTCAAAAAAAAAAAAATTGTCTTAGAATCCAGATAAACAAAGACAAAACATCATTCCTAGACCGACAGCCCAAAGCCATTTTTCCTGGTCGAGATGGTACAGCTGTAACCATATATAACCAAGACTTCTGAGTCTGAAAGTAAACCATGACTAAGGGAGAAGTTTCTCAGAGAAATACATCATATCAATTGCAAAATTTTAAGTTATGAGAATAATGAGAGCATTACTTTTCAGCTTCATTCAGACTGCACCACAAAAGAAGGCAGCAACCTCTTCAGTTTCACAGGTTCATTAATGCGGCCAATGCAATCAGGTGTACTTTGCAGAGATGATGATTCTCCTCAGGGTTCTGCTATTGAGCTGGGGGCTGTGCCTCAGAGAAGTCCACCCTCTTTTTAGGACACCCTTTCTAAGAGCTAAGAGTGATTCATCTTCCATTTGATGAAATGTCTTTTCAGAGTAAATTTTTAAAGAGCATATATTCTGAGACCTGAATACCTGAGAATGTCTTCCTGCTGCCTTTTCAGTATGCAATCTATCTTAGCTATGTATAAAAATACAGGCAGTGGTGAGGAGAGCCAGGGGAACCACCTTTTCCTCTCAAAACTCTATAGGAAAATGTAGACCCCCCACATTTAGGACTGTAGGGATTAATGCCAGCCTTATTTTCATCCCTTTTAAGATGTTTCTTTATACCTGCTCCACCTTCACCACCAAGACAGAAAGGAAAATGTTCCCAACATTTATGTCCAAGTAGAGGGTCCCTTCATTAGTTTTGTCCTTTAACCTTTATACTTAAGTTTTTCAACCCAGGAACACTTTTTCTCTTGTTATATTTTTTAAATCATTCTTCTAATGCTTTGGTTTCTCTGTCTCTAGAGGCCTCTAATTCTCTGTGCTCTAGACCTAGCACCTTCTCTCTCATTTTCATCCCCTCTCTGCATTTTGGGAGGGTTTCTGAAGTTTTCCACATCATCAACTCAATTTTCTGCAGAATGAATTGTCCTTCATTTTAACATTGCAGTTACATTTCAAATTTCCCTACCATTTTTCCTCCCATACTACTGGATTTTCAAATAGCCGCCTTTCTGTCCTTATGACACTGCTGCTGCTTCAAAGTGATTAAATCTTGCTTCATACTGAAGGTTTTCTAAAACGTTCTTCTCATTTCCAATGGCAACCATTTTCAAAGATGTGTTCATCCTCTGAACTTTTCAGGATTATGTTCCGTTTCTTTTATTCTGCAGGATCTGTTCAAAGGCCTCTCACTGAGAACTGGTTTACCTAGAATCTGGTATTTGCCTATAGAATGTGTAAATTACCATTGGTCCAATTCTCTACTCCCCTAAATATGGGTAACATGCTTATCTCAAACCTACAACTGGCAAAAAAGATGTGCAGAGCTGCTAGCTTAATTCCCAGTGTCACTGGTAGGCTTTTATCTCACAGGTTCTTTTTCTAACCCTCACTGCCTGATTCTGACACTGTTCTAGGAGACTGCAATAAATGAAGCTATGTAAAATACTACAGTTTTTAGAATGTACTAAGAGTGCTTTTTCCTTCTCTGCCCATGCCAACAGTAAACTTTATTCTTGGAGACGATTTCCTAGGACCCAATATTCCATGATACTGCCTCCTACCCACAAATACAAAGAAATCACTAAGACTCCCCATCCAAATACATTCTGAGAATTACAGTCTCCAAATAGAAACTGAAAGATGCTGAATGGGAAGCACTGTTAAGTCCCCCCCTTATCCATGGAGAATATGTTCCAAGATCCCCCACACACATATGCCTGAGACTGCAAATAGTACCGAACCCTACCTATACTGTTTTTTTTCTACAAATACATACCTATGATAAAGTTTAATTTATAAATTAGGCACAGTAGAGATTAACAGTAACTAATAATAAAATAGAACAATAGTAACATTATGCTGTAATAAAAGCTATGTCAGTGTGGTCCCTCTGTCTCAAAACATCATATGGTACTGTACTCCACCCTTCTTCTTGTGATATGTGAGATGATAAAGTGCCTACATGATGATATGAAGAGAGGTCAATGACATAGGCATTGTGACGTAGCATTAAGCTACTACTGATCTAGTGATAAGTCAGAAAGGAGGATCAACTGCATCAGGACCAGACTGGACCATGGCTGACTGGGTAATTGAAACCACAGACAGAGAAACCACAGATAAGTGGGGACTGCTGTAAAGGCTGGAACAACACTCTGGCCCAAACTGCAGCTGCCCGATTTTGAATGAAATATACCTTGCATTTCTGAACCCAGGGCTGACTATAGAAAGAGATGCAGGGTCTCACTACTATCTTCAGGGCAGGCTCAGCACTGCTGATGGGTGCGCTCTCCGGTGCAGTTTCATCAGCCTTGTCGTTTGAGGAAATCTTGGCAATACGCCAATTATAAGTTCTAGTTTCTGGTGACATGAGTTTGCAATGTGTTGTCTTCGTAAATATTCTAGTGGACAGTTGAGGCTGCTAATCAGATGTTTTTAAAATATGCAGTTAATTACAGTGATGCATTGGAAGGAAGTTGTGACTGAAGAAAATTACAGAACCTCAATGCTGCAAGGGACCTCAGAGGTCATTCAGGTCAACCTCTCCAAGTCTACAATAACTCAGTAAGTGGTCTGGTCACCAAGCTCAGATCTGAATTTCCCCAGTGATCTAGAACTCATTATCTAGTGAAATAATTCACTTCA